>NC_064853.1:80203863-80563863 GCF_024139225.1 Suncus etruscus | reverse complement strand
TTTCTATGTGCTCTCAGGGCCATAAATTGATTAATATTCATTAGTTTAAGGAGATTTTTATGTAGCCATTATATTAATATTTATACACAAGAAATAAATTATTACTCAAAGTAAACTATATTATATGTCAAAATGAACCCTAATGCAACAAGTAGAAGGAGTGCAAGAAAGATTGTTATGGACTAAAATAAGAGCCTGGAAGAGTTGGAAGGTAACTGTGGTATGACTTAAGAAATGGGTTAGGGTTAGCTTTGAAATTATTTTGAACATTTGTGAGGAAAGTCTACTTGGTGACTTTTGCCACCGAATGCCTGGGTAAGTTATTTAATGAGGTGAATCATGGAGCAATAAAAGAAATGGGAAATTAAAATGATCCTCTTAAATTTGAAAGTTATACTTGAATTTAGGGTATCATGCCCTTCTGCTGTATTTGGCTTTTTCATAACATAAATTAATCATAACCTTTATCTTTAATTACATTTGATGGAGATACTGCTTTGTGGTAGGGTGCAGGGAAGATCATGAAAGAAAAATTAATAATCATACTTTCATATGTTCTCCAAAGCTTCTAGGAACTTGGTCGCTGGTTTACCTTGAATATGTCTTAATAGTTACTTTTCAAAGGGACTTGGGAGGTCTGTTTCTAAGCCCCCCTGAAGTGTGGATTTCATGCTGAGGTGAAAAATCTGATTCTCAAGACATTTGTTCCTGTTGGGAGATTTATTATCTTTCCATCAAGTTTCTACTAGGATTCCTTGGGATTTAGAAGCTTATGTAGTGCTTTCTTTACATATATTTGTAAGACTTATGTCCTACAAATCAGAAATAAATATTAGAAACCCTCCAACCCCAGCTTCTGAAAATAGCCTTAAAAAGCCATAGCTTGCAGTAAAGAACAGCTCTAAGATGCAGCTCTAAGATGCAGCTTAGAGCTGGCAACCTGTGTAGAAGTAGAATCTTGCTTATTTGACAGAGACATGTTTGTTGAAACTTAAAAGTGACATAAAAACAAGCCCAATCATCTAGACCATGTGTGGAGATAATTTATGCTGGCTCCTTTTCCAGTTTGAAAATGTCTTTGGATTGACAGGGTTGGGGGTAGGTAGGGGCAGGTTATTTTTTTTTTTAATGACTCATTTGAGATTTGATCTACATCTATTCCTATATATATATATGTATGTATACATACATATTTATATATAGTCTTTTCTCACATATTTTCAAAGGTATTTAAAAATAAAGAAATGAGAATGTCTCCAAGAACATTCTAGCAAATAACTTGGACAATTACCAAGACAATGAACCAACACAGGTTCCTCTATATAGTTCGAATGATCCATGTTCTGCAATTAATTTCATTGTAGTTTAGCAGTGAGAATCTATTGATTTATGTGAAAAACTCTGCTAGGAGTTCCTGCCTTTTCCAACAATGTTAAGGAACTATAATGTGTAAATATATATTTACTTTGAAACTGTCTCTGGATTCTAGGTGTAAGTCCATATTTCTTTCAAATGTATTTAAGTATGGAGGAGGAAGTTTATATCTGAAAGGGATAGTACCCATGGCTAATTGATCTTTTCCCATTTTGAAATAATCATTCAGGAAAAATGTAGCTACAAATGGGAAAACTCTACAGTCTACATAACAATGCTATTGCTGTTAGCTTGAGCACAATATTAGTGGTCATGTAAAATAAAAAATTTTGACTGTAATTGGAACAAATTTTTTACACTTAAAATAGTGAAATTCTATTAGAATTCAACTTTCAAAAATTTGCCTTAAACATATCCACATATGAGTGAAATAATGAACGTACAAAGATATTTATTGTAGCACTATTTGTAACTTTAAATGGTTGGAACATTTTCAAATGTCTATCAATTTGTGGACTGAAAAAATATTAAATAACCACATAGATATTGTGTAATAATCATAGAGTGAGGTATATTTTAATGCACTGCTGTTAAAGAATATCCAAAATATATTGTTATGGAATGACATAACAGAGAATAATCTGTGTTATAAATAGTCAGTGTAAAATAAAATATTGTATCTGAAACTCTTTGACTACAAAATGGAAATAATAGTTTATTCTAGAATGGCAAATCTGGGATTTGAAGGACAGTGAAACTGATAATCATATTTATTCAATATTTTTTACATTGCACTCTTTGTAGCATGTATATGTCTTATTATGAATTTAAACCCTGATCATAATTTATACATGTTTATTTTGTCTATCTAAAAAACTGCTGCATAGAGCCACAGTTTATCATTATCTTTTCCCTTTTGCTTCACCTAGTACCTAGGAGGTAATAGGGACACAACAATATTTCTTAAAACTAGAAATAAAGCATAGGTTGCATAAGATTTCTTCACCTGGATGATTATAGATCCCAAATATCTTTAATAGAATATCCACTATACTTTTCTATTTTAAATTGGGATTGGCTACTTTTATTATTAAAGAAAAGATGAAGGAAGAAAAAGACTTGAGAATGTGATGTTAAAAACACATCTTGAGAGAGGAAGTGCAAGGGGGAACACCGTCTTGTTGCCTCAGTCTCTACAGCTTTGGGGACAGATTGGGTGCGGCAACCAGGGAACAGATGGAACCAAACTTGTCCTGGAAGGCAGGGAGGAAGGACAGGGGACATCTCGGTGCCTTGGTTCCTACAGCTCTGGGGAGAGGGTGAGTGTGGCAACCAGGAACAGATAGAAATCTGACCTTGCCAGGACACGCACAAGAAGGACCACTCCAAGGATACCATCAATGTTCCTTTGCCACTTCTGGGCTGTATATACACACCCTGATCATAATGTCACTGCCCTACAAGCCCCGCTTACACTTAAGACTATACCAGGCAGTCATAGGCAGAGCAGGCCCAACTCTTTTCTCTCTTTGAAACTATATAGCCCCCAAATCTAACTAACTAGACTCTAATGCCTCTATCATACTTGGGTAAACACATGTGCCCCGAGAAAATAAGCCCTAAAATAGATTTACCTCCAACTACCTCCTACGCAACCAAACCATTTAAAAACAAAACAAACAAACAAACAAAAAAAAAAAACCAAACAAATCCTGTAAACCTAGTACCCTAATCCACCCTATGCAAAGCACAATGGGTAAACTAAGAACGACACCAGCAGCTGGGATATAGAGAGAAATCCTAATAGATTCCCAAGTCCTCCAAAATGAACAAACTTTATAGATGAGGACATAAAATCCGCAATTAATGTCTTAGCAATGGAATTCAAAAAATCATTAACTAAAGAAATTAAGAAATCCGTAGATGAACAGTTCATCCAAATCAAAGAAGAACTCTATCAGAAAATGAGAGTCTATACAAACAGAACTGAGGTAACTGAAAAACATGCTAGCAAGCCACTATTTCACCTAAATTACAATATAGATCAATGCAATCCCTATCCAAATTCAGACATCACCTTTTAATAATTAGAACAATCAATTATAATGTTCATATGAAAGCACAAAAGATCTAGATTAGCCAAATCCATTCTGAAGAACAAGAAACTGGGTGGCATTTATTTACCTAACCTAAAGCTTTACTAAAAAGCCATATTGATCAAAACAGCATGGTATTGAAACAAATCGAACTGTGGTCCTCCTAGGTCAGCCACATGTAGAGCAAATGTACTACCGTTGCGCCACCACTCCAGCCCCATATAATAATGCTCTAATGTATTTATTCTCAGATCTAAGTGCAGAATACGATCGGAAGCCAGGGACCCCTGCTGCAGTGCTTATTATCAATATGTGCTAATGCCTTAAACTTACTAGGTATAAAATAACTTCAGCTTCTTTGTTCATAGATGGTCATGGTGATATAGGGTGGACACCCTAATTTTGCAATTTGGCACTCAACCTTACCCATTTCCTTTTGATTAAGTTATCTATTAGGACCTAAATAATATGACCATTGAGACCACTGAAACAGACAGCTGTACACCACACACTTATGATATAGGTCCAACTTGAGTACGTTTTTGCAAATTACTATTGTCCCTTTCCATTTTTTCTCTTTTCTTCTTTCTTTTTTCTTCTTCCATTCTGTTCTTTTTCCTTCTTCATTTCAAACTATGTTACTAGGATATCATAAAGCCAATGTTGTCAGTTTAATTTTAGAAAAGGAACATTAATGCACAAGACATGGTAGAAGACACTACATTCTTATAGTGCTAACAGTTATATTGCTTAGTAAACTAGACAGGAAAATTATGTTTATCCTAAAATGTTTCAGACACAATCTAACCCTGAAAGCTTCATTTAGCAAAGTTTACCCCTTTCAGTGATGAAGTACCTAGAAATTGAAAAAATCTTCCCACTCTGAGTTGCTGTCCCATTTTTCCTTTTTCTTCTTTTTTCTTTATTTTTTCCTCTTCTTTTTCTTTCTTCATTTTTTCCTCTTTTTTTCTCCTCTTCCACTTCTAATCTATATTTTAGCTATTTATCTATCTTTTCTTAACACAATTATTTCTTAAGTGAGTCAGTCCTCCAACAACTTGTGAAGAGATCTCTAGTGTCTGTCTTTAAGTGGGCCTAAATTTGTATACAGTGGACCCCTCTTTGTCTGCTCAACTTATACTGTAAAAATCCATGTCTATACTGTACATAACTTCTCCTATATATTATCCCCCTTACCCCTTCAGAACTCCTATATCCTTTCATTCCCCCAATCCTGATCCATTATCTCTTCCTATTTAACTCTCTTTATCCTCGTTTTTAACTCATTAAGTACAGAGACTGACTTTCAGCCCCAATAATCCACCACTCAGCTTCCAGAGCAAAAGGGCACCCACTCAGTACCAAATCTCAGGCCCCAGAAAGAATCTGCAACCACCATTATTGCAGACTCATTCTCTGTGGCACTTCTTCTCACACACACCTCCAAATGTGGAATGTTGCATGCTACTGAATTCAGGCCCAGAAGGAGCCCCAGCTCAAGGACACTACCAGATCCCTTATTGCTGCACACCATTTCTCAAACCCAACAAGACAATGGTGTGGGATGGAAATGGGCCCTGAATCTTACTTCCCCCAAATATCTCAAAAGACTTTATGGGAATATCTATACTTTCTTGGTATATTTAATGCCTCAATAGTTTTTTCTCTTAGTGTGTTTATTTCCAAATGTAAAAGCAGCTTCCTCCATCCCCCCTTTTTGATTTTTTACTTCTTTATTCTTAAAAACTTTTTAAAGTTTTAATTTATATATATATATATGTATATATATATTAATTTCACTTGTTTGAGTTCTGCTTGGTACAAAATTCTAGAATAAAAGTCTTGCTTGGGATAAATGCTCAGGTCAAAACCAGGCCACAGAGACTATATAGCCTGTCATTGTTACCCCCACATGCACCAGCAATATAATATATTACTGTTTCCTTTTGCATAGGCATACTATAAAAAGGGGAAATCTTATGTATGGAAACAAGCTATTATCTACTAAGGATAATAACTCATACATTTAATAATATAGGGATGCCTCCCACTCTGAATATTTGGCATGGAGACTCTACTTAGGCTTCATGTTATTGGACAATGACCCTCCAACCTCTAACCCTAGACCCCAACTGTAGGACCAACACAGTTCCCTGCAGCGGCACCAGGAATCAAACACCCTCTGGGGAAGGCCTAATACCACCCCAGCACCAACTTGCTCCAGGTTGATACAACATCCTGATGGATGATGAGGGAACATCAACAACTAGATATTAGTGAAGTTTGATCTATCTCACCACTTAATGGTAAGATGAAATTGGAAGACACTAAGTCCTTGATATGTGCAAAAATTAAGATCACTTATTATAGAAGACTAACGTTGAAAACCACAACTGGGCAGAACTTTTTCTGGGTCCAATAAGAAAGACTCTAGCCTAGGCTTCAGCCTAGGATTTGATTAAAAAAAACCCAAGATCTCTAATTTCAGAAGTCTTACTTTGACAACTATGACAGAGCAGAACTTCTGGAACCACAAGGAAAGGCTATATCCTAGACTTCATCCTAAAATCTGTGCAAAAACCAAGATCACTAATTACAGAAAACTAACTACAACAAACTTGATGGAGAAGAACTTCTTGAACCATAAAGAAAGACTATATCCTAGACTTAGTCCGATGACCTGTTCTATGACTGGTGCAAACACAAAGATCTCTACAGAGGAATGATTTTGTCAGCCACAACTGAGCAGAACATTTCCTGGCATCATAAAAGACTTTGGGGTTCGATAATGAGCATATCTGGAGCCTATAGTTGTTCCCATGACAGTATGCATCAAGTGTGGAGAAACCCTCATGTCTTAGGCCAAGGGAATTCCCTTTAGAATTTACCCAAAACTTACATTATCTATGCAAAAATAAATAAATAAATAAAGAGCACAAAACCTCACTACACCAGCCCTCCTTTGTTTAGTTTTTCTTTTTTATGTTGTTGTTTAGTAGTTGTTTAATTGTGGCTGTTGGGTATTTAGTCATTGCTACTTCTTCATTTTTTCTTTTTCCCCCTTTTTCTTCTTTTAAATTGATATTGATAGCTTGTAGATAGATTCCCCCCAGCTTTTTTTTCTATTTTTTTTTCAACAGAACTACATTGAATCATTTTGTTTTGCCTCATAAATTAAGGGGAAAAAAGAGAGAAAGTGGATGGTACCAGGAGCAAACAGTCACATGAACATTGAGTTGAAATAAATACTGACCAGGCCTAAATACCAAACCCAAAGTCAACAACAAGATCAAGATCTACAACAAGTATATATACAAAGAGGACCAGCTACAATAGAAGTCTAAGGGGTAAAGGGGAGAAGTATGGGATGTATGCTGGGAACAGAGGCGAAGGGAGGTCACACTGGTGGTGGTGGGGAATTGCCCTAATTAACTGTCACATGTACCTTAAATATAACTGTGAAAGACTTGTAATTCACATGGGTCTTAATAAATTTACTAAAAAAAACACATCTTACTGTATTGATGATGTCACTGAATGAGCGAGCCACATTTGTAAGAACTTGTCACTGGTAAATTTCTTCAGAGACAATGGAGAATGAGCTGAGAAATCTATAGGAAAGATCATGACCTCTGGTATTCTGGTAAACATTTAATAACTAGCTTCTTGGAAAATAAGCTATGTTTACTTATAGTGTTGGACAATTTCCAATATCTAAGTATTCCCAGCATAGTTGATTTTAGGCTTTCAGTGTGATGCATTTTTATATGTCAGAAAAAGATAATAATGATTGGCTCTGTGACCCACACAATCCCAAGTGCACAAGGCTAGTTAAATCTAGGCAAGAAATCTCCTGTAGTTAAGAGAAGTGAAGAGTATAAATGGACTCCTGAAGCAGAGTCTTAGAAATATTATATAATTTAGCTAAGGCAGCGAATCTTATAATGTAGCCTATTTAAAAATATCCCCCTCTAATTCTTACTCCATAAACTAGTTGGATCAAAAACTCTGGGATAGGATCTGGTACTCTAGATTTATAAAAGCCCTGCAGGTAAATTTGGTGCAAGTGAAAATTTTAGGACCCCTTTCAAAGCATCTGTTTTCTCTGGAAATGAGTAGAGGGGTTCAGCTCTGCAGTCTGAATTTTATAGAATAGTATTTTAAGATTACTTGACATGGGATATTTACTATGATAACAAAGATAATATTTTTCTGTAAACTCTTAAAAGCATTAAAGAATCTGGGGTATGCTCAGTAACTTTTCTTATATGTGTAAGTGTTATGCCAAGGAGATATTTCTATAGCTTTTGGTCTAGTGGGACCACATATAATTATTTCAATTTTCATATCTTTTGGCAGGGGCAGATAGATAGGTTAGCTAGTTACTAAAAATGGAAAAGACCAAGGAAGAGGCAGGGATCTTGTTATCAGAAGCAAATAAAAAGAAATAGAGTGGAAATAAAAGAAACCCATTACAATATAACAAAATGGAAAAATAATAAAATTAGAAAAAATAATATATAATATATAATATTATATAATATCATATGTAATATTATATAAGTGGTATATTATATACTATTATATATAATAATAATTAGAAATTTGATTCAGTATTATGAGATATTATTAGATTTTTAAATTCATTTAAAAGAGTTAGATATAGTGTTTAATATTTTTGGAGGATAAAAATGCAACTTTATTTTGTTAGTTGTTCTAAGAGAAAATATCTGCCAATATTTAGTATCTAAAATTTTAGAAGAACCAGTAGTTTAGTTATGTTAGAATTTTAATTTTTCTGGAGTGAAAGCACAGCCAGTAGGGCATTTGCCTTGCACACATCTGATTCAGGTTTGATCCCTGTTATCCTGTATGGTTCAAGAGCAAATTTTGAGCACAGAACCAGGAGAAACCCCTGAGTGCTGCTGGGTATATCCCCAAACCCAAAATATAAAAAAAATTTAATTTAAATTTCAAAAGTTTAAGACCTAGAGATTTCTTTTCAAATAGGCATATTCCTGAATGATATACTTTGAAATGCTCAGTAGATATTCAGGGGAAATTTTTTCAGTTCTTTCTATAGGCTTGACTTCTTCGCAGGAAGAAGGTAAGAGGTGAGAATTCATGTTTTCTTTCTGTCATATCAATAGTAAAATATCATGATGCAAATGTAACATTTCTCATTCAAAGATTTAAAATTAAAAAAATTATTTTGGGGTTGGAAATTTGGGGACCAGGAGCAGTACTGATCTATCTGTTCAAGATAAAAATTTTCAAAGAGCTTAGAAGAAAATACAACAGAAACCCTTCAAGAACAGTTTTGTCTCTGCTTAGTTGTTCCACCTCAATCAGACCCTAATATTCCCAATTAGGTATTTTATTTTAATTTTTAAAGAAAGGTTAAGGAAATTTCAATCTAGAGGTAGATTAGATGTTGAGATTATTTTTATTGCATGTTATTTTGTTCTTGAAAGGAACTATCTTGGAGTCAAGAAAAGAGTGTGAACTTCTTTGGAACCATTTGAAATTACACTGGCCTTACAGTTAATGGATGAGATTCTCTTATCAGAATTTCTCTTTTGCTTCTTCATTTGCAAAAGGTTAGGACCTTGGGGCACCTGAAAAGTTAATTGCAGGCACTAGTTGAGAGGTTTGTTTTTGTTTTTGTAACACATGAGGGGGGCTTACTCTGAGATCACTCAGTGATCTCTCCTTGCAGACTCAGGGAATCATATGAGACACCAGAGATTAAACCCAGATCAGAGCAGGCAAGGAAAATACCCTACTTGTTGTATTATTACCCCAGACCCAAGTTCAGAGTTATGATTGTTTTATTATTCTCCGGTAACCCATAAATCAATTAGACTACTAAGCAAGCATTAACTGGGACCCATATTGGAATCATCCAATCTCTTGTCATTGATAACTGTTTTCTGTTATGTGCTTATATTGTTCTACACTGGGAATATATAAGAATTGAGTTCAGCACTAAGAGTGGCAATTTAGACTATAACAAGATATATGGTCTACCAGAAGAAAAGGGGTAACATTAAAAGCTCAGATGATCATTGATGCTATTCAAATAAAACATTATATCATGATGAAGATTTTCTATATTTGTGCTATTCATAACAAACCTCAATGATCATCTGGGGCCAATGGACACTAGAAACGAGAACATGTGACAGAAATGCACAATTTTAATGAAATAGTCACATGTACCTAGGACCTAACATAGATAAATATTTCTGTATCCACTGTGTTGTGGAGCTTAGTTCAGAAAAGTATCTAGATAAATTAGAGTTGTACAAGACAATAGAAAACAACACATAGCGGAACATGGAATGGGTTGTCAGAGTGAAGAGATCAGAAATTGGTTTAGAGCTAGAGAGAAATCAGCAGGTGCTGTGAAAATCTCAGATAATTCAGAGGAGGTTTAGTGTCCAGCAAAATATATGCATTAATGTTCATTGTACTGTGATGGCAGTGGACTTTGATTGATATTTATAAAGACAATGAGGCTCATTGAACTGGAGAGTACCTAGCACCTACTGTAGTTTTTAGCACACTGTATGTGCTCAATAAATACTTGTTCTGAATAAATGGATAAGAGATCAAAATTCTTATCTTTGTATCAGCTATTTCCTTCCAAATGCAACATAATAAGAAGTCACCCTAAAACTCAATGCTAAAACAAGATTAATATATTCTTCTTGCAGGTCAGGAGGTTAGCTAGGATTTCCTCTGTCATGTGAATTCATTAGAAGCAAAGCTAAAATGACAGACTGTTTGAAGGAAAGTCTTTTGACAGACTTGGTGAAAGCACAAAGGAGTAAGCAGATGTCTATGAGATCTTATAAGGTGAATCTTTGAAATTGTATTGACTTTTTCATCCTTTTCCATCCTATTTTACTGACTTGCAAGGAAAAAACTGTGAAGTCACATGACAAAGAGCATAGTTTTGAGAAAGGGTCAAGAAATATGGCCCCAAATTTAATCTGCCTTGTGGTGTGCTGGTATGGATTCTGGAGTTCAGAACCAATTTTGTCTAGTTTCTTAGTCTGTGTTTTGTCTTACAAATGCTTCATCCACAATCAAAGTCAATTTTACTAGCCTCCAGAATTGATGTTATGTTTCCACCCTTTAAAAACCTAATATTCTTCTTTGAAAACAATTTGTTATTTCTCTCATTGAATGATTGTCATTTTTGTGGTGCTGGACTGCAGTCGATCTGCATGATTTGGCTCTGTGAAAATTGAAGGTGTAGTCTCATGGAGGTTCAAACAATCTTAGTCTGCAAATATTTTTGTGTTACTTATGAACCCTCTCAGTTACTAAGGGTCTGGGATGCTGTTGCCAATGGCTGAAGCACAAGAAGGTGGAATTTTCAGTTCCAGTATTCTGTGTTTGATTTTACTTAAATGAGGTTGTCTTGATAAAAGCCTTTAAAAAACTGTTTCACTTAAAAATACATAAAGCAAAATTCTTTTACTTTTGGTCATCATTCCAATGGTTTTGAAAAATCTACCATTACATAAGCACCAGCATAATAAATATATTTTCATCACCTGAAATATTTACTTCATCAACCCTCTTTAGACTTGTGACTTCCCTACATGCCTGATTGAGGTTTTTCTTCAAAGTTCTAGAAATGAAATCATACACTTTAGCTTTTCGAGTCTTTGAGTGAGCATAATGCACTTAGGATTCACTTCTGCTGTTGGATATATCAGTAGTTTTTAATTCTTTTTTTTTTGACCAGTACTCCACTGTATGGATGGACCACTATTTGTTCCATGTTTTTCATTTTGCTATAGTTTTTATAGTTATTATACATAATGGTTTACAAGCTTTTTTATGAAGGTGAATTTTCATTTTGGAAAGATTATTAGAAGTATAATTTTAGATAAATGGGTATTTTAATAATCCAACTTCCAAAGAGAAAATCAGAATACAAACCATTCAAAGAAATGTAATTTTGTTGTGTAGTAATTGAAAACTTTCTACTCCAGTTGAACTCAATGCTTTTGACATCTAAACTCCATATTACAGTGAAAGCTGAAAGTGAAGTTTATTGGTATTATTATGATGATTTCTATTTTACTGAAGTAACATTTAATATTAAACACGAAAACAATAAACTTGGGCCTGGAGAGATAGCACAGTGGCATTTGCCTTGCAAGCAGCCGATCCAGGACCTAAGGTGGTTGGTTCGAATCCCGGTGTCCCATATGGTCCCCCGTGCCTGCCAGGAGCTGTTTCTGAGCAGACAGCCAGGAGTAACCCCTGAGCACCGCTGGGTGTGGCCCAAAAACCAAAAACCAAAAAAACAAACAAAAAAATAACCACCAAAAAAAACCCCCAATAAACTTATGAGTTTTTAATTTAATCAATGAGGTTTTTTTTGTTTTGTTTTACTTTTGTTTGTTTTTTTTGTTTTTGTTTTTTGTAATTCCTGGCAGGTCTGGTGGCTATGCAAGTCTGAAGTCTGTACTTAGTTCCTTCTGGCTAGGCTTGGAGGACTACATGGTGCTGATGATTTAATTTGGTCCCCATTCATGCAAATCAGAAAAAAAAATATGTTTTTGACACATTAGCCCGAATTCCTCCTTCCAGCAGTGTCAGTTTCCCTACACCAGTGTTCCCAAGTTACCTCCTGCCCCACCATCTCAAATTCTACCCTGCCACCTTGAAAGGTACATTTTAATGTTTGGTTGTTATAGTTTAAAAATCATTTTTTAGTGTTATTGAGTCTATAGTTTTATATATATAACTAGACCACCCCCTCACATTACTAGTATACTCAAGGCCCTCTTTGTCTATTCTCTTTTTCTTCCCTTTCTCATCTTCTTATTTCCCTCTTCCATTTCTTTTCTTTTATGTTGGACACAATTTTAAATATTTTAAGAATAAATTGTAAACAATCTATGCATATAGTGTATATAGCCCCCTCTTGTATATAATCCTTCCTACCCCCTTCAGACATTCTTCTATCCTCTCATCCACCAATCCTGTCTTACATTATCCTGCCTTATTTAACCCTCTTTACCCTTAGTTCTTAACCCATTAGGTACCGAGACTGACCGCTGACCCAATAAACCACCACCCAGCTCCCAAAGCGAAAAGACACCCTCTCAGTCCCAAATCTCAAGCCCTGGCAAGAAACTACAACCAACACTCCTGCTGACTCATGCTATGTGGCACTTCTCAACTCTTCCCAAATGTGAACTGTTGCATGTTACTGGACTCAGCTCCAGATGGACCCCAGCTCAAGGACAGTACCTGATCCCTTACGGCTACAAATCATTTCTCAAACTCAACAAGACCACGGTGTGAATGAAAATGTGCCCTGGAGTTCAATCCCCCACAAGAATATCTTAAAAAACTTAATGGGGATGCCTATATTTCTTCTGTATGTTTAATAACTCTATAATAATAACTTTTAGTGGATTTTAGTAGATTCATTCCCAAATGTAAAGGTAGCTTCCTCCATCACTTATTTTCTTTAATTACTTTTTTGAAATTTATGATGAAATATATATGAGCCAGAGCGATAGCACCATGGTAGGGCATTTGCTTTGCATGCAGATGACCAGGGACAGACCTGAGTTCAATCCCCAGCATCCCATATGGTCCCCCGAGCCTGTCAGCAGCGATTTCTGAGCATGTAGCCAGGAGTTATCCCTGAGCACTGCCGGGCATAACCCAAAAACTAAAAATAGTTATTTTAAAATGTATATATATATATATATATATATAGTTATTAAGTTCCTGATATATTCCAAATGTCACTGTTCTCCTGATATTCATGAACATAATACATTATTTGCTCTACTAGATGATTATAGCTGGAGGAGACTCATCTATGTGAAGTTATAGTCCCTAAAACATTTATCATGACAACTGTAAAATGAGGTTAATCTTATCATGATGGTGGGTTATCTTATGTAGAAATTTAAACATTTTTTGACTGTTTACTATGAAACATAGGCTACCAGCAAAAGTTGGTAAACATGTTTCTTGTTACTCAACATTTTGAGGTTAGACTTTATCTTTTATGACTGACCACTAGAACATATCACAAGGATATATCAAGGAGTCAGTCAGATTTTATTTTTGGTAGTTAGTTTTTAATTTAATTGGAATGTGATATAATATATTCATGTCACAGTACTTACTTTGGAAATTTGTTTACAGAAAATAATTCCTTTCAGTGTGCTGATAAATTTAAGTAAAAATTACAAAGTATTTCATAAGTACAAATAGCAGTCAGGTAAAAAGGGTAAAATGATAGAATAAAAACAATTTTTGTTTTGAACACAAAGCATCATATAAGAGAAAAAAACAGAGAAACAAAACCTTAGACTTGAAAATGACATTAAGAAATACCTACTAACAATAAAGTAACAGTTAATATATACTAAACACTAAGTATGTACCTGACAGTATCACATATTCTTCATAGGTGCACCCTTCACCACAACCTGTTCTAGTGAGTCCTATTAAGTTTATTTTAAAGATAAAGAAATAAGGCTAAAGAAGTTCATTATCTTGACCATCATGATTTTGCCAGTAAATAGTGAGACAGAAGTCAATTCCAGGAGGTCAGGCACCTTTTAACCTCTATGCTGTGCTTTCTCCCTAGCCTGGATATCTTTATCATGGAGAATCAGTGGTTTTCAGCACATTTTGTTTTGTGTTAAATAATCTTCCCCTTTAGTCAGCTTCTAAGTCAGCTTCTAAGTCTCTTAAAACCTTTGATCCTAGTTCTAACTTTCAAAAAAGATGTTTCTATCTTGACAGCCTTTGCTACTTAATCTTTCACCATTGAGTTTTCTCCCCTTCAGAATAAACAGGCTCTCAAAATCTCTGCTGCAAATCACTTGATAGTGCATATATGTACTCATGATCAAAAGAAGGCTGCTACATATCCTTACTGCTAATTGTTAGAGCTATGTCTTCACCAGGTTCTCATTTGCATTCACTTTCTATTCTGCTTAGCCTTAAGCTTGTTTTATAGGGAAATACAAAAGCGACTTAAGGAAAACAGACATTTAGTGTTCATACAGGAAGTATTGTAGAGCTTCTGAGTCAGTTAAAATATGATTAATACATTTTGTATACTAATATAAAATAATTTATTACTTTATTTTTATTTTAATATTTTGAAATACCAAGTTGCTCATAATACAGTTGATTTAAACATTCAATGTTCTAACACCTGTCCTACCACCAGTGTGATCTACCCTCTGACAATGTCTACAGTTTAACACTCACATCCCAGCTTTCCCATTAGCAGGCACAAACAATTTTCATATATTAGTTATAACACAAAGGCAAATAGTATTATCAAAACTTAGACTAGTAAAAGTCAATTTGTGTAATTGTAATGACAATGACATTTCAGTAATAAGATTACTGGAATAATTGTCTGAGGGTCTACTGGATTTTGATTGGTTCTAATGGACTCTTCTGTGTTATTATATTTGTCCACTGAGCTTGGTGGTCACCTAACTTTATCTGATTTTCTGTGATTATACTGGGTAATCAGCATTATGAAATCTTGAGGTGTCATGTGACCCTGTACACAGTTGTTGCACCATCCAGGAGCTATAGAGCTGAAACAATTTGGTATCTTGGATGCTTGATGGAGCTCTGTTGTTTCTATGCCAGAGGGTGTTGGATATGACAACAGGCTGTTGTGCTTCCAGGTAAAAAGGGGCATCTTTCTTTCTCCACCCAAGAAGCCCCATAATTGCCAGTCTGGTCTATGTGGAAAGACTTTGTGGCATCAAGTCCTTTTCAAGATTAGTTGTTGTGAAGATGGGCTGTATCTTTGCCAGCAAGATGATCAAACATTGATTACTTTAAACAAAATGAACAATGTATTCTGGTATGTAAAATATGTGTTATAAGAATTATACCAATATGAGGCATGTGAACTCAGATGCAGTAGACTGTCAGTTGTAGGTAAAATTTTTGGGGAAAAGCTCCAACTTGAAGCAAGTTGAGGTGTGTGAGACCAGAAGAGGCCATAGTTGCTGGTCATAGTTTGGTTTTGAAAAGCCCAAGTTTTGCTTTGTAGCTACACATTTTTTTAAATCAAGGACCTGCAATACAACACATAGTTACAGTACCATAAAACAAATTTCACAATGAGTAAAGTACACAGAATCCCACCACACCCTGTGACTGAGGATGCTAGTTCTGGAGATCTAATTAAAAACACCATTTATATAACATATCTGATCAGGACTTTATAAAGGTGATGGCAAGGTTATTCAAAGAATTTAAAGAAAATGATGGAATGGACATGCCATAAAACACAAGTGGATAAAAGAGTAGAAATGAGAAAACTTCAAACAGAAATCTCAAAGCTAAAAAACATGGCAGATGAAATGAAAAATCTCACTAAAAAGCTTCACCAGCACACATCTATTTAACATATTACTATAAGTATTTGCCAGAGCAATTAGGAAAGAAAAAGATATCAAGGGCATCTAAATAGGAAAGGAAGAAGTCAAGGTCTCACTGTTTGCAGATGGCATGATACTATATTTAGAAAATATACCAAAAAGCTTCTAGAAACAATAGATTTGTAAAGTGGCAGGCTACAAAAGTAACACATAAAAATCTGTACCTTCATATATTTATATTTCCATTTTTATCTTTTTTGGGTGTGTGACTTGTTTCTGTTTTCTTCTCTTTTCTCCCCTAAATGCACTGACAGTATAACGTAGCACCATTTCTTCCTGCAAAGTCACACTAAAATAAGGGGAAATGTTATGTACAAAAACAAGCTCTTATCTAATAGGGATAAGAACTCATACTTTTTTTACAATACAGGGGCATCTCCCACCTTGAAAATATGTCATGTGGACCCAACTTAGACCCCAAGTGATTAGACACCGACCGTCCAGCCTGAAACCCTGGATCCCAGACATAGAAACGACACAGATCTTCACAACAACTACAGGAACCATATCCCATCTGGGACATCCTTAATACTGCTAAGACACCAACATGTCCAGCTCTAATATGATATCCTGACAAAGAGGAAATTGAGAATAACTTGACTTAAGAGCAGGTCATCCTACCTCACCAGCTAACGATAAGACAAAATCAGAAGACTTGTCACCCTTTGGTTTGTGCAAAAGCCAAGATCGCGATCTACAGATGACTGACTGATAGAACCATGACTGGGCAGTATGTATCCTGGGACCAATAAAAAGCCATAGTCTAGGGTTTGATCTATGACCTGCACAACAACCATGATCTCTAATTCCAGAGGTCTGACTGAGACAATAGCAACTGAGTGGGTCTTCTGGAAACATAACGAAAGATGCTATTCCAGGCTCCATCCTAGGATCAGCACAAGGACCAAGACCACCAACCACAGAAGACAGATAAAAATGAGGGAACAGAACTTCTAGAACCACAAAGACTTCATCGTAAGTTCCATCCTTGACCTGTGCAGAGACCAAGATATCTAGATACAGAGACCTGATTTTATCATCTAGGACAGAGCAGAAGTCTTCTATTCACCACAAAAGCACCAACGGCAGAGTAAATGAACTAGAAAAGAGTCTATAGTTAATCCCATGACAACATACTCCAAGGATAGACAAACCCTGTATTTCTTAGGCCAAGGGAATTCCTTTTCGAATGACCCCAATGTTTACTGTGCCTATGCAGGAGGAAAAAAATAAAAGACAAAAAGCACAAAATAATCTTTTTTTCTTTATCTAGTTTTTGTCGATTTCTTTGATTTGATGTGGATATTGAACTTGTTCTCTCCATTTTATTTATTTATTTATTTATTTTTATTATTTTTTTCTTTTTTTCCTTTCTTCTTTTCTCTTCCGTATTGTGCTCTGTCATGTTTTTTATTTCAAGACCATGGTTATTATGTGGTGCCTATTTTTATTGCTGTAGTGCTCACTGGATATTTTATTTGATACTTCTTTTTATACTGTTGAGGTGTCTCATCTTCTTTTTCCCCTTCATCTCTCAAACCGAGGATGAGAGCCTCTAGAAGGTTCCACCCATTTTCGGTGTATTTGAATTTTACCCCATTGTACTACTTTAATCTTCTACAAACACAACCACATAACTTGAACTATCTAGTCCCGCCTCCCAACTAGAGGGGGATATAATGGAGGTACCATGACCAAACAGTTGTAAGATCACTAAGTAGTAAGCTAGGCACAGAGGGGACCACTCATCCTATCAGCCTTGTGGGTGAGAGTGGAGGATATGGGAGGCAGGATGGGAATGGAGGTGGAGGGAGGACAATTTGGTGATGGAAATTCCCCTGATTCAATGTTGTTAATAAGTACCTAAAATATTACTGTGAACGATATGTAAGCCTCTATGATTAAAATAAAAATTATATTAAAAAATCCGTGCCTTTTATCTATACAAATAATCAAAGAAGGGACCGGAGTGATGATAGCACAGTGGTAGGGCATTTGCCTTGCATACGGCCGACCCAGAATGGACTTTGGTTTGATCCCTGGCATCCCATAAGGTCCCCTAAGTCAGGAGCGATTTCTCAGTGCATAGTCAGGCATAACCCCTGAGCATCACTGATTAGCTGGGGCCCAAAAACCAAAAAACAAACAAACAAAAATCCCACAAATAATCAAAGATATATTAAATAAACAATCCTATTCACTTTTGTGCTTCAGAAAATCAAGTATTTTGGAGTCAAATTAATTAAATAGGTGAAATATCTATAAAAAAAACTTCAAAACACTGCTCCAATAAATAAAAGGGGACACAAGAAAAAAGAAACATATACCCTTCTCCTGGATTGGAATGAATAACATTATTAAAATGGCAATACATCCCAAAGCATTGTACAGATTTAATAAAATCCCTCTACAGATACCCATGACATTCTTCAACGAAGTGGGTCAAATAGTCTTGAAATTCATTTGGAACATTAAACATTTATCAAGTAAATGGATATAGAATAACTAGTTGATATACAATACACAGGTCTACAAAATAAATGGCAGATATATTTTTTAATACAAGGAAACAAAATACACAATACTGAAAGCAAATGTGTGAATGATTACTTAAGTCTAAATAGGGAAGCATTTCATGAATCATTTTTTTTTGTTTTTTTTGGCCACACCCATTTGATGCTCAGGGGTTATTCCCGGCTAAGCGCTCAGAAATTGCCCCTGGCTTGGGGGGACCATATGGGATGCCGGGGGATCGAACCGAGGTCCTTCCTTGGCTAGCACTTGCAAGGCAGACACCTTACCTCTAGCATAACCTCACCGGTCCTGTGAATCTTAAAACAATAGATATGACAATGAATAAAACAAAAAAGTATGGCTGAATAAAAACTTTATTTCTTTATGTTTAAGAAAATATTTGAAAAAATAATCACATCAGTATGAAAAGGAAATAAAAAATATTCATACTTTACATATTATATTATGATATGTTAGTTAAAATTAATTTATGTTAGATTTTACTGCATTAACATCGCATATTATAATCCTTAGAATTACCACTAATAAAAAATACCTAAAGAGGGTACAGTTAAAATGAGAAGAATTGAGAGGCTGTAGTGGTAGTACAGTGGGGAGAGTTTTTTTGTCTTGCATGCAGCTAACCAGGTCCTATCCCTGGCATTTCATATGGTGCATTGAGCACCAACAGGTGTAATTCCTAGTGAAGAGCCAGGAGTAACCCCTGAACATCACCGCATGTGGACCCCCCAAAAGGAGAATTAAGTAGGTACTAAAGAATGATATAAGATGCTGAGAATATAATTTCAATTGAAGATTGGGAGGCAGAAACAAAGAAACAAAGAAAAGTGGGGTGATTAGAAAACTAAGTATATAAGTAGAAAGCTAAACCCAAATGTGCTAATAGTTACATTAAATATTAGTGGAACAAATGCTAAGATTAAAAGACAGAGATAACTAGACTGGTTGAAAAATAAAACAGACCTCCTGTGTAATTTATGAAGGATATATTTTCAATAAAACCACACAGGGAGGTTAAAAAGGATGTATTCTGAATGAAATCCAGGCACAAAAACTGAAGATTTCAAGCCTCACTTGAAACAGAAAGTCAATATATCTACATAGATTTCTAACATCTTTTTTTGTCATTTATATATTTATTGTCACTATATATTGAAATTTATTGTCTTTCATACATTTTCAAGTATAATTTTCATCACATTATTTACATTATTTTATTTGCTTTATCTGAGAAATCTTAACTTTATATATTTTTTCATTATCCAAATATCACATCGTTTGAGTCTAACTGGCTTCTATTCCCAGTGATAAATAAGTCTACAGATTGAACTAAGGCACATATGAATTGAATTTCTTTTCTCTGAAATCTGCTACCTGCTTCAGATATTATTTCTTTTTTTTAATAATTATCTTTTTAAAACACCGTGATTTCAAATATGATTATAGTTGTATGATTACAACTTTACATGTATGTATCTTTACAGTCATGTAAAGAACACCCCCCTTCACCAGTGCAACATTCCCACCACCAATTTCCCAGATCTCCCTCCTCCCCACCCCCCCACACCTGTACTTGAGACAGGCTTTCTACTTCCCTCATTCATTCACATTGTTATGATAGTTTTCAATGTAGTCATATTAACCATGAAATAAATGACATTGGAGTGACTGAAGCACAGAAATTGAATGCTGAAAACTTCTCCCAAAGAAGTAGCACATTTAGGAAGTAATAAAACTAATTTTCTTCTTTCTATATTTTCTAGATAATCAACAATAAAAGGCTATTTTTAGGAGCCAGTGCAGTGGTAGGATATTTGCCTTACAGGCGGCTGACCCAGGACGGACCTCGGTTCAATCCCTTGCCTCCCATATGGTCCCCCAAGCCAGGAGCAAATGCCTAACGAGGAGTAACCCCTGAGCGTCACCGGGTGTAGCCCAAAAACCATCCCCTGAAAAAAAGTCTATTTTTAGTAGAAAGAAAATGACGATTTTCTAATATCTGTGCCAGAATAGGTTTCAGCTTCACCCAGCATTTTAGTCATCAACAGTAGCAGCCACTCCACTTGGACACCCATTTCTTTCAATAGTTCAGGCTTCATTCTAGATTTAGCTGGCTTCCTTTTTTTTTTTTTTTTTGCATGGTTCAGTATGCCCGCTTCTCCTGTTGGTCTCATGGTAGTGGCTGTTGCCAAAGCAAACAATGACAGAATATGAGAAAGAGAAATGAGCTGTTGGCATATTTATTGCTCCAATTTTGCCAGCAAATTGAAGGGTGTAAAAATGAGAAAGAGGCTGTTGTGGCTTTGTTCGTCATGCTTCGCTGTGAGGCATGTTATTTCGTCAAAAGTAAGCTTTCTGAGTGGTGAGTTCTTTTCTACATATGCAGTACATATGCAGGACATTCCTAGCTCTTCTCGAGATGGAAAAACTGTCAGCCCTCTGTAAGAGAAAAGGAAACATAGAACATTCCTTTTCTCCCTCTACTCTCCTAATAAGACTCCTCCTTATTATCTTTCTCAAAAGTCTTTCAGCAGGATAGTTATAGAATTGTAATCTCATTCAAAAAATTTAAAGCTTCAGTTTTCATGTCAAATTAATTTTAGAAAAACGTTTGGTAGTCTACAACTGATACGGAATTAGATTCTGAGAGGGAGATAAGACTGTTAAACCTGGTTTTTTTTTTGGGGGGGGGGAGGAGTGTCATTTTAATTAACCTATCTTTATATTTGCACACTTGGAAACCTCCTGGAGATGTCAAATGCTTTCCTTCTCTGAACTGGTCTCAGGGAACTAAAGTAACAATTTATTTTATTCTCAGCATTCTTAATTTGTTTGATTCTGGGACCTTTCCAAGAGAGCCTCTAAAGCTATCATAGAAAATGAAGGGTAACACATTTGAGATGGAGTTCTGGCTCTTATAATGACCTGTATATATTTGGGGGAAAATGAAGAGAAAGAAGATAAAGAGGAAGAAAGAATTTATTATCTCCAAATAGTGGAAATATTATGTGGCAGTAAATGGGAATATCCATTGTACTGTACACTCCTGAGTCAGTCGCCCAGAAATAATAATAGAGCTTGGTTTTCGTTTCCTTTTTTAAACTTTATTTATTTATTTATTTATTTATTAGTTTTGGGGCCACACTTAGTGGCCCTCAGGGGCTACTCTTGGCTCTGCACTCAGAAATCACCCCTTGCAGGCTGGGGGACCATATGGGATGGTGAGAATAGAACCGGGTCCTTCCGTGGTCTGCTACAGGTCAGGCAAACGCCCTACCCTGTGCTATTTCTCCAGTCCATAGAGCTTGGTTTTCTGAGTGGGAAGTCTGAGCTGAAATACAAAAGATTGTTCATGGGCTCTAAATGATATTGGGACTAAGCTATCCCTTCTGCCACTGCAGCTCTCCTGGTGCATTGGCATCAGCGCTGTGTCTTACAGCTCATTGATTTAAGTTCTAAGCCTCTTCAGTTTAGATTTGACCTTAGGGTATTATTGCTTTCCTGTCCCCTGCTCTGCCTTAGATTCCAGAGGAAAGTTAGACAGCAAATCACTTTTTCTTCTCTTTCTTTCTTTCTTTCTTTCTTTCTTTCTTTCTTTCTTTCTTTCTTTCTTTCTTTCTTTCTTTCTTTCTTTCTTTCTTTCTTTCTTTCTTTCTTTCTTTCTTTCTTTCTTTCTTTCTTTCTTTCTTTCTTTCTTTCTTTCTTTCTTTCTTTCTTTCTCTCACTCTCTCTCTCTCTCTCTCTCTCTCTTTCTTTCATTCTTTCTTTCTTTCTTTCTTTCTTTCTTTCTTTCTTCTTTTCTTTCCTTCCTTCCTTCCTCCCTTTCTCCCTTCCTCCCCTCCCTCCCTTCCTTCCTTCGTCCTTCCCTCCTTCCTTCCTTCCTTCCTTCCTTCCTTCCTTCCTTCCTTCTTGCTTTCTTTCTTTCTTTCTTTCTTTCTTTCTTTCTTTCTTTCTTTCTTTCTTTCTTTCTTTCTTTCTTTCTTTCTTTCTTTCTTTCTTTCTTTCTTTTTCTTTTCTTTCTTTCCTCCCTCCCTCCCTACCTTTCCTCTCTCCCTCCCTTCCTTTCTTCCCTCCCTTCCTTCCTTTCTTCCCTCCTTTCTTCCTTCCTTCCTTCCCTCCTTCCTTCCTCCCTCCCTTCCTTCCTCCCTCCCTTCCTTCCTCCCTCCCTTCCTTCCTTCCTCCCTTCCTTTCTCCCTCCCTTCCTTCCCTCCTTCCCTCCTTCCTCCCTCCCTCCCTCCCTCCCTTCCTTCCTTCCTTCCTTCCTTCCTTCCTTCCTCCCTCCCTCCCTCCCTCCCTCCCTCCCTTCCTTCCTTCCTTCCTCCCTCCCTCCCTCCCTTCCTTCCTTCCTTCCTTCCTTCCTTCCTTCCTTCCTTCCTTCCTTCCTTCCTTCCTTCCTTCCTTCCTTCCTTCCTTCCTTCCTTCCTTCCTTCCTTCCTTCCGTTTTGGGGCTACACCCAGCAGTGCTCAGTGTTTATTCCTAGCTCTGTACTCTGGAGGCAATAACAGTGCCAGCATCAAACTCAGGCTAGCTGCTTGCAAGACAAACACCCTACTCAAGGCTCTATCACTCAGGCCCCAACTCTCTCTTTTTCAGAGAAAGTGATATATCTTGTTTTGGGATGGCTCACCTATTTTGACTGCCTTTGCTAGTCTGTAGCACAAAAAACTTTCCAGTGTTATGCAACAGCTAACATTACTGCTCAAGCTAGTGATAAGATAACCATCCTGAGACTTCACTGTGTATCCTGAGGGCTGAACCTCTGAGTTTGCCCACATAGGAGCAGAAGATATTCATCACAACCATCATGACCTCTTTCATGCTAAGATACATACATAAAGAGAATCCCTCATCTTTACTGGTTTCAAGATTCCACTTTCTCTGAAAAAAATGGGTTATCTGTGACTCAAAGAGGAGATGAGGTCACTGATGGAGTTTCCTCTATTCTGCTTAATAAAAGGGGTCATCTCTGCAGGGGCATATCTAGGAAATTTCAATATATATTATACATGTAATTAAGTTTATACTCTTGATATTTGATATTTGCTAGGGAACTGAGAAAATGGAATAATAATGTCTACTTACTGGGTCAGAAATTTGATACAGCAGGGAAGGCACTTGCCTTGTACACAGCTGACCCAGATTCAATCCCTAGCACTTCATCTGTTATTCTGAGCCCAGAGCCAGGTGGAAGCCAGAGCACCACTAGGCATGATCTAAACTAATAAAAGTAAGTTAAACATTAAAGAAGTTTACATCAGGGGCTGGAGAGATAGCACAGCGGTGTTTGCCTTGCAAACAGCTAATCCAGGACCTAAGGTGGTTGGTTCGAATCCCAGTGTCCCATATGGTTCCCCGTGCCTGCCAGGAGCTATTTCTGAGTAGATAGCTAGGAGTAACCCCTGGGCACTGCTGGGGTTGGCCCAAAAACCAAAAAAAAAGTGTACATCAAGATAAATATTAAAATAATATTATTGCTTTGGTTTTAGTTTTTACTTTTTTGTTGTAAACTGCACTTTACCAAGAAAAGAACAACATCAAGTTTGGTCAACAAATTTTTGATAGACCATGGAAATTGTGGTATACTGGTGCCAAACTGAGCTCTAGAGGTAATATTGAGAATGTACTATACGAAGTGAATCATTGGATAAGATCTTAACATGCATAAACTCAAACAATATTGAATGCTTGATATGCTTTTTCTTCTAATTTATATATATATACAAATATATGATATATATATACACTTATACAAACTTGGACTTGCATTAAAACACATATCTTTTATTCAACATACTGAAGAGTGTAAAAATGGAAGGTATGAAACACTAGAGTGATGACAGTATGTGGGTAGGACACTTGTTTGAGTTGCGGCCTACCCTAGTTCAATCCCTGGTACCACATATCCTAGAGCCAAGTGCTTAGTAAATCTAAGCAAAATCCATCTGGTGTAGACTAAAAACAAAAAATGAAAAAGAGATGTTATTGTAAACATGTATATGCTTTATGTATATAATATATACACTTATTTAGCCCAGAGTAGAAGGACTAGACCACAACTAGAATAAAGTTTAATACTTTAATATGTCTGCCAACAAGACCCCCGCACTGGCCAGACAGGACCATCTCCTGAAGGAGATGAGCCCCGCTCAAGGTTATGAGGAAGATTATATAGGGAAAGGATATAGAGAGGTTCCAGCTTTCTGACAATGTTTAAAATGATTGACTATTGTCTAGGGGTACCTTTCTACTGCTTCCTTGTACTTCTCGTATAGGCTACCTGGTATGACCAGGAGGCTTGGGGAAGTGTCTATTAAAATAGACTTGCAAAGACCTACATTATGTGGTTCTTACAAAATGGTATCTCTCGCTGCATAGAACCTAAGAAGCCTGCCATGTGGCCTTTACAAAATGGGGTCCTTCCTTGTTCAGAACTCAGGTTTTACAAATATTTACAACATACTCATTTACAAATATTTATGCATAAATGGCATGTGTTTATATACACAGGCATGCATACAAATAAATGCTTTTTTACTGCATTCACACTTCTTTTCATACTTAACCCAAAGCATAACTGCTCTTAAGCAACATATTATCCAACAATATTATGTCAGTAAGTTTTTTGGAACCTTCACTGTGGAAGCCATGCTGAGGTCTGTGTAAAAATCAGAGTTGGAGCTCTCTCCCTTTTTCCTTCATTGAGTCTACCTGTTCGTGTGATGTAGGCCATGAGCTAGTGTTTCATGTCCTCAGTAAATTGTAAATTATATGTGTAAACTTACATATATAAACACAGAAATCCACATACTAATCTATACATAAACATTATATCACACAGTTTAACTCATTTATACACTTGTATAGATAAACAGAAATACACCCACATGCATTTTAAAATTTTGGCTGATTATTTTTTTTTTTAGATCTAGATTTCCTCGACTCATTAGTTAATAGTTGTCTATTGTTATCTTAAAATTATTTTGGTGCATAGTTCCAGTGCTTCTCTATTATATTTGATTATATTCTCTATTATATTATTAAAATTATTTTGATGCATAGTTCCAGTGCTTTCCTATTATGTTATTATTATATTCTCTATTCTATTATAAACCGTGCTGAATTTTATGTTGAAGTACATATACTTAAATCATATTCAGGGACTCCTTATTTCACTAACAAAAATTTTGGTCTTAGATATTTTAAAAATGCCTCAGAGTGCAGTGAATTTTGTTGTATATATTTATATATTCATTCATCAGAATATAGGGTTGGTAATGTTTTGCTCTATTTATCTTATCATAATGTGAATGAAAGAGAATATTTGCATCTTCTTTGTTTTTCTTCTGCAGCATTATTCCACCTTTCCCAAAAATCCATGGAAAAATGTCAACTGACTACCTTTCCCCACTTCCTTTAAGTACCAACATATCTGTATAAACATGTTAGTGAATAAATGTATTAATTCTTTTTGTGTTTAGAAGTGGAACGTAAATATCAATATATGCATTGTTGGAGGCCTTCTGTGATGCTGTTTCCAAATCTTCTGGCAGGTAGAACCCCTGTAGAGCAATTGTTCCAGGGATTCTCCTTAAGACTGAAAGATTCAGAGTTACCAAGGCACCGGAGATGGGGAAGGACAGCACAAAGAGGGGCACCTTTCCCCAATAGTCATTGATTCCTAATTGGGCTTGACCTTGGGCTATCCCTCCTCCCTCATAATGAGCTCTGGTTATATCAATATTGCCTTGCTTCAGGGCCCACCTAAGCTCCATTGTTCATGCTGAACTTCTTCCCAGTGTCTCACCTACCTCCCGCCATATTCTGTTACCCTTCAGATATCCCAGTTCCTCTTTGATCTTATATAAGCACTTTTGTAACAGAATAACTGATCTCTGGTCATCAGTCTGGAATACATTCCTTCCTAGTCATCAACTGGTAAAATATCCTCAGTCCCCAAACACACTAGGTGAACAGAAGTAGATCATGTTTGGTTATTTGTAAATAACCTACTGAACTGTTTTGTTTAATATTTAATTTGTATATTTTTCTTACCAATATTATAAATAAGTTGTGCTTTTGTGTGTTTGTTTTTGGGTCACACCCAGATGTGCACAAGGCTCCCAGGCTTTGCTCTCCAGGTCACTCTTGGCCTACTTAGGGGACTATATGTGGTGAGATATTGAGAACAAACCCAGACCTGCAGTTGCAGAACAAGTTACTTCCTGTTATCCTAGGGCTTTGATGCTAATAAGCTAGCTTTATTGTTTTTTATTAAGCTTTTTTTTCAATTTTTGATAACAACCTTTCTTAAAATATTAGCAAACATTCTTCACTAAGTTTAGAGTAATGATATAATGAAAGAAACACTTAATTTGGGCCGGGGAATTTACCCTTTGTCCAAGTCTAGGGAGGACAGAAAAGAAAAGAAATTGAGGGCAAGAAGTAAAAAGATAAGAAAGGGAAGTAATGAAGAAACAGTGGTTAGGGCCTTCAGGTACATTGGTGAAGCGGGGGAGTAGTGTAGCTGTATATCCAAAGGTGGTACTCACCAACACTGAAAACATGAGATCCCAACAACAGCAACCACACTTTCAAATTTGCCTGTTGAGGTAGCAGTCTAGGACAGGGGGCCAGGGGTGGGTGGAAGGGAACTAGGAAACTTGTAATGGAAAGTTAACATTAATGTTGGGATTGGTGCTAGAACAGGATATCTAAATCTGAACTTTCAATAACTTTGTAAAGCATAGTTAGTATGAAAGTGAAATAATATTAAAAAGAACATTTACCCTTGAAAACAGATGGTTGAATTTTAGAAAGGTTAAGTTTGGAAAGTCCTAGGGAACATTTGAATTATTAATGTTCATGGTTTCTGCTCTGACTATTAATTTTAAATTTTTCTATCTCAAATAGTTTTAGTTTTTCTAGTGTGTTTCTAGAAATTATTGTCTCAGGTTTCAAATTAGTTCATATACCTAAATATGAGATATATTGGTGGTCTACCAGAATATATAAAGAACAATTGCACAACAAAATGACAAGCTCAACCTTAAAATGAGTACAAAGTGTTTTAATAACTATTTCTCCAAGGAAGTGATACATATAAATGTTCAATAAATACATGGAAAGTTGCTGAGCGTTAGTATTCATTAAATAAATCCAGTCACATGGAGGAATGACCTCACAGTTGCAGAATACTCCAATCCAAAGGGCAGAAAGTAACAAGTGTTGAATATGACATGGAAACGTGGAATCCTCAGACTTTTCTGGTAGGAAGGTAAAATAGTACAGCTGTTCTGAAAAAAAGTTCTGTCATGCCACAAAAAAAAAACTAAAAACAAAAAACAAAACTACGTTGTCACATGACCTAACAGTTCTACCTTTTGATACATATTCAAGTGAATTAAAAATGCATGTATATGCAGGAATTTGTACAAAATTTTAAATAGCAATATTATTTATAATAGTTCAACATAGAAGTAACCCAAATTTTCTTCAGTAATAAATTCACATATGATTAGTGTGTATGTATAATTATAACTCAACCATAAAAATTAATTAATTAATTATTCCTGGAACAAAATAGATGAACCTTGAATGCCTTACACTAGATAAAACTCAGTCTAATGCACACAGTCAAGAACCTTTGAGCAAAGTTTTCTTTAAACTGGAGCTCACAATTCTTCAAGGGAGACAATACAATTTTTAAACTATTTTGGTGGCTAAAAAATGTTCTTTTTATTGATGAATCATTCTTTTCTCAAACAAAGTTCATTTATTTTGTTTGGGCATAATAAAAGGAAATCCTATTGCTGTATTTTCCTTTATCACATATTTGAAGATAGACAACTCTATATTTCTTTTCAAAAAATGTTGAATTGAGGATCACCAGCATAGTCAATTTTTATGCCTTTTAATCTTTATTTAGTTTTTTGTTTTTGTTTTTGTTTTTGGGTCACACCCGGCAGCACTCAGGGGTTACTCCTAGCTCTCAGAAATCACTCCTGGCAGGCTCGGAGGGCCATATGGGATGACGGGATTCATACCAATGTCCTTCTGCATACAAGGCAAATGCTTTACCTCCATGCTATCTCTCTGGCACCTTTTATTTAGTTTTTTGAAAACCATGTCAAGCACCTTATTTGATATTATTTGTTAGACTATTAGTTTTGTTTTATTTGGGAGGTTTGTTTTAGGTAAGTCAAAATTTAAATTTACCAGCAGTGTTCAGGGCTTTTCCTGGCTCTGTGCTAAGATAGTAATCCTGGTGCTAGAATCAAATCTGGATTTGCTGCAAGAAAAGCACTCTACCTGCTATCCTATTGCTCCAGAATTCTTTTTTTAGATGAATAAGAAGAAAAAGATATGAGCACTCTGCAAGGAATGGATACAGTCATGAGAAATAGGCCCTTCTTTTATAGACTGAGTAATGTAGATGGTGTTGAAGTGGATATTGACTTTGTAGTATGGAAGATAAAGTCTAGTTTTTCCTGTGTATGAAGTTATTTAGACATTCTCTGAAGAAATTGATTGAAAGTAGGATAGACTGAGGGACAGACAGTAATGTGTAAATTTGTGGATATGTTAGTTTGAAGTCCTTGTGAAGGAAAGACCTCAGGGAAGATGTGGCAATATATTTCTGCAGCAGCATTTTCCCATACAAACAAAATGTAAGTCACATATGTTCTTTTCAGTGTTTTAGAAGCCACATTAAACACGTAAAAGGGAACAGGTGATATTAATTTCATGCCATTTTATTTAACCAAATACATCCACAAGTATGATAATTTTAGCATTTATGTAGGACTTCCTGCTATTTGCAGCAATTTGAGTGGACCTTGAGGGTATTGTGATAAGTGAGATAAGCTAGAGAAAGACAAACACTGCCTGGTATCACTTATTTTTGAGTCTTTCAAATAAAATTTATAGAAATAGAAAAGTTTAAAATCTATTGTAGCCAGTATCAGGTATGGTGGAAATAGGGAGAGTTTGGGTTAAAAGTGTATATTTTCAATTACGAAGTATATAAAGCACAACATGGTGGCAATAGTAGACAACACTGTGTTGTACAATTGAAACTTACTAAAAGAATAAAACTTAAGTATTCCCATAAAAGGTAGGGGAAAATGTGAGTTATTATGTCATAATGAACTAGATGGTTATAATATTTTTAAATGTATATGTATATTAAATAACAATGATATAATCGTATCTGTATTTTTGTTGATTCCATTGTAATAAAACAAAAACTTATGAAAGTGTGTCCATTTTTTTCATACTAAATGTCCTAAGTCTTGTAACTATGTTATAGACTTATAGCACATCTCAAATTGAATGATAAATTTTCTTGTATAGTTAAAAATGTTCAGGTGCCTCGATGCACAGTAGGTAGCGCGTCAGCCTCATAGTTAAAAATGTTTATGGTTTAAAGAAATAGACTTTCATTCTATTCTATCATTGTTGTTCCATTCATAATTAAAATCATTTATTACAATAATTAAACATCATTTTAAAAATTCAGTTGCTCAGTTGTAAAAACTGCATAACAAGTGCTAAATAGCTACTAACATAAATTATATATCGAGTGCTAAATACAAAGACAGAAACATCATGAATTAGTCACTGACCTCTTTTCTATATGCTGCTACAGAGATACTGGCCCATTTAGAATTCATTCTTCCGTTCTTTCTTTTTCTTTCTTTCTTTCTTTCTTTCTTTCTTTCTTTCTTTCTTTCTTTCTTTCTTTCTTTCTTTCTTTCTTTCTTTCTTTCTTTCTTTCTTTCTTTCTTCTTTCTTTCTTTCTTTCTTTCTTTCTTTCTTTCTTTCTTTCTTTCTTTCTTTCTTTCTTTCTTTCTTTCTTTCTTTCTTTCTTTCTTTCTTTCTTTCTTTCTTTCTTTCTTTCTTTCTTTCTTTCTTTCTTTCTTTCTTTCTTTCTTTCTTTCTTTCTTTCTTTCTTTCTTTCTTTCTTTCTTTCTTTCTTTCTTTCTCTCTCTCTTTCTTTCTTCTTCTTCTTCTTCTTTCTTTCTTTCTTTCTTCTTTCTTTCTTTCTTTCTTTCTTTCTTTCTTTCTTTATCCTTTCTTTCTTTCTTTCTTCTTTCTTTCTTTCTTTCTTTCTTTCTTCTTTCTTTCTTTCTTTCTTTCTTTCTTTCTTTCTTTATCCTTTCTTTCTTTCTTTCTTTCTTTCTTTCTTTCTTTCTTTCTTTCTTTCTTTCTCTCTCTCTCTCTTTCTTTCTTTCTTTCTTTCTTTCTCTTTCTTTCTTTCTTTCTCTCTTTCTTTCTTTTTCTCTTTCTCTCTTTTTCTCTTTCTCTTTCTCTTTCTGTCTTTTTCTTTCCTTCTTCCTTCCTTCCTTCCTTCCTTCCTTCCTTCCTTCCTTCCTTCCTTCCTTCCTTCCTTCCTTCCTTCCTTCCTTCCTTCCTTCCTTCCTTCCTTCCTTCCTTCCTTCCTTCCTTCCTTCCTTCCTTCCTTCCTTCCTTCCTTCCTTCCGCCACACCCAGTGACAGTCAGGGGTTACTCTTGGCTATGTGCTCAGAAACCGAACCTGGCTTGGGGGACCATATGTGACGCAGGGGAACGAACCATGGTCTATCTGTCCTAGGTTAGCTCATACAAGGCAAATGCTCTACCGCTGTGCCACTGCTCCAATCCTAGAGTTTTTTCTTATTTTAGGCATATGACAAAGATTCTGGTAGGTTAAAAAAATCAATGTGTGTATCTGCCTTGTATTTTTTCTCTCATACTAGAGTTATGCAGATTTTGGTTGAGCTTCTGTTTGCTGAACTCTGTGTTTGCAATCAGGATTGCTTGGAGATGTGAGTTAATTCAGCACAAAACCCATCTTCTAGCCTAAAAATGATCTCCTGAGACTCCTGTTTTTATTGTATCTTCTGGCTTACAGGTTACCTGTAAACTCTCTATTTCTCTGTATTAATGACAGATTCTCTGAAAACCTGCATCTTTCCAAGTTCAGCAAAAATCCTCTCTTTTGGCATTGATAATTTTGGCCACCTTGTTAAAGGTGATGGTCAATGATGTGGTAAGCAAGTGGTCCTAGCTTCTCTTTCTTCTCTCTTCCTCTGTCCACTTTCCTTTTTTTTTCATTGCATTGCTATTCTCCACCCACTACAGCATTTTTTTTTTGTTTGGTTCACCCCTAGCAGATATACAGCTTATATTTGGGGTTTTGTTATCTTTTCACATATTTAAAAATTTTTGTTGGACTTTTGTTAAAAGTCCAAATATATTATGCTCATTAAAGTGGAACTTAGATGAGTAAAATTATAATCCCTCCCTCATCATTACAACTGCTTCTTGAACTGCATCTTTTGTTCTTCCTCTTACCCTCTGTCATGGTTTGTCTTTAGGTTTCCCAAACTTCTTGTTCACAGAAAGTGGTCAGTTTTTATTTGTTTAATGATTGCTTCTTTTTCCTACTTCCCATAAAACTTCTCTTTTAGAGGAGAGTTGGACTAATTATTCCATTACCCATTTTATCCCAGGCCACATACAAAACCACAGCTTATTTGGTGGCTAAAGCTTACTGAAAACTTCCTTTCCTCTGGATGCCACCAATTTATTTAATCACATGGCAGAGTTGGACTAAGAAGAGCAATGGGCAAGGGATGTTGGAACAATAACTGTTATGGATTGGGATGAGTGCCTTGCTCTGGAGACATAGACATTGCAGCTCAGAAAATTGAATTGTCAAAGTCTGCAGAGTTTTCTTTAGATGGAACCATGGTTGGTTCTGAACATTAAGTAACAGAAAATAACTGAATATCTTCAATAACAACTGATGGTTCAGAAGAGATTATATTTTATGTAGCTTCAAGCAAAACTCAGAGAAATACACTGACTTCTATTCCCTTCAATAGTGACAATGAAATGGAAGAAATTTGAGATTTAATTTTGGTCCTGGTTTAAAATCCCTGAAATCTACAAACTCATGTGTCAGTTAGAGTTGCCTTGGAATTGTTTCAATCATCCATTGGCATCTTTTAGACTGTATTTATTGGGTGATTAATATCCACCAGGAACAATTTCCAAAACACTGCTTGCACCAACTCATTTAAAATCCCCCAAACCATAATATTTTGGCATTGTAAGACAACTTTCTCAAACTCACATAATGTAGTGGAATCTTCTGACTTTACCTCTAGATAGTTGAACAGGTTTGGGTTCTTGCTGTTAAGGTCTTCACATTCCAGTAGCTGAGACAATCCACATGTAAGTGAAAAGTAGGTAGGAAATATTGATTTGAGGAAGTTAAAAGGAAATTTTTAGATAACTAGGGTAAAATGATGAGCTAGAAATTAGTCATAACTATTCAATCAAGTTGACTTTTGAATAGAAATACAACTTTAAAGAGAAAGAATAGGTAAAGAAAATGTTAGAAAAGAAAACTGTTGTTTTTCTTCTTTTGAGAGGTTCTCCTCCTCAGCCCAGGTAATCCATTTCCTAGTCATTGTGAGTGTTGACTGTTTAATGCAATTACAATTACCCTCAGCTGGAAGCAAATGTTTGTGATTATGTCAATGGTTGACTAACTGGAACAAAATATCAGCCTAGACTGAGGCTTATCACTAGTGGAAATCGTAGTTTTTCTTGACTTTTCCCCTATTTCTTATTATGCTCCCTTCACTGTCTTACAGTTTTACACTGATACCTCCTTCTATATAAATTGTCTGCACAAGAATCTCAACTCTATGTTGCAGCACTAAGACTTATAAATTAAAATGGGAAAGAGGTTATTCTGAATGTATATAGAGAGGCAGAGGTAGTGTGACTGAAGCACTGTAGGAAAGGATAGTGTATGAAGCTAAGATGGGGAAGGTCAGAACTTAAGATAATGCAGACTAAGTACAGAATTTATATTTTATTAGGAGCTATGGAAAGGCTCAATTCCAAGCAGAAGTGAGTGGGAAAGTATGGAATGACTGTGTGAGAGCGATCACCTTTCCTTTCGGAGATCCTGCTGGAATATGGAATAGATTAGAACACTGAGAAGCAGTGAAGGCACAGATTATGCTGAGATGGGTGGTGAGGATCCCAAGGGAAAGACCAGGCCTCCCTGATTTTAGGGTGAGGCCTAGAATTAGCAGGAGGCCCTGGATGGGGTGTCTAAGATGCTGGTGGAGGAAGGGAACTTTCATTTATTCTCTTTTGTTTAAAAAAGAGATATTTTTTTCCCTCAAGGGAAGGGTGGAGCAAATGCAAAGGCCAATATTTATTAACTCTTCTTAACTTTATGAATTCAGTGAGAGGAGAAAATGTTAGCATCACTGTCTTCTAGTGAATAACTCACAGAGCACTTTGGGATTTGGGGATGTCTTGATTGAGAAAGCAGATCCAGGTTATCACATAAAAAAGTGAATTTTGATCACAGAGTGATGATTAACAGACCCATAAGTAATTTGGGGAACAGAATCCACATGGACTTTTTAATTGATGGAAGGAAAGCATTTACAGTATGAACAATAAGTGGAAAAGAGGTCATAGCTTTTCTTGATCCACTTGCCCACGCCAGACGCCCATCACTTCCTGTTTCATGCAATGCCATTGTGCCTTGACTTGCAGCCAAAATAAGTATGTAATTTGCTCTAACTAGGTGTGCAAGCACTATGTGTCTCAGTTTTACTAATATTTCTATTATCATTTTTTCACAATGTAAAATTTAGAAGGACCAAGAAGCAACACTAACGCCAAGCTCAGAAGTAAGTACATTGTTGTGCCTAGGGTCAGAAAGATCTGATCATATCTTCTTTCTTACACTTTCTTTGTTTTCAGCCAGAAAAGTCATTTTTTGTGATTATCTGCAGTCCTGTTGCTCGTTTATTTGAAGCTAATTTTTTCTCCCAGAAAAAAAGAAACTGGATAATTTTCCTGAAAAATATCCAAAATGATTTCTTATACCAAGCCATTTTTCTTAGTAAATTACAGTGTTAGAGCCAATTAATCACATTTAGAGGAAGTTCAGACACTGACAGGGGTTTATAGCAAGTGGATGAAATGTGTTTGGGATTTAGGATAAAAACAAAAATAGACATACAACAATGCTGTAAGAAAATACACAGTGAAGAGGCCAGAGAAATAGCACAACAGTGGGGCATTTGCCTTGCATGCAGCTGATTCAGGACAGACCGTGGTTCAAATTCTGGCATCCCATATGGTCACCTGAGCCTACCAGAGCACTGAGCCAGTCAGTAGTAACCTTTGAGCACCACCAGGTGTGACCCAAAACCAAAAAAAAGAAAAAAGAAAATACACCGTGAAGATCAAATCAATGGCAGTTATTATGTGTGTGTGTGTGTTTGTGGGGAGGATAGTGTGTAGTGAGCAGAGAACTGGTCAAGAGTATTTTTTTGGGTAATGATCCCGATTGAATAAAGAATATGGAAAAACACTGAAGTGTCCTTCAATGACCAATAGGAAAAGTTGGAGAGAAATAAACAGCACAGAAACTAAGATTAGAGGGACTTTTTTTTTGAGAAGTGTGAATTCTGTGAGGAATACAATCAGGATGGTCAGAGGATATTGATTTATTTTTTTTCCTCTAGGCAATTTCAAAGAAGAGGAAAGTGTCATATTATATTCCAGTTCTTTGAAGATTTTTAAATTACATGCTGCATGGTACTCACATAGTATCTTGCTTAGAAGATAAAGAGAGTAGTTAAAGAAGAGAATGTGGATTAAGACTGATAGAAAAAGGAAGTCTAGAAAGGGAACAATCAAATAAAGAGTGTTATTGGCATTTATTTCTGTTGGAATGAGAAGAATTAGGCAAATGTTGAAAAATAGGACAGAACAACAGATCTCTGTGGTTAGATTAAATTTCCAACATTCTAAAAAAAGCAGGTGAAGGGGTTAACCTGTCCTGTGATAGAAGGTTTCTTGCAAGATGGGAGGGAAGGAAGAAAGTTTGGGTGCTGATCCAAAGAAAACTGAGGGAGTTTGCGAGGAAACTTGTGGGAGTTCCCATCAGATGTTCTCAATTTTCCCAGGGAAGTAGGTGGAGAGGTCATCTCTGAATGGGAGGGGAAGGGAAGAATTAGACCTGAAGGAGCATGAAGGTGGGAAGGAACTATGAGTTCCAAGCCAGAGAGTTCACTGTGGTGATGAGAAGGTTTATAGTCCAGCTATCCAGACCCACCTTCTCTGCTGATTTTACTTCTGGACATCTTTGGTTCTGCTACTGACAAAGACCAGGAAAAACTTGGAGTATTAGGAGATTTACTCAAAGGGGAAGAGACAGGAAAGGAGAAAACACTGAATTAATTTTGAAGCTAGAGAAGATTTTACAGAGTGAAAAAAAGCTTAAGAAAGACTTGGTCTGAGAATGCAGAGGAAGTTGTAGGAAAGGGATCAGGTGGTTTTTCTGGAAATACATTCTTTATATTTTGGAATGAGGAGGAGAAATCATCACTTTTAAGTAGATTACCAAGATTCTTTTTCTTGCTTCACTGGATCACCAGTGGAAGTTGATTTTGCAGCTCAGCTCAGACACATTACCATGCTTTACCTCTTATGAATGAAGATTTTTCAGGATAATGTGTTTTTTAAGAATTATTATTAGGACTGGTTTGGCATCCACCTCAAAACAAAAAATTAAATTTTTTTTTTGGTTTTTGGGCCACACCCGGCGGTGCTCAAGGATTACTCCTGGCTGTCTGCTCAGAAATAGCTCCTGGCAGGCACGAGGGACAATATGGGACACCAGGATTCTAACCAACCACCTTAGGTCCTGGATCGGCTGCTTGCAAGGCAAACGCCGCTGTACTATCTCTCCGGGCCCCAAAATTAAATTTTTTAATTTTTTTTATTTTGGGGTCACACTCAGTGATGCTCAGGGGTTATACCTGGCTATGAACTCAGAAATCGCTCCTGGCTTGGGGGAGCATATGATGATGGAGAGCTAACCCAGATCTGTCCTGGGTCAGCTGCGTGCAAGGCAAACAAATACCCTACCACTGTGCTATAGCTCCAGCCCCTTAAAATTTTATTTTAACAGGTAACCTTTCCTTTTTTTGGACCGTATATATGCATGGTGCTTAGGGTATACTCCTGGCTTTGTGCTCAAACTGAGGTGGCCATATGGTATTTTGGGAATTGAACCCAGATCAGCTGTGTGCAAGGCACACGCACTGTGTGCCCTACCCTATTCTACTGCTTCTGCCCTTAACTATTATTTTTACCATATATACTCGAGTATAAGCCAACTCGAGTATAAGACGACCCCTCCTAATTTTACCCTTAGAACTGGGAAAAATTAGTGATTCGAGTATAAGCTGAGGTAGAAAATGCAGCAGCCACTGGTAAATTTTAAAACTAAAAATACATACCCAAAACAATTACAATAATTGAGGAATCAGTAAATAAATAAATACATGATTACATTTACAATACATGATTGTTTGATATACTGTATACCATTAACATACCACATTAACCCATAGTATTCAACAACAACTTGATAAAGTGAATAAACTATTTAAGAAAGTAAAGCATTGTAAATAAATGGTTAAAAATCCTGAATCCTTATATTCCAAAACCTCTGATTATATAGATTCAGGATTTATAAACACTTATTTATACGACTTTACTGCCTTAAATGTGCCATTGAATATTGTGGGTTAAAGAGTTCAGTGGCATACTTCAGCAACTTGTGGACTGAGCTGAAGCATCACCCCTTCCAGCAGACGGCAGAAGACAACTGGAGATTATGTGCATCTGATTTGGTGCGTGCACCAAATCAAATAATCTGTATGACCTGAGTATAAACCGAGTTCGAGTCTTTTGGCAAAAATTTTGTGTGGAAAAACTCAGCTTATACTATAGTATATAGGTATATTTGTGATCTTGATTTTCAATTTGTAAAAACTTCCTCAGTTTTTTAATCTATTGAAGGACGGAAATCCCACTGACCTACCTTCTTCTAATAACCCTCTGAAATATAGCAACTTGAGACATTTAGCTTAGGTTTATGCCTTTCAGTTGATCAACCTAAATTTAGCAGAAGTGTCATGTGTGGGGTATTTTTAAATGACTAGTGATGTTTGATTTGCTGATAGGATTAGCTATTTGTAATTTGTTCTAAAAATAATAATTTGCATTTTTGGTTACAATTTTTTATAATATCTTATTTAAGCACTATGGTTACAAAAGTATTTATTGTTTGGACTTCAGTCATAAATGTACACCCCTCCCTTCACCAGTGCAACCTTTCAGGACCAATGCCCCCCATCTCCCTCTTCCCAGTTATAAAATTATCCACATTTTCCAAGTGGCAATAGCAGAGCATTAAATTAGGTGTGCCTGCTTCTGAGCACAGGGTCTAGGGTAACACAATGTTTGACCTGGTAATGATTCTCTAGTAATCATTCCTAGGTTAGTTACAGAAACCCCATTAACTTTCTGTGTCTCTTATTATTGAAATTCAGTTTTGGAAATTTGATCTAAATCCTCAGTTATGTTCTTTAGCTCTTGGGGGAAAAAGTGCATCACATCACTATTTAATTAAATGCTTTGTGACCAACTTTGGAACCTGGATGCAGACTGAGTATAGGGTAGTGTGGTGTAGTGAGCAGACCTGGGCATCAGTTGATCTGGGAGCCTAAGTCCTAATCTAGAGTCAAGCACTGGGTCTTAAGAACTTTACAATTTTTTTTTTAGAAATGAATTTATCCAGAACTACTCAAGAAATTTTATCTCAGATATTTGAAAATCAAAAGTTGGCAATCAAAACAGACTATTCAAATTAGGACAATTTTGCTGGGAGATAAAAAGGTTTTCCATTGAGCACAAGATTCCAAATCAAAGTAAATATGGATAAAATTTGGTTTTGTTATGGGCTCACCCTGTTATGGTCAGAAATCAAACCTAGCTCCGTACTCAGGAATTACCCCTGGTGGTGCTCAGGGGATCATGTGATATGCTGAGGCGAACCAAGGTTGGCCTCATGCAGAGCAAGTACCTTATCTGCTGTAAGATCACTTTGGACCCTGAAATTTGTGACCTTATTTGCAGTAAAGACATATTTTTTCCTTGTTTTCTCACAATAATTTAAGCCCAGACTATAAAGTTTCGACTTCAGTAATTATAGTTAAGCTGACATTATCTGTATTCAGAGTTTACTTCTGTCTATGTGTTTAGGATGTTTAGGGATTGCTCTTGGTAGAGCTTGAGAAGTCAGATGTGGTGCTAGTCATTGACTCCAGATCAACTGTATTCAAGGCTAGTACCCTACCTGCTTTCTTTCTCTCTAGAATTTTGACTTTAATGTTTAATAAATATGATTGTGATGAGTGGTATTCAGCCTGATGAATATTATAAAATATAAAGATTTGGAATAGGTAAATGATTCTTGATATATGAAACAGTATTTTTTTTCCACCTGTTCAAGAAACATATTAAGAGTGGTTAATAAGCATAACAATAACATAGAAGGAATTTGACATTAAAGCAAGACTATGGATCAGAATTCCTTAAGTTTGCTAAAACTTATATCCTGCAACAATTCAAATTCAAAGTAATAAGTATTCCAGAAGTCAAGGATAGGAAGAATTTGTTGGACATTCCATCACACTCAAATTCTAGAGGTTCTAATAAAAAGGTGCTAAAAGATTCAGGCAAACAGGCCTTGAAGGAATGGTGGGAACTAGAAGGTGAATGTAAGGCCGACAAAGGCAAGAGACCAACCATGTAAAACATTACAAAGACAATTTACTCAATTTTTCCTTTTTAATCTAAGATATTAACAAGTGGGGTGCTGAGCCTTTTGATGCTTAGTTTCTAATTTTTCATTTTTATTTATTAAATATTTATTTTTAAACTTAAGTAAGTCACTATTATTTATAAAGTTGTTTATAATAGAGCTTCAGACATACAGTACTCCAACTCCAATCCTATCCACACAGTGTGACCTTCTTCCACCAGTTGTCTTTAGGTTCTGCTCCAAACTCCAGCTTGCCTCACTGGTAAGCATAATTTTATATTTAGTTATTGTAGTTTGCTTCTGCTACTTGCAGTGGATTCTCTCTATGGTTTATATATATAACCATATATATAATATATACATATGCCTCACTTCTGCACCGTCCCAGTGCTAAGGGCCCCTAGACCCTTCCCTTGGGGGCCATCTGTATGCCAGTTTTCATATTTTTAAAGTTAACATCATGATTATTTTTGCAACTTTTTATGAATTGGCAAGTTCAGTATGAGTCAAATGTCCAAAGCATGTTGCCTGGTAATGGGATCTTTAGTGAGAATTAAGTCAAATACAATTTAGACCATTTATACGCTCTATGGTGCAATATATGAAGTATATGGCATTAAAGTATCGAATCATTGTAATCCTGTACATCTCTCTGTGTAGATTTATATATTTAAACATGGACTTCTCCTTAGTCATTCCAGTAGTATATGTCTGCGTGCAATGTGGTTATTATATAAAGTCTCTACTCTTCTGGAACCTTCTGTTACATGCCTCTGGTCTTCACAAAGTGATCATTAACTTCCAGGTGGCCTCCTATTCTAGTTAAGGCAATGGGCCAACTCCTTGATTCTATCTCACAATGTAACTTCCAAAGTAAATGTCTATTAAGCCTTTGTGTAAACATTCCAAGACTGTAGCAGAATCAACTGAATATAAATCACCCAATGAAAGGGGTGTAGGAGAATGTGTAAGTTTGAAAAATGAAATAATACAGTGCAATTTCCTCATGGATCTCTGGCCTCAGCTACTTCAACTAAAACTTTCTCTGGTCTACATCACAGTTCATCTTCAGAAGTGCTGGGTTTCAGTTCCTGAGTGTTTCTGCCCAAATATAGAGAAAATAAGTCTGCACGTAGAGAAACAAAGATGCCTATTTTCTCGTGGGTTTTACTAACCTACTTTATTGTCACTGTCTTGTTCACATTTATTGATTTGGCTGCATATCAAATAAAGTGGTTATAATAAGTTTTATTATTTTGCTTTGGTATTGCTTTTTTATTGATGAATGGTAGATAAAAGATTTTTTTAAGAACTTTATTTTAAATTTTTTCTCTTGAAACAAAAGATGATAAGATGAAATCAAATCCTTGCCTGGAGGAATGAAGAGGAGTGAATGGAAGGTATTTTACAAAAGCTAAGAAATATGATTTGATTACTACCTTGAGGAACTCAGGTGTGCATTTTATCTTTCACCTGTCAACTTGTCAGTTTGACAATAGTTTCTCAGAACTTTTTAAACCTTATTTTTATTTAGTATCTCATATGACAAAAGACACACACACACACACACACACACACACACACACACACACACACACAAGTTAAGAGACAAGCAGCTTCTCCTTGAATACAGGAAAGTGGAAAAAGAAAGAAAACATTCTCCTGTTCAGAAAGGTAAGTACCAAGCAGCCACCTTGACTAAGACAGCTGGATTTGGCAGGAAAGAACCGACAATCCATTGGGCTTGTTAGACGCATGATGCTATTGTCATCTGTTACAGTAGCAGCAGAAAATGACAACAGTAACTTACCACTGTTGATATGCCTTTCCTTCCTCCCTCCCTCCCTCCCTCCCTCTTTTCTTTCTTTCTTTCTTTCTTTCTTTCTTTCTTTCTTTCTTTCTTTCTTTCTTTCTTTCTTTCTTTCTCTCTTTCTTTCTTTCTTTCTTTCTTTCTTTCTTTCTTTCTTTCTTTCTTTCTTTCTTCTTTCTTTCTTTCTTTCTTTCTTTCTTTCTTTCTTTCTTTCTTTCTTTCTTTCTTTCTTTCTTTCTTTCTTTCTTTCTTTCTTTCTTTCTTTCTTTCTTTCTTTCTTTCTTTCTTCTTTCTTTCTCTCTTTCTTTCTTTCTTTCTTTCTTTCTTTCTTCTTTCTTTCTTCTTTCTTTCTTTCTTTCTTTCTTTCTTTCTTTCTTCTTTCTTTCTCTCTTTCTTTCTTTCTTTCTTTCTTTCTTTCTTCTTTCTTTCTTATTTTTCTTTCTTTCTATTTCTTTCTTTCCTTGTTTCTTCCTTCCTTTCTTTTCTTCCTTGTTTCTTTTTCATTTTTTCATTCTTTCTTCCTTTCTTTTTCTCTTTCTTTCACTTTCCTTTTCTTCCTCTCTCCTTGTTTCTTCTTTCTTTCTTCCTTTTTCTTTCCTTGTTCCTTTTTTCTTTCTCTTTCTTTCCTTTTTTCCTTCTCTTTTTAATTTTCTTTTTTTAAACCACCATAAGAGTTAAAACTTTTTCCAAAATTAGGATCTAGAGCATATTAATATGAAGCTTCACCTATGCAAAAGTCCAATGATTTGAAGGTAGATATTTTTGAATATGTTCTCACATATTTACAGTATACAATTTCAGCTCAGTGAAAATTTCTTTCAAATACGTTTAGCAAAAATCTAAAGGAATGCCATCACCTTATACAAGACTATTTTACATATAAAATATGTTGTCAATATTTTATCCATCAGAAGTCAATTTAGGCTAGAAGTAGTACAGAAACTGATTAATGTCCCCACATGTTTTTCTGAGCATTATTAGATACAGACCCAGAGACCCCTGAGCACCAGCATTATGGGAATCTCCACACCCACAGTGCAGAAGCCATATCCCATCCTTGGGTCTTTGCAATGGGTCCATTATACCATTGACTGGCTTAAATCTGCAGGCATTTCGTACTTATTCAGTGAACTATTGGGAGGGTCCCCAACACAAAAAAATTCTGCCAACTCACTCTTTTTCTTTTTGCAAAATCACTTTTGTAAAAGAAGAGAGCTTACTCAAAGGGATTTTGGTGTGATATGATATCAAAATGTTTGATAAATTTTGTAAAAAAAAAATACCTGGGAATATCCACAGAATATTTTTGAGAATGTAATACATAATCTGCTCTGTTTTGACTTCAACATTGTCTGAATGCACTAGATGATCCAAGGACTCTAAGACTTGATTTTTTGTTTTATATTTGCTGTGTACCATAGCAGAAGGTCACTTGCAAATGGTTTTAGTAATGCTGATGACTTCCTGCATTTATAAGACTGACTGCATCAGGTCTTATAAAGATGTATGTCCCATGTATGGACAGAGACAAGTCTTTATTGCAGGATGTTTTTCTCCAGAAGTGAGATGTAATTGAGAGATTTGTTCTCTATTCATACTCCTACATCAGAGGGCAGTTCTGAGGCAGTCCATGTGGTCTTCAAAGTCATGTAGAGGATCCCTAGGAGTATTCTGTTTCTTAAAATAGTAACTACTGGTGAACACACCCTTATTTGCTTTCTTTTCAACTCTTTCTCCTTTTTCACTTTTCATATGAAATACTTGTGCCTTAATATTTGTCTCAGTGCCTGCTTCTGAGGAAACTTAAACTAACAACATCTCACTTAATAAATAACTTAGACTGGACAAAATTAGTTGGGTTTGTCATAGAGTATGCTGATAATTTATTTCTCAATTTGAATATTCAAACAGTTTTAATTGGTGTGTTACACCAATTAAAATTATTTGTTATGCATTATGTTCAGATCATATTTCTAAATGCTATAAATATGCATGTGTATATGTGTATATATGTATGTATATATATGTATATACACATATGTATATATATTTATATATTTTGGGAAGGCACTCCTGGTGGTGCCCTGATTCTACACTTAGGATCACTCCTGGTAGGGCTCTGGGAACATATGGGGTGCAAGGCAAGCACCCTATTACTGCACTATCTCTCTGGCCCATATATGCACATGTTTAAAAAGATAACTCCATGCATGGTAAAGGATGACTATTTTCATATTCCAGGTTAAAAATGGAAGGATGGATGATTTTCTAAGTGTCCTAAACTAGTATGATTCCAGTGTGCTTAAGTAGACTATTTGAATTGGCATTTGTATTTAACCTTTCTGTTGACTTCACTGAGAATCAAATATGATAATAAAATTTTGAAGGTGACTTTTTAGAGGAAGATGTAATCCAACAACATAGGTGATTATTGTACCTGAAACTTTCTCAACCATATAATTTTAAATTTCTACCTGCTAAAAGGATCTTAAATATAAATATAAAGTCTGGCTCTGCATTCACTCCAATCATTAAAAAGTCTGAATTCAGTCTAAAAGAATATTGGGTTTAATTTCCTAGTAACCATTTTTTTTAGTCATCATGAAGAAGTCTATTGTTAAAATTTGGAAGGTTTCATTCCAAAGATTGTAAGAGGGAGTGGGCAGCTGTTACTCTGAATTGCCATTAAGAATTATCTCACCACAGATGGATAATTTCACTGCAGACAAGACCGTGTTGGGTGTGTGTCCTACTCTGGGTGCCAAAAATGCTAAGACTTGGAGAAAGGAGAGAAGAAAGTAAAGCAACTTCCTCTACATACTTTGCTATTTGGAAGGAGACACAAAGCAGAAAATCCTAATTTCTTCTCCTGGGATGCTTTAGGACCTCCACCTGAGTGGGATGGTCAAATGCTTTGGTAAGAAATGACTTGCTAAATGTGAGTCTGGTACTTCATATTCCAGAAGAACTGCTTTGCACTGATTGATGATCTATTATATAGACATAGATTATATAGCTTACATATAGATTACATATATAGACATAGATTATATAGACAAATGTGTGGGTTTTCTTTATTGGAACAGTAGTTAGGGAAATTAGGAGTCAGAACCCCAAACAGAATCATTCAGGTTTCTGTTGACAGCATACAATGAGGCTGCTTTATTTGTAGGCAAGTTCCATGGAATATGATCTACACTGGGTCTGGGAAAGATGACCTAGGTGTTGCAAAAACACAGAGATTGGAAAAAGAAATTCAGGTTTTTAAACATTTATAAGACACTGAAAATGTATGTCAGATATACAGATGATGATGGACTAGACTTATTTCAGTCTGTGCTTTAGTGAACAGTTCTAGGACTTGGCACTCTGCCATCTTTCCAGGGCAGATGGGGGAATAAACACCATTAGCACATTGATAAGTGTTTGTTTTCTTTTGGCATTAGGGCTAAGAAAAATAAAGTGGGGAGGGTATCAGGCCTTGGAGTAAGCCTTTAAAAGGTTTCCCCTTTTGATTCTTTTATGATTGTCTATTTATAACATCAACAATCACAGCAGAGAAAAAAAGACTTCAATCACCCCTGGGACACATTTTGTCAAAATTACATTTAAGTACTTTTTATTTATGGGCAAGAAGCATTATCTTTTATTATGCCCTTAAACTAGCGAAGGGAAGTTGTGTGTATAAACCAAGGTGTTGCTGTGGCCTGTTGTCTTTTTCCAAATCCCTGGAAAGGATCACCAAGAAGGATGCTCTGAGTAGCTCTCTGCCAGGCAGTCTGCATGAGAGGAAAGAGTCCTTTGAAGTGCATTAAAAATGATTCATTACCATTGGACATTCACATGATGTGTTTTATTATTTATCCACATAAATAATACATTGACAAGTAATTTTATGTGCCTCACTATCTTAGAGCCTGGTTGTGATTATTATTCCCAAGGAAAGAACCATTTTTATTAATGGAGACAATATTACCATGTGTGAAAAATTTAAAGAAGACACAAAAGCACATAGTTAAGTAGTGAGTTGTGAATTGCGATTATGATTTTCTGAGTTATGCTACAAGTGGAACCATGCGAGTAGCAGAATGTAATTCAGATTTAGAAGGGTTGATATGATCTGAATAGGCTGAAAAGTGGTTGGGTCACTTTGAAAAGAGCATATATAAAAACACACAGATGTCAGTGCACATATGTGACTGAGACACTTAAAATAGCAATTTGCTAAATGGATTGACAATAGGAGAGAGAATAGTATCAGAGAGAATCAGAATTTATTTGCTCCAAAATTATGCATTTACTTTTTTAAGTAGAATTCTCTGGTTTATACTTTTGCCATTTTTTGATGCATAAGTGTAGTTTTTAATTTAGATTCCAAACTCTCTTTCTTAGCCCCCGTTTTTCTGATTTATTGACCATTCTAGTTGTAGAAAGGATCCCACATACATTTCTGTAGAATTAGGAGTAAAAACATTCACAACAAACAAAAATTTTGCCTTGATCCTTCAGATTATGTGGGAGAGTTGGTGAATCTTTTTTTAAATAAAAATCTTTATTTAAGTGCCATGATTACAAACATGATTATAGTTGGGTTTCAGTTATAAACAACCCCCCCTTCACCAGTGCAACATTCCCACCACCAATGCCCCCCTTCCCTCTTTCACATCCCCTTCCTGAGAGATGCATTCTACTACAGTTATTTTATTTTTTTTAATTTTAGTAAACTGTCATTCTTTCTTTTTTTTCTTAAAGGATAGTGTTAAAGAAAAATACAGTAGAACGGTGTGAGAGTGACAATCGCCATTGTTTGCATAGGCCCAGCAAAATATGGGGAAAACGAAGGGAAAAAGAAGCCTTGGTCTAATTACAAGAAGGATTCACCCCTGAAGTTTTCTGGCATAAGACCGACTCTGGGCTCCAGGCTTACCAGGCTACCCAATCCCTAAGCCATTCTCCGTGGTCCAGGTGAAACTTTTAACAACATTAGCTGTTGTTGGTGTCAGGTTCCTGTAGTTAACGATTCTGGTTTCTGTGCATTTCCTTCATCGAGTCAGACTGAAGGGGAGCATCCACTAATTTCACCTCACCATTCGATTCGGAGAGACCTGCCCTGCAAGCAGGTTGTTGCTGTTGTTAAGTCGTCTGGATGTTAAGAGAGCACTCTTTGGAGTAAATCAATGCCAGAGCAGTGGTAGGGTCTTCCCTGGTAGAGGTGTGCTTCCTGGTAATGTTATAGGCAATTGTGATTGTTTCCATAGATGGTATCTATTGTTATGGGGTGTATAGGCAATGCCCATTCTTCTGAGGCCTGAGCCAATTCATTATGCCAATGTTCAGGGTATAAGGCCTAATGGCATTACAAAATTTGTGTTCCGATCTCTATTAGATAAGAATTTTGCATATGTAATATTTCCCCTTTTTAATGTGCCTATGCAAAAGAGGAACAATGCCACAAAATATTATTAATGCATCTGGGGGCCAAGGGAACAAGTCCAACATTTCCCGTAACTTGTTTCTAACATAAATTCTAAACAGAGAGATTCTTCTACCAGAATTCCTTATTGAACAGATCCCAAAGGAGGAGGGGAAACCATTGGGCAAAATTGTCACTATATAGGAGGATATTCAAAAAGAGTTATAAATGTTAAGGGAATACATCTAAGATATACAAAGGAGATACACATGTCCCTTTTATGTCTTTAGAAATAGCGGCGGTGGGGAAGGGTTTTGAATCCGGGACACCACTTTGGTCTGTGATTTGGCCATCTGGAGTCTGTGAACGACTCCTAGCAGTCCCATATCAGGAAATGTCTTTGAGTGGGAGCTTCTCAGAAACTGAGTATGGTAGCAAGCACAGCTATACGGTGAAGGTAGGTGGAGGATAGGAGGCCTCTGAGAGTAGATTAAAAGGAACAGAATATTGGTCTTCTCAGAGAGTCTATTTTTTTCACTTTGGGAGCTGGCTAGCAGCTGGCTTGAGTGAGGATAATGGTCTGCTTTATGAGGAGTTGAGTACTGAGGGTAAAAATTGTTAAAGTGGGATAATAGGCAGTGGGGGTGAGAGTAAGGGACTGGAAATAAACCTGTAATGTGATGAGCCAATGGGGAAGAAAAGTATACAACATAGACATTCTGTATAGTGTGTAAACATAGGTGAAACCCTATGATATCCTATTAAACTATCTATACTTTACACGTGGGGCTAATGGACACTGGTGGGAAGGAAAGTTGCCAGTGACTTCCCCAAGACAGCCCCCTCTTGTACATGGTGGGTATTGGGGTTCCCTTTAAACTTCTCCCAGGTACTCACTTCACTGGCCCCCTGGGCAGGAGCCCAGGGATAGCCCTGGAGTCCAGGAGGAATGAGAGGGAAGGCTGTTGCGGGGGAGGCCGAAGAGCCTCACAGCCTACCCTAAGCTTGGCATATGGCTTTTGGCCTAGAGCCTTGCTGTTGTTCCCAAGGCTGGCTAAGGCTTTGGTCCCAGAGAGGAAGTTAGTTCTTTAATTGTTCTGGAAGCCGCAAGTTTACCAGTCTGCTCCCCACCTTCACCCCTCTTGTGCAGGTGGGGATTGGGGAAAGCCTGGGGACCCCTTTAAACTCCTCTCCAGCACAAACCTCACTGGCCACTTGGGCAGGGGCCCAGGGATAGCCTTGGAGTCCAGGAGGAAGGAGAGGAAAGGCTGTTGCGGGGAGGCCGAAGAGCCCCACAGCCTACCCTAAGTTTGGCATATGGGCCTTTGGCCTGGAGCCTTGCTGTTGTTCTCCATGCTGGTAAAGCTTCCAGTCCCAAAGAGCTACTTTTGCCATTTTAACAAAGTAATTTGTGTACATAGTTCAATATTAGGTGGTGTGATCTATTTCAGTTTAAATTTTCCCAAAGGCAGATTCTGAGATAAAAACTCCAGGAATAAACAGTACTTTATCAAGGAAGTTCTAGTAAGGATAAAAGAGACACAGGTAATACAAGCAAACGAGGAGTATGGTTACTAATGGAGTTTAGTTCTCTGTGGGGAAAATGGATCTCACTGTAGAGTATGCTTTAGAACAGTACATTTAAGGGGTTTTAAAGTTGGAGTATTTATTCACCAATCCCATTCAATTATTGGTTGAGGGCTGATTTTTTTGCTTTTTGTTTTTGAGGGTGGTAATCCCCAGAAATATTCAGGGATTACTTCTGGCCCTGTGCTCAAGAATTATTCCTGGAGGACTTTAGGGAACCATGTGAAATGTTAGGGATTGACCCTGGGCAGCTACATGCAAGGCATGCACCTTACCCACTGTGCTAGTGCTCCAACTTTAAGGGTTTCTCATAAGGGCCTCAACTGTTTAATATTGATGTATCAAAAAGAATGGCCATTAAACAAGTTTCAGGTATTCATAGTAAGAAATCTTGGTTTGATTATGTCATATTATTTTAGATAAGAAATTAGAGTTATAACCTAAATTGAGTTAATCATAAACCCATTTCTGGAATCCTTTCTGAAATCTGGAAAGCTGAGATCAGAGTGTAAGTATGATTGAAATCAAATGAGAATCACCTTTTGATTGTATATGGCTGATTTGTTATTTTATTTTATATGGTAAAGATAAGAGAATGAAGGAGCTTATTGTAGTTCACCTTTAAGGGCAAAAATCCTATTCCTGAGAATTCTACCCTCATAATTTCATTATCACTGCTTGCCCAGCTCCAAATGCCATCATATTGTGATTAGCGTTTCAATGTTCAGATTTTAGAGATCAGACATAGTCAATATTACACACTGTGATTTAGATAATCTAATAAAAGTTGTTTCTGGATAGTGGTTATTTGTCTTTTATTGTTTCCTTCCATGTGTTTAATATGGTCAGTTCTGCTGCAGAACAAACTTTGGAAGCCCAACTATGTAGTTTGTGATGTTGATAGAAGTGTGAGGCATAATTTTACTTATAATAGAACTCTACCTATACTATTTCACTTCTAGTCCAATGAGTTTACAAAGTAACTTGAGGGAGATTGATAAAAATAACAATTGCTCAAATTTAAAGGAGAACAGTGATTCTGGGCTGGGTTCTTAATTTTCAGTGAAAAATATGTCAGTGAACTGTTATCACATTTTAATTGTCATGGAAACACCAAGTGATTTGAAATAAAAATTTAGCAAACAAAAATTCAGTTACCATTTAATTCACACACACACCTTTATTCCCTTTACCTACCTTGCATGAGATATTGTATGTCTACAAACTAGTTAGAAATAACCAATGAGGGACTTAACTCAGTGATTTGTTTTCTCTGGGTATTTTTAGTAGCACATTATGCCAGTTGGATTATTAGTCAGTTAAAAGGATTAATTAAAGAAAATACACAGTAAATAAAGCATTTTATAACAAGTATTCCATATTAAATTTTAATAATTTTAATTTCTTTAATTTACCTTTTTACAGTTAATTAAAAAAACAGAAAGAAAAAACAGACAAAATTCTCTAAGATTCACTAAGATTTTGCAGAACCCTAGAATTGGGAGGTACCTCTAAAAACCACTTTGGTGAGCTTGACTTTCCAGCAAATTTTTTTACCTTAAGTAAATCTGTATTCTATATTTAGGACAGATTAAAGAAATACAGAAGAATTCAATCTCTCAATAATCTGATATTTATCCATCCATCTTACTACCATTAGCAAATTCTTTTATGTCAAGTGCTTTTAGTACCAATTCATTTTCAGTAAGTGAAGATGAAACATTCCTCAGTGTTACAAACATTATAAGACTTTGATTATTTATGTTATCTCTTTCTGATAAGGCTTTGTAAATTGGTATATCAAGTTAGCTCTTTTTCCTCATATATTTTTACTTTAACTTTTAATTTAATTGATACTATAACAATATGAAAGTACATTAGTTTTTTAAAAGAAAATATTTGATGTAAATGAACAATTTTGGAGCAGAGAAGAATGATTTGAAAGTCATTAATGATAACTAAAGAAATAAAAACGTGTCCAGGAAGTGGGGCTAAGGTGGTAAAGAAAATAGATACCTGTGAGATTTTAACTAGTCAAAAATGCAACCAAGGGTCCGAGAGATAGCACAGTGGCAGGGCATTTACCTTGCACATGGCTGATCCGGGATGGATCCGGGTTTGATTGCCGGAATCCCATATGGTTCCCTGAACCTGCCAGGAGCGATTTCTGAGAACAGAGCCAGGAATAACCCCTGAGTGCTGCTGGATGTGGCCCAAAAACCAAAACCAAAACCAAACAAACAAAATAAACAACCAAACACAGAAATTACTACAGCTGTGCATGTAATTCCAAAGAGGTAGTTCACAATAATAAGCAGCAAACACGGTAGAGTTTTCACTGGAGGGACCTCAAAACAATAAGGAGTTTGAGTAATGTTGGCCCAGGGATGGGAACTTAAGCAGTTCAGATGGAAAAATTGGGGGTAAGAGAAAGAAATAACAAATAAAAAAATTCCCTCCAAGCTTAGAAATCTTCACTTGCTCAAGTCCTGAGTGGAAATCTGTACTGTGGCATAGCAGGGTCTTTGTAAGTTGCAGGTGGGCACTCATCTGCTCTGAGATATGCATGTGAGTTCAGATTAAGCGAGAATATTTTATCAAGAAATAAAAAAGCCAGTTCTAAATGCAAAGAAGCTCAAACTCAAAGACTGAAGGGCAGGGCCAAGGTGAAGTCCTGGGGGCTGTGAATGCAGGGCAATAATGCTCATTCGCACTACAATCTCCTTGTGGCCAGCATAAAACCTAAAGTCATATCCTCAAGCTCTGTGTAGAATTGGTAAATGAAAATTTTATTTTATTTTTCATAATAACGTCTTGATTTAAGCACCATGATTACAAACATGTTTATGGTTGGGTTTCGGTTATACATCCCTCTTCACCAGTACAACCTTCCCGACACCAATGCCCCCAGCTCCCTCCTCCCCAATCTCCTGCCAGTCTTCCAGGCAGGCATTCTATTTCACTCACTCACTCACTCACTCACTCACTCACTCACTCACTCACTCACTCACTCACTAACTCACTCCCATTGTCATGATAGTTGTTGGTGTAGTTATTTCTCTAACTGCACTCACCAATCTTTGTGGTAAACTTCATATCATGGGCTGGTCCTTTCAACTTCATTTCTATTATCTCTGGGTATTATTACAAAACTGTCTTATTTTTCTTAAATCCCACAGATGAGTGAGCCTATTCTGAGTCTCTCTCTCTCTCTCTCTCTCTCTCTCTCTCTCTCTCTCTCTCTCTCTCTCTCTCTCATTTCACAAATCATTAGAGTGTCCAAAGTATATGCATAGGGAAATTTCACTACTTCATTTTTTCTGATGGCTACATAGTATTCCATTGTGTATATGTCTCCCAGTTTCTTTAGCCACTCATCTATTGTTGGATGTTGGACATCTGAGTTGTTTCTAGATTCTGCTGATTGTAAATAGCTGTGCAATGAATATAGGCATGCAAAGGGCGTTTTTTGTATTGTGTTTTTGTATTCCAAGGGTATATCCCTATGAGTGTTATTGCTGGATCATATGGAAGCTCAATGGCCAGTTTTTTGAGGCCTATCTATATTGTTTTCCAGAAAGTCTGGACTAGATGGCTTTTGCATAGCTGTAAATAAGAGTTCCTTTCTCTCAAATCTCTGCCAGTACTCATTGTTCTTGATCTTTGTGATGTGTGCCAGTCTCTGTAAAGTGAGATGGTACCTTATTGTTGATATAATTTGTATTTCTCTGATGAATTGAATAGTGATGTGGAGCATTTTCTTCTGTGCCTTTTGTCTATCTATTTCATTTTGGAGGAAGTGTCTGTTCATTTCTGCTTCCCAATTTTTGATGAGGTTATTTTTACTTTTTTAAGTTCTGTCAGTATCTTGTATATCTTAGATATTAGCCCCTTATCTAATGGGTATAAGGTAAATGGATTCTCCCATTCTGTGGGTGGCCTTTTGTCCTAATCACTATTTCCTTTGAGGAACAGAAGCTTCTCAATTTAATGAAGTCCATTTGTTTATTTCTGCTTCCACTTGTTTGGACAGTGGTGATTCCTCTTGAAGATGCCTTTAGTCTCAATGTCATAGTCTATTTTACCTACATTTTTTCTATATGTGTTATGGTTCCAGGTCTAATATCATGGTCTTTAATTCATTTGGACTTGACTTTTGTGCATGGTGTTAGAAGGAGGTCCATATTTTCTGTTTTGCACGAGGTTGACCAGTTGTACCAACATTCATTGATGAAGAGGTTTTCCTTGTCCTATTTTGCGTTTCTAGCCCCTTTCTCAAAGATTGATTGTATGTTGGGGGAACATTCTCTGAATACTCAAGACTATTCCATTGATCTGATGTTTGTCTGTATTCCAATAGCATGCTATTTTAATGACTATTGCTTTGTAATACAATTTAAGTTGGAGAAAGTGATACCTCCTATCTTCTTTTTCCTAAGGGTTGCTTTAGTTATTTGTGGGCATCTGTTGTTCCAAATGAATTTCAGGAGTGTTTGATCTACTTCTTTGAAGAATGTCACAGATATCCTTAGAGGAATTGCATTAAATCTGTACAATGCTTTGGGGAGTATTGTCATTTTAATGATGTTAATTCTTACAATCCATGAATAGGGCATGTGTCTCCATTTCCTATGTCCTCCTTCCTTCTTTCCTTCTTTCCTTCTTTCCTTCTTTCCTTCCTTCTTTCCTTCTTTCCTTCTTTCCTTCCTTCCTTCCTTCCTTCCTTCCTTCCTTCCTTCCTTCCTTCCTTCCTTCCTTCCTTCCTTCCTTCCTTCCTTCCTTCCTTCCTTCCTTCCTTCCTTCCTTCAATTTTTGGGCCACACTCGGTGATGCTCACGGGTTATTCCTGTCTATGTGTTCAGAAATTGCCCCAGGCTTGGGGGACCATATAGGATGCCGGGGATGGAACCGTGGTCTGTCCTAGGTTAGCTTAATGCAAGGCAATTGCTCTACCACGTGTGCCATTGCTCCATCCCCTTCTTTTCTTTCTTGAAGAAGTGTTTGTAGTTTTCTTTGTATGGATCCTTCACCTCTTTAGTTAAGTTGACTTCAAGGTATCTAAATTTCTGTGGCATTAGGGGCCGGTGAGTTGGCACTAAAGGTAAGGTGTCTGCCTTGCAAGTGCTAGCCAAGGAAGGACTGCAGTTCGATCACCCGGCGTCCCATATGGTCCCCCCAAGCCCGGGGCAATTTCTGAGCATTTAGCCAGGAGTAACCTCTGAGCATCAAATGGGTGTGGCCCATAAAAACAAAATAATTTTTTGTGGCATTATTGTGAATGGGATATTTTTGTCAATTTATTCTCTATCTTTATTTGTGTATAAGAAGGTCATTGATTTTTGCTTGTTAATTTTGTAGCCTTCCACTTTGCTATATCTATCTATCTATCGTTTCTAGAAGTATTTTGCTATTCTTTAGATTTTCTCAATATATTATAATGCCAGGGCTCGAGCAATAGAACAGCAGGTGGGGCGCTTGCCTTGCACATGCTTGACCTGAGTTCAGTCACCTACATCCCACATGGTCCCCTGAGCATGCCAGGAAGGCATCCTGAGAAAAGCTAGAAGTAGCCTCTGAGCATCACTGGGTGTGCTTAAGATAAGACAAAAAAAGAAAAGAAAAATATATATTATAATGTCATCTGCAAACAGTGAGAACTTGATTTCCTTTTCTCTCTGGATGCCCTTGATATCATTTTCATGCCTAATTGCTATGGCAAGTATTTCCAGTAGTATGTTAAATAGGAGTGGCAAGAGGGGACAGCCTTGCCCTTTCCCAGATTTTAGAGGAAGGATTTTAGTTTATCTCCATTGAATACAATGTTTGCCATTGGCTTGTGGTAAATGGCCTTGACTAGAAAAGGTCCTTCCATTTTTATCTTGAACATTTTATTATCATTAATGGAAGTTGGATCTTATCAATTGCTTTTTCTGTGTCTGTTGATATAATCATATGTTTTTTTCTTTCTATTACTGGTATCATTTTGATTGATTTGCATATGTTAAACCATCTTTGCATCTCTGGAAGGAAACCTAGTCGGTCATTGTGTATGAGCTTCTTGATGAGGCATTGGTTCTTATCTGCTAGGATTTTGTTGAGGACCTTTGCATCTGTGTTAATCAGGGATTTTGGTCTGTATTTTTCTTTTCCTTTTCTTTTTTTTCAACATCTCTGTCTGCTTTTCATATCAGGGTGATGATAGGTTCATAAAAACTATTTGTAAGTGTTTCTGTTTCTTCAATTTCCTGGAAGAGCCTGAAAGGATTGGTAGTAGTTTCTCTTAGAAGTTTTGAAATAATTTGTTAGTTAATCTATCTGGGCCTGGGCTTTTGTTTGTGGGAAGACTTTTGATTACCATTCTAATTTCCTTAATAGTGATGGTTCTGTTTAGATATGCTATATTATCCTGGTTTAACTATGGAATATTATAACCAAAAAGTCATATAAACATTGAGTAGAAATAAAAAATGATCAGATTTGAACACCAAGTTGAAAGCCAACTACAACAGAAGACTATACCCAATCTACAACATGCTAGACACAGAAGGGACCACTTGTACTAGCAGTCAGGAGGCAAAGGAGGGACAATATGGGATGCAGGCTGAGAACGGAGTTGAAGGGAGGACATCATTGGTGGTGGGAGTGCCCCTGATTCAATGTCAATATGTACCTGAAATACCAATGTGAATGATTTGTAAATCACTTTGGTCAAAATAAAAATCATTAATATAAATTAATATAATTATAATATAAATTTATATAAATATAAAAATATAATTAATATGAATAAATATAAACATAAATATAAAATATAATTAATATGAATAAATTTAAATATAAATATAAAATAAATACAAAAATAAAAAAAGAAATAATAAAAGAAAATAATTTAAAAATTGAAAAAAAAAGTCCAAGAATTTATCCATTTCTTCTGGGTTTCCTTGTTTTGTTGCATATGATTTCTCAAAATAGTTTCTGATAACCCTTTGAGTCTCTGTGGTATCTATATCTTATCATTTCTAATTTGATTTATTATCATTTTCTCCCTTTCTTTGGGAGTTTTTTGCTAGTGGTTTATTTATCTTGTTTATTTTTTCTAAGAGCCAACTTTTGCTTTCATTGATCTTTTAGATCGTTGTTTAAATTTTTACTTCATTATTTTCTGCTCTAAGCTTTTTTATTTCCTTCTGTCTACCTATTTTGAGTTCATTTTATTGATCACTTTCTAATTTTATAAGCTGTGTCAATAAGTTATTTATGTAGGCTCCTTCATTCTTCCTGATGTGTGCTTGCAAAGCTTTATATTTTCATCTTAGTACTGTTTTTTCTGTGTCCCACAAATTCTGATAATTTGTGTCTTTATTCTAATTTGTTTCCAAGAACCTTTTGATTTTTTCTTTTTTTCATTTGACCCACTGGTTGTTCAGTAGCTTTATAGCTTCCAGGTGTTAAAGTTTTTCCTCTGTGTCTGTTTGTAGTTCACTTCTAATTTCAGTACATTATGATCTGAGAATGTAGTTTGTATAATTTCTATTCTATTAATTTTATGGAGGCATTTTTAATAGAACAGCAGTATTCTATCCTAGAAATGGATCCAGTGCATTATAGAATAATGTGTATCTAGTTTTCTGTGTGTGTGACGAGTTCTGTCTATATCTATTAGGCCACTTTCTTCCATTTCTCCTTTAGAGCCAGTTTATTCTTGTTTGGTTTCAGCATAAATACAAATGCTCATAAATGTCCCCATGTCATCCATTAAATAGGTATTAGCATATAATCCTCATATGAAGACTTCAAAGTGACTATGTTGAAGTTTTTTTAGAGAACTTATGGAAATAAGAGAAGAATGTAGTAGAAAAATAAAAAGAAAAAAAGAAAATTTATGAAAAAGAGTATGTGAAAACTGCAATTAGAAGTCACTAAACTGAGGAGCCTAGTAGACAGACCAAAATATTCATTACATGGATAAGCAGCAAGATGAGAGAAGCAGAGGAACAAAATAGTTGCTAGAAGATATATTAAACTATCAACAAAGAGTAGAAAAAGAAAAACATATGAAAAAGAAAATATAATATTAGAGTTATTGGATAATTTTAAGATGAAGAATATCCAAATTATAGGAGTCTTCAAGGGAGAGGAAAGGAAGAAAGAGAAATCTATTATTTTGGCCACACCTAGTGATGGTCAGGGGTTACTCCTGGCTATTCGCTCAGAAATTGCTCCTGGCTTGGGGGACCATATGGGACACCAGAGATTGAACTGTGACCTGTCTTATGTCAGCTGTGTGCAAGGCAAACGCCCTATTGCTGCACCACTGTTCTGGCCCCAAGGAACCTATTTATTAAAGAAATTATAGTTGAAATTTTTTCATTCTAATTTTTATATACTCATATTCATTAAGCACAAAGATTTTCCAACTAAAGAAACCCAAACAGATAAATTCTAAGACATTTAAAATGACAAGATAATGATAGAAGAGAAACCCTACATATAAAGAAGCCTTCGTAATATTCACAGCAAATCTTTCTAATGAAACTCGATAGGTCAAAAGAGAATTATTATTTTTTTTTTTTTTTGGTTTTTGGGTCACACCCGGCGGTGCTCAGGGGTTACTCCTGGCTGTCTGCTCAGAAATAGATCCTGGCAGGCATGGGGGACCATATGGGACACCGGGATTTCGAACCAACCACCTTAGGTCCTGGATCGGCTGCTTGCAAGGCAAACGCCACTGTGCTATCTCTCCGGGCCCGAGAATTATTTTCAAGCTAATATTTTAGATTTAAAAAATTTCCTAACAACAATATTATATCTAGCGATGTTTCCATTTATATTTGAAGAAGTGACACATACAGTTAAGAAAATTCATGGTAATTTAGACTGTATTCCAAAGTACTAAATTAGTCTCTTTGAGATGACAAAGGAAGCCTACTTGGAGTAGAAAATACTAAAAACACATGGGATGAAAAAGAAGATGAACAATCTTATGCAATAAATGTGATATTCACTTCCTTTGAACATAATAGAGATGCAGAGTTAGAATTTAAGAGTTAAACTACAGTTGTACATGGTAACATTAAGGAAAACATACTCATAAAATTTTTTGGTTTGGGGTCACATTTAATGGTGCTCTGGAGCTATTCCTAGCTGTGTGCTTAGAATTAGTCCTAGAATTGCTCAGGAATTCAAATCATGGTTTGCCACACACACGAAATGCATGTGCCATATATCCTATTTTTCTGGCTTTAAGGGAAATATTCTTAGAGGACACAGTCAAGAATAGCCATTTAGAAACTGATCGTTTCAGTTAAAGGATAAATCTAATCATACAAATACAAATTTTAGAAGTATAAATAATCCATATAAAATTATGAAAAAAATTTTCAGTTTAGTAATTTCAATATCAGTGACCAGAACACATCAAGGTGGAGATTTTCAGATAGGCTAGAAAGTTGAATCCAATCTTCTGTTCTTATAGCGGCAAACCTGAACAATCATGATAAACATAGGTTCAAATTAAAATGTTGGAAATAGAATCTTTTCTCATGTAAAAAAATGTAAACTGAGTTGTGAAAGATCCTGGGAACATTGACTTAATGCAGCAGAAAAATGGCCAACTATGAAGGAGAGGGTAGGCCAAACCCCCACCCTGCCATAACCATACCTGCTCCCTCCATCACCCAGAATCACCATTATCCCAATGCCCCTTGCCTCATTACTGACCTTCTAAAACTCTCTTTGGGAACACAATCTGACCAAACTTTAGGTATAGAAATCTGGGAACTGATATCACCAGGGCTATTTGGAATGAGTGTGGGCACACTTTCCTCATATCTTCTTTCTTCCAGGAAGCCTGGCAGCTGAGTAAAAGTCACTGAAATGCCCTTAAAAGTCACTATAAAAATAATAGTACTTTGAACTTCTGAACAACTTCATTTTTTTGATGCTGCCATTCTAAAGAAACACACAAATTTAACAGAACAAGAGCTTACCAGTACTAAACATTCTGCCATTGTATCAATGACTTCATTAGTGATATAATAATTTTCAAAAATGTGCTTGCTACTATACTTTTTCTTTTCTTTTTTTTGGGGGGGGGACACACCCAGTGACACTCAGGATTTACTCCTGGTTATGTGCTTAGAAATCACTCCTGGTTCGTGGGACCATATGGGACACAGGGATCGAACTCAGGTCCATCCTGGGTCAGCCACATGCAAGACAAATGCCACCCTACCATTGTGCTATCACTATAGCCCTGTACTTTTTCTTTTTTCCTAAAATTTCTTCTCTTTCGATTTCATTTTTAAATTTATTTTTTTCTTTTTTCTTTTTTTTTTTGTTTGAAAAAATACAGTTTAATAAAACAAACCAAAAATCAGATACACCAAACAACTTCAGATTCCTTTTAGAGCTTCCTCATTGGCTCTTTTATGGACAGTCAGTTCCCCATAGAGTCCAGGCAGCTGGGGGTGCACTCACAATGAACAGTCACCCCCTTCTCAACACATGAGTAACAGCAAATGCTGCTCAGGTGTGAATAAAGGCCCACGACCTGAGGATGGGAGCGGCAGGGCTGGTTTCCTAGGAGGTTCAGAAGGCCAGTTTCTTCATCAGCAAATTTATTTTTTTTTTCAATAACTTTGCTCTCACTTGTATGGAAACAAATATAGTCAATTATGTCAGTTATATGATGCTTATTTTCTGTAAATAAACTATAAAAATAAATAAATAATTCTAAAATATAAAATATTAAAAAATAATTTTATACTTAGAGTTCTCTTTAAATGGTTTGGGTGGTCTACTTCAAACATCACAGAGTTCAAATTTTAAAAGGGACATAAATGATTATATAATAATCAAGGGATATATATTAAGATAATTTAACACTAATTAGCATGAATTATTAATGAAGGACCATAAAATAGATAAGCCACTTTAATGGACTTGACAATAACACAATAACACAATAATAGAAGTTATAAGGAGAGATGAAATCTTATCTTTTACTTCAATGTAGATCGAGTTAGAGGGTATAATGTTAGGTAAAATAAGTCAGAGGGAGGACAAGTATTAGATGATATCACATCTGGCATATAAATAAATGAATCAAAGAAATCATATTAAGTGATTAAAAAAAAACCCTCTTGAACTTTAAGTCCAGAACTTTAAGTCCAGAACTAATTGGCAAGGAAAGGGTACTGAAGAGGTGTTGAAAGGAGCAAACTAGAAATCACACAAGAACATTGTGGACGATCTTTGACGCTTTGTTGGTGGTGAAGGTACAATAATTTTGTACATGAAAAATATCAACATTAAAAGTATAGTGATCATGTTATCTGCACAATAATAAGACAACATTAAAAATAATAAATCTAGATCAAATCTAAAATAAAAATACAAAAAATTAAAAGGAGGATTTTTTCTAATGATCACAGAAAGTCCATAAGATATAGGACTAAACTATAAATGGAAATAAAGTTCATAAACCTTGTAAAAACTTAAACATTTATTAGTCTCAGAATAAAAGATAAATTAAAAAAATAAATTTGAGTTTTGTTGAAGTACAAATTTCTCCATAAAGACACAAAACCAACAAGAAAATAACTGATGCCAAATCTCAAAAATTACCAAATTAAAAAATCATTAGAATGAGCTATAAAAAAGAAAATTCAGAAAAAGATGACTGAATTATATAAATGGAGAAAATTGAACTGGTATACAATTTTATCAGTCAAGTTATGAATATTCTAACTAATGTGTTGTGTTGCCCTTGGTGTTAAAACATAAACATAATGACTCTCAGATATTGCTAATATCATGTAGACATTGTAATGGAGAACTTTTAACACTGATTTGAAAATACATGTGATGTGAGGAAGCAAGTTGTCAACTGGTATTTTTAATATGCTCTTTTTTTAATTTTTTATTTTTAATTATGAGAACAATGATGCAAAGAGGACAAGGTAAAGTTACAGTGAAAGAACTATCACCCATAAACAGAGTTCTCAGAAGAAATCCCCTTGCTGACACCTAAATATTGAACTTACAGTCAAAAAACATTAAAAATAAGGCAGAACCCATGTACAATTACTTTGTCCACAAGTCCCCAGATTGTGTAGTACATTATAACATTTCTTAGCAGTACACAAAGCAACCTAAAGCCATGAGATTTATGTGACTCCTTAACTTTGAAGGCATAGTATTTTTATATATTCATGCACATACATATTAGTTTAAGTTAACATCAAAAGTTTAAGAGTTTTTTTTTTAAGGGTTAGTCAAAAGGGCACAGTAAAAACAGTGTTAGAGTGGCAAATATTGTTTGCATAGGCCCACCAAAATATGGGAGTCATAGAAAGGAATAGCCTTGGTCTAAATACAAGGAGACCACAACCCCTGAAGTTTTCTGACATAAGACCAACTCTAGGCTCCAGGAAAACTAGTTTATTCAATCCAAGTCATTGTCTGTAGTGCCAATACAGTTTTATTTTTCATGCAGTCCTATTGTTGGCATCAGGGTTCTGTATTAAAGATCCTGGAATCTGCACATCCTACATTGAAGTCAGGCTGGTGTGGAGTATCCTCTAGTTTCACCTCACAATTAAGGGACAATACAGCAAGCCCTGTCCAGTAAGCAGGTCATGTTCTTGTTAAGTCTTCTCAGTGTTAAGGAAGTCTCTTTTGAGTAGATCGATGTCAGAGCAGCTGTAGGGTCTTCCCTGGTAGAGGATTGCCTCCAGGTGATGTTATAGACAACCTTGAATGTTTTGTAGATGTCTTCTCTAGATCAGGGGTGAATGGAGAATGCCCATTCTTCTGAGGCCTGTGCCAGGTCTTTATGTCAATGTTCAGGGTGTAAGGTCCCATTGCACTACAAGATTTGTGTGTTCCCATCTCTATTAGATAAGAACTTACTGGTATGTATAGTATTTTCCCGTTTTAGTGTGCCTAAGCAAACAAGAAATAAAGCCACGTGACGTTATCTGAGTATATGGGGGCGTAAGAACATGTCCAACAATACCCATGACTTAGTTCAAACATAAGCATTAAACTGAGGGATTCTTTCACACCAAATTCCATATTGAGCAGTTCACAAAGAGAAGATAAAAAAGGGGCGGGGGAATCGTCACTGTATAAGAAAATATTCAGCAAAAGTTATAGCCGTCAAAGAAAACACACATAAAATGTTGAAAAGACATACATGTCCTTTTTATGCCTTTTGGAATTAGTTGGGTGGGTGTTAACTCCAGGGCACCACTTTGGTCTGTGACTTAGGACTCTACAGTACTTAAGTTAGAAAGGGTAAATGAGGAGTAATGATGATAGGGTTAAGGAAGTTAAAGAGAAAAATGATGATAAAAGCCGGCTATCCTTTGCAAAAGCTGGCTCCCTGTGTGTGACACCAGGCGGGGAAAATCCGCGAAAGTACACCGGCCCAGTGGGGCTCAGCTGTGAAAGACTGTGAGTGTGACCTGTCTATGTCTGTCTACTGTCCTCTTGCGTGAAACTCTTGCGAGTGGGGCAAAAAGAGCCTCCAGAAACCTCGCTCGCCCAGACGCCATTTTCAGGGAGGGACTTCAGAGCATAAAAACCGGCTATCCTTTGCAAAAGCTGGCTCCCTGTGTGTGACACCAGGCGGGAAAAATCCGCGAAAGTACACCGGCCCAGTGGGGCTCAGCTGTGAAAGACTGTGAGTGTGACCTGTCTATGTCTGTCTACTGTCCTCTTGCGTGAAACTCTTGCGAGTGGGGCAAAAAGAGGCTCAGAGGAGCACGGCCGCTCCGCTTCGCTACGCGGCCGTGCACTCTTTCTAAGGAAAGAACTCCATTGCAACAAGAAGGAAAAATCACACTAAGAACGGCGCTATATCACAGAAGCAAACATTTCTCTCTGGACTGTCTTCTCTGTTACATGCTCGGGCCTAAGATTTGACCCAGTGTGAGGCTTCATCCACGGAGGACTCCCCTCCCTTAGAGGCAAGTCAGCCCATCCAGAAAGGGAGGAGCCAGAGGAGTGTGCTGCCTACATCATATAGACAATGAATACCACTACAACACGTAGAAAAACCCACAATACAAATGTGACAATGGGGAAACAGCGCAGGCCAGCATCAGACATAGAGAATGAAGATGACAATTCTGAGGACCAGATAATGACTGAACAACTAATCAACCTCTCAGATAAGGACTTTAGACTAGCAATATGGAAGGTGCTCAACAGACTCCAAGAAACCATGGATCGAGTTGAACAGAACACTAATAAGAACCAAGAAAATATGAAGGCAGAAATGACAAAACTCCAAACTGAAATAACATGTCAACTAACAGGCCTGAAAAACTCAGTAAACGAAGTGAATGACAAAATGGATAAGCTCTGGGACAGGGTATCAGAAGCTGAGAATAGACTTGGTGCTGTGGAAGATGAGATACATAACAATTCCATACAGCAGGAGAGATTGGACAAAAAACTTAAAGCAAATGAGCAGACAATGGAAAAATTAGTCAAAGAATGGGAACAGACGAAAATAGAAGTCTATGATAAGATCAACAGAAACAACTTAAGAATCATTGGAGTCCCAGAGACCCAGGAAGAAAATTTCCAGGAAGAATCAATGGTCAAGAACATCATTAAAGAGAAACTCCCAGAGCTAAAGAATATATGTGATCAAATCCTGCATGCCCGAAGAGTACCAACCAAAAGAGACCCCAGAAAAACCACCCCAAGACACATCCTAGTCACAATGACAAATCCCACAGATAGAGACAGAATTCTGAAAACAGCAAGATCAAAAGGGGAAATCATGTTCAAGCAAGCTTCCCTGAGATTTACAGCAGACCTGTCACCAGAAACGCTCAATGCCAGAAAGCAGTGGTGGGATATTGTGACAAGACTGAATGAAATGAATGCTTCACCCAGAATACTATACCCAGCAAAACTCACTTTCCGGTTTGATGGAAGAATACATGGTTTCACAGACAAAAAACAGCTCAGAAACTTCACAGACACAAAACCAGTCTTAAGAGAAAAACTGAAAGACCTAATCTAAGACAAGACTACCCAAAAGACACACCAAATTTTGAAATAAAGATGGCGTTAAATCCCAGGACAATTCTTTCTCTCAACGTCAATGGACTAAATGCACCAGTTAAGAGACACAGAGTGGCTAAATGGATCAAAAAACTCAATCCAACCTTCTGCTGCCTACAAGAAACGCACCTGAATAGTCAGAACAAACATAGACTCAAAATAAAAGGCTGGAGAAAAGTTATCCAAGCAAACAACACCCATAAAAAAGCTGGAGTGGCCATACTAATATCAGATAATGCAAACTTTATACTCAGGAAGGTTGTAAGGGACAAAGACGGACATTTTATATTAATCAAGGGGTACGTAGAGCAGGAAGAATTCACTCTCCTAAACATATATGCACCGAATGAGGGGCCAGCAAAATATTTAATACAACTGCTGACAAATCTGAAAAATAATATCAACAACAACACAATAATTGTGGGGGACCTAAACACGGCTTTGTCAACACTGGACAGGTCAACCAGACTGAAACCCAACAAGAATATACTAGACCTGAGGAGAGAAATGGAAGAAAGAGGCCTAGTGGATATATATAGGACACTCCATCCCCAGAAACCTGGATACACATTCTTCTCCAATGTACATGGGACATTCTCCAGGATAGACTACATGCTGGCACATAAAACATACCTCCATAAGATCAAGAGGATAGAAATTTTGCAGACTACCTTCGCTGACCACAAGGCTCTGAAATTATTTGTGAACTCCAAAGGGACTCAGAAGAAACACTTTAACACCTGGAAGTTAAACAGCCTCATGCTCAATAACCAGTGGGTCCGAGATGAAATCAAGGAGGAAATAAAAAGGTTCCTGGAAACAAATGACAATAAAGACACAAACTCTCAGAACTTATGGGACACAGCAAAAGCAGTACTGAGAGGAAAATTTATAGCTTTGCAAGCACACATCAGGAAGGAAGAAGGAGCTTACCTGAGTAGCTTAATGACACAGCTAATAGAACTAGAAAATGCTCAACAAAAGGACCCAAGAACAGGAAGACAGAAGGAAATAACAAAGCTGAGAGCAGAAATCAACGAAGTGGAAACTCAAAAAACAATCCGAAAGATCAACGAAAGCAGAAGTTGGTTCTTTGAAAAAATAAACAAGATTGATAGACCACTGGCAAACCTAACAAAGAAAGAGAGAGAGAGAAACTTGATAACTCGTATCAGGAATGAAAAAGGAGAGATCACTACTGATATGACAGAGATTCAAAGGGTAATCAGAAACTACTTTGAAAAACTCTACGCCACTAAAAATGAGAACCTGGAAGAAATGGATAAATTCTTGGACTCTTATAATCTTCCACGGTTGAAGGAAGAGGATGTAGCATATCTAAACACCCCCATCACCATTGATGAAATTAAAACAGTAATCAAATGTCTGCCGAAAAACAAAAGCCCAGGTCCAGATGGATTCACTAATGAATTCTATCAAACTTTCCAAGAGGAACTACTGCCAATCTTGGCAAGACTCTTTCATGAAATTGAACAAACAGAAACACTTCCAAATAGCTTTTATGAAGCCAACATCACCTTGATACCTAAACCAGACAGAGACGCTACCAAAAAAGAAAATTACAGACCAATATCACTGATGAATGCAGATGCAAAGATCCTCAACAAAATCCTGGCAAATAGGATTCAATGCCTCATTAAGAAGATCATCCACTACGATCAAGTAGGTTTCATCCCAGGAATGCAAGGCTGGTTTAACATCCGTAAATCTATCAACATAATACACAACATCAATAACAAGAAAAATAAAAACCACATGATCATATCAATAGATGCAGAGAAAGCATTTGATAAGGTCCAACACCCATTCTTGATCAAAACTCTCAGCAAGATGGGAATGGAGGGAACCTTTCTCAATATAGTGAAGGCCATCTACCACAAGCCAGTGGCAAATATTATCCTCAATGGAGAAAAACTGAAAGCCTTCCCTCTAAATTCTGGCACAAGACAAGGCTGTCCTCTCTCACCACTCCTATTCAACATAGCACTGGAAGTACTTGCTATAGCGATTAGGCAAGAAAAGGATATCAAGGGAATCCAGATAGGAAAGGAAGAAGTCAAGCTCTCACTGTTTGCAGATGACATGATACTCTACTTAGAAAACCCTAAAGACTCTATCAAAAAGCTTCTAGAAACAATAGACTCATATAGCAAGGTGGCAGGCTACAAAATTAACACACAAAAATCAATGGCCTTTCTATACACCAACAGTAATAAAGAAGAAATGGACATTAAGAAAACAACCCCATTCACAATAGTACCACACAAACTCAAATATCTTGGAATCAACTTGACTAAATATGTGAATGACCTATACAAAGAAAACTATAAAACTCTGCTCCAAGAAATAAGAGAGGACACACGGAAATGGAAACACATACCCTGCTCATGGATTGGCAGGATTAACATCATCAAAATGTCAATACTCCCCAAGGCATTATACAGATTTAATGCCATCCCTCTAAAGATACCCATGACATTCTTCAAAGAAGTGGATCAGACACTTTTGAAATTCATTTGGAACAATAAACACCCTCGAATAGCTAAAGCAATCATTGGGAAAAAGAATATGGGAGGAATTACTTTTCCCAACTTTAAACTGTACTACAAAGCAACAGTTATCAAAACAGCATGGTATTGGAATAAGGATAGGTCCTCAGATCAGTGGAATAGGCTTGAATACTCAGAAAATGTTCCCCAGAGATACAACCATCTAATTTTTGATAAAGGAGCAGGAAATCCTAAATGGAGCAGGGAAAGCCTCTTCAACAAGTGGTGTTGGCACAATTGGATAGCCACTTGCAAAAAATTAAACTTAGACCCCCAGCTAACATCATGTACAAAGGTAAAATCCAAATGGATTAAAGACCTCGATATCAGCCCCAAAACCATAAGATATATAGAACAGCACATAGGCAAAACACTACAGGACATTACAGGCATCTTCAAGGAGGAAACTGCACTCTCCAAGCAAGTGAAAGCAGAGATTAACAGATGGGAATATATTAAGCTGAGAAGCTTCTGCACCTCAAAGGAAATAGTGCCCAGGATACAAGAGCCACCCACTGAGTGGGAGAAACTATTCACCCAATACCCATCAGATAAGGGGCTAATCTCCAAAATATACAAGGCACTGACAGAACTTTACAAGAAAAAAACATCTAACCCCATCAAAAAATGGGGAGAAGAAATGAACAGACACTTTGACAAAGAAGAAATACGCATGGCCAAAAGACACATGAAAAAATGTTCCACATCACTAATCATCAGGGAGATGCAAATCAAAACAACGATGAGATACCACCTCACACCCCAGAGAATGGCACACATCACAAAGAATGAGAATAAACAGTGTTGGCGGGGATGTGGAGAGAAAGGAACTCTTATCCACTGCTGGTGGGAATGCTGTCTAGTTCAACCTTTATGGAAAGCGATATGGAGATTCCTCCAAAAACTGGAAATCGAGCTCCCATACGATCCAGCTATACCACTCCTAGGAATATACCCTAGGAACACAAAAATACAATACAAAAACCCCTTCCTTACACCTATATTCATTGCAGCTCTATTTACCATAGCAAGACTCTGGAAACAACCAAGATGCCCTTCAACAGATGAATGGCTAAAGAAACTGTGGTACATATACACAATGGAATATTATGCAGCTGTCAGGAGAGATGAAGTCATGAAATTTTCCTATACATGGATGTACATGGAATCTATTATGCTGAGTGAAATAAGTCAGAGAGAGAGAGAGAAAAACGCAGAATGGTCTCACTCATCTATGGGTTTTAAGAAAAATGAAAGACACCCTTGTAATAATAATTTTCAGACACAAAAGAGAAAAGAGCTGGAAGTTCCAGCTCACCTCAGGAAGCTCACCACAAAGAGTGATGAGTTTAGTTAGAGAAATAACTACATTTTGAACTGTCCTAATATTGAGAATGTATGAGGGAAATGTAGAGCCTGTTTAGGGTACAGGCGGGGGTTGGGTGGGGAGGAGGGTGATTTGGGACTTGGGTGATGGGAATGTTGCACTGGTGATGGGTGGTGTTCCTTTTATGACTGAAACCCAAACACAATCATGTATGTAATCAAGGTGTTTAAATAAAAAAAAAATTAAAAAAAAAAAAAAAAAGAGAAAAATGATCTTTTGTAGGGGTGTGCAAAAGGGCAGAGTACAAAATAGACATTCTGCATACATAAAAACATAATTCAATGATAGTGAGTACTATTAATGTATCTATATTTTGAAAATATAGACTGGAAAGAGATTACCATTGACTTCAAGAAGCTGGGAGGCCAGAAGTTCAGAGCCCTGGAAGCCCTGGAGATCTGGAGCAAGGCAGTAGAGGGTTGCTGGGGTTACCCAAGTCCCTCACCCCCCCAGGCCTGGTTAAGAAGGCCTCTGGCATGGCGGAGGCCTGCTGAACCCCTTGCTGCTAGACTCCAGGCTCCCAGGAAGGAGAGAGATCCTTCAAGAAGCTGGGAGGCCATAAGTTCAGGGCCCCACCCAGACCCTCCCTAAGGAGCCAAATGGATAATGGGGGAAAGCCTAGGGTACCTTCAAGCTCCGCCAAAGGGCCCAACTCACTGGCTTGCCCAGGCATGTAGCCCGGGGAAGCCCTGGAGATCTGGAGCAAGGCTCTGGAGCAAGGCGGTAGAGGGGTGCTGGGGTTACCCAAGTCCCGCACCCCTCTAGGCCTGGTTAAGAAGGCCTCATGCCGGAGGCCTGCCAAACCCCTTGCTGCTAGACTCCCGGCTCTCAGGAAGGAGAGAGCCAATATGCTCTTAATTTGAAAGCTGTGCATCAAAAAATTAAAAGTATTGGAAGATACATGTCATTGTGGTATAAGTGGATTTTTCTGAGGTCTTATGTAAAAAGAAAATTTACCTTGTATATCTATGATTTAAAGATCTTTATATTCAAAAACTTAGTATGCATGCAAAGACCTGCATTTGTATCTAACTCTAGGTGTAAATATCTGAGTTCTGTAATTAAAGATATTAGAATAAGAAATACACATAAAAGAACTGGGTTGCTTGTGAAAGTGTAAATGAATGGAAACTAAATTTAAAAAGGAAGGGTGCCAACCAGGATACAAGAAATCTGACTCTTGGGAGCTCCAAAAGTATATTCTGTTAACTTTGGCTCACCAAAGAGAAAACGTATAGGGCTGGTGAGGAGACAGTTGTCAGATTATGGGGTCCCTAAGGTTAAATTCAGTCATGTGAATTTTAATAATATTAAAATAATAATCCAAGGGCTTCATTATGTAGTTCAGAAGCCATGTCCATATACTGCCTTGATAAACACCTGGTGTCTTTGTTATTATGTCCTGCTTTTGTTTTCTTAATTTTTCCTAATGCAGCTGAGACAACAAGACAGGGTGGTCTGGTGCTGGGAGTGGAGACACCTGGATTCTACTTCTTCCTCTTCTTTGGAGTTGGCCTGGAACTTTAGGTTGCCCACAACCATTCTCACTTCCTCACTTTCCCATCCCAAAGAGTGGACTGCTCCTACTTCTCAGGCTCTGGGGTCTCAGATTAGAGTTAGTATGGCATAGGACTGGGACTTTTTTTTTGACAAATAGTTTCCATATATGGTGTGTGTGTTTGTATGTGTGTGTGTAATTTTATATTCTTTTCTGGCATTTGTGCAGAATATTCACTCTATTTTTCCTTTGTATCTTTACTATGATAATCAAATGGAATGAAGGATTAATATAGATATCTTCTAATTCAAATCAATCCATTTCCAGATGAAACTTAGTAAAGGCTAAGTGACTTTTAGTTAGTTTTACACCTTAAAGGTGTGCAGGTGTAAACCATGAATTCACACTGGCGATTGGGAAATAAAACATGCTAAATGCAGGTCAACATCCCATTGGTGAGTGATTGGCTGGATCCTGTTGCTGTCTCAGAGCCTGTTTCTATAAGGTAGAAGCTGACTTTGATCCACTGTCCAGTGTTTATTTATTTAATTTTTTTTATTTTTGGGCCACAGCCATGACGCTCAGGGGTTACTCCTGTCTATATGCACAGATATCGCTCCTGGCTCGGGGAGCATACGGGACGCCAGAGATTGAACCAAGGTCTGTCCTGGATCGGCCATGTGTAAGGCACACGCTCTACCACTGTGCTACAGCTCTGGCCCCATGTCCAGTGTTTATTCTTACAGAAGGCATAATTCTCACTCAGGCATTATGAAACTAAAATTTTCACCCACACAAAATGTTTTGTGTCAGTATCACTTGGGGAGTTTTTAAAAATTTATGTCTCTGGGTATTTCTTCTTCAGTTCCTATTGAATCCCACAGGCCAAATTCAAGGAATTAGCATTGTCTTAAATTGATTTATCATTATTTACAATATCATTGACCTTCAAGAATATACCTTTATACACATACATGCATATTAGACACATAAGACCCATTGTCAAAGTTTTAGTGCCATCTAAGCACAGTTGAGAGATTTAACTTGCCCAAGTTGCTCAGAAGGTTATACTCTCCAGAAACAAGGACTCTTTTATATTTGGCTAACAATTAATCAATAAATTGCAATCAATTGCTTGCTGTTCTATGATCTGACAGTATGGTTTGGTCATTGTTTCCTGCTCTTTGGTGGAGCTCAATGATTGCCTTTCCTGTTCACTGTTCCCAAAGGTGCACAACCAGATGAATTTTCCAGCTCTCAACTGGGTGAGGCATTGGCTGAATCACGTGAGCTCAGTTTTGACATTTAATAAGACATGAGTTATCTTAAAACAATGTCTCCCTGAGTTTAGCCCACTGTGGGCAACTGAGAACATGCTTTGCTGCATAATGACAGCTCAGTAATGGAAAGAAAGAATGATTATTTAGAAGCATTGGCATGTAGGGAAACTTGGAATAATATCAGCTCTTGGCCTGTTGTCATTTTTGTCTACCTCATTGATGACCCATGCTATGAGGATGAGTGGACAATGGTTTGGAAAATAAAAGTTAGTGTATTAGAGTGATAGGTGGTAGCCTTATCACTAGCTAATGACAGGGTATTTTCTATTTCCCATGAAATAATTTAGTGACACCCAAGTACAAATAAAGTTGTTCAAAATATGATGAAACAAGTTTCTGTGATTAAGTCACTTCCAATAATTGTCTTAAGAAAGTGGAACTGTCAACATATTTGAGAATCTGATTTTGTTTTTGGCTATAAAGGGAAACAGTCATCTTAGACTCCTGGGATTCTAAGTCTACTTGAACATTTTATATACTGTTTTCATAGTTCTTATTTATTTTTATCTTTATTTATCTGATATTCATATTTTCTCAAAGGTAAAGTGCAGATCTTTGTGTTCTGATTCCTTTCTCCATTGTTTACATACAGCATAGAACTCAGATACTAGAACATAACAGAAAATGGCTAAATCCTATTTCCAATAATAGCTATCCTTTGATTCCTTAATTAGTTATTGAGATGTTTTACATATTGACCTAGCTCACCATAATCTTTAAGATGGAAACAAATGTCTCTTTTAAGACAAAACTAATGAGAGGGATGGTAAAATTTTTATTATGAAATATTTTTTTCTTAAATTAAAAGTCTCTTACTCTCTGAGTGGAGAATCAAATCCTTTTTTGTCTCAGCAGGTAGATAATGCTTAGTTGGAAAGCATGTCTGTGGAGAGGAAGAGTGAAGAGGTACATTCAGCTAAGATGTTTTTGAGTTGCCTTTTTTATATTTTGATAATTTCTCCTGGATTTTCTTATTTGATCTGAATCCATATATTTAATTTAGTATCACGTAGGAAAAAATGACTGATATAAAAAATCCTGTTTTCTTTCTAAAACCAAACCAATTAGAAATTGAGACAAGGAGGACCTGAACAATAGTACAGTAGGAAGAACATTTGAATTGCATGTAATTATCCCTCAGTGTCTCATATGGTCCTCAGAATTCACCAAGAGTAATCTATGATCATAGTCAGAAGTAAACCCTGAGCATGGCTGGATGTGGTCCCAAAACAAAAACAAAACAAAACAAAACAAAACAAAACAACACAACAAAAAAAGAAATTGAGACAAAGGGTCAGAGAATCAGAGAGTGAATACAGCAAATAGATACTTAACTTTTGTTTCCAACTTGGGTTTGGTCCCTGGAATCCCATATGGTCCTTCTCACACCTCCAGGAGTGATTCTTAAGTGTAAAGTTAGGAGTAACACCTGAGCACTGCTGGGTGTGTGGCCCTAAAACAAACAAACAAACAAACAACAACAAAGAAATTAGACAAACATATACTGGGAGAGAGGCTGCTGAATTATTTTATTTTAATGTGAATGAGGATAAAGAAACGATCTCAGCAAGAATCTATTTCTATTGGCTGGAAAATTCTTGTAATTTACTAATTTTATTACAAATGTTTGTTTCTAATATTTCTTTCCTACACTGCACTTCTTTTAGCATCTACCAATCAAACAAATTAGCACAGGTAATGTAAAAGTGATTTAAAATCCCTGTTCTTGAATGTTTTTGCCTTTTTTGCTTTTTGAATCCTTCCCCCCCTATTTTCAAAATAAAATTCCAGAGAAATATGACCTTCCAACTTGACTAAGGCCAAAGGTATATAATGATGTTATTGAGTTGAGATTGAGTTGGTCTTTAACCAAGATTAGTTGGCATGGGTATTCTTGATTAGTTGCTCATATTTTAAACATGTAAGTGATCATGTGAATATAGATTTAGTCAATTCTGTTACATTTTTTGGTGGGAGAGGGGCTCATTTTAGAGAATTAAAATTCAGGTATTTTTAGCAGCAGTAAATGATCATTTATCTCACTAGAATAAATTAAGATGAGTGCATATAATTTTAAAAAGTGACACTAGGCCCAGAGTGATAGTACAGTGGGTGGAGCACTTGCCTTACAAGCAGCCACCATGAGTTCAATCCCCAGAATTCCACATGGTTCTCCAAGCACTGCCAGGAGTAATTCCTGAGTGCAGTGCCATTAATAATTCCTGAGCACTGCCAGGATTGGCCCCCAAACCAAAATATCAGCAAGAAAACAGTAACACCTTTACTTAATATTTATATCACTAAAACAATGCATTCATAAGTTGACTAGATATCTGAGAAAGACATACTTTTTAAAAAAATATACAAAGTAAACAATTGAAAGATTCTAGGGTATTTCCAATTGAACTTAAAGATAGGGAATTCTGACTTTAATGTGAAAAACTCTCTTTTTTTGTCATATTAAGTATCTATGTCACTGACAGCATGATCTTACTTATTCATATAACTTGCTTTGACCAATGAATCGAGAGGAGACCTAAGTATTTCTGCTAATTATCTTCTGTTATTGCCTTGTGAGTAAGTCTAGAATAGCTATTAGTAGGATGTAGAACAGAAATGATCTATCTCAGGGCCAGAGACATAATGTAGCTTAATTGGGTTTGATTCTGACCACATATAGTTCTCTGAGTCCTAGGAATGATTCTTGAGTGCAGAGCCAGATAATAGCACTGAGCACTGCCATATATGACCTACATTAAGAAAGGAAAAAACTAAAAAAAAAAAAAAAAAGGGAAAGGAAAGAGGAAAGAAACTGAAAAGGAAAGGCAAAGGAAGGGGAAAGTAAACAGAAGGAAGGAGAAAAAAGGGAAAGGAAGGGGAAAGGGAAAGTAAAGAAGAAGAAGAAAAAAGGAAAGAGCTATCTCACTGAAAGCAACCTAAACCAGCCACACCCCAAGTTAATCTAGTACTACCTATAGAAGCATAAATCAGCTGAACTTTGGCATGAATTCATAGAACTGCCTAGCAACTCAGCAGCAATAATATACTATTGTATTTTAGGTCAGCACATTTTCGACTGGTTTTCACTGATATATATACATGTATACGTATACATGTATATGTATATACATACACATACATATGTATATATGTATAAACATATGTACACATGCAAATGTATACACACATATATCTTCAGACTAAGAACATATATAATGATTTGTGTGTATACATATATGTATGTATATATATCATTATATATATGTATGTATATATACACATATTTAATTATATATATTCTTAGTCTGAAGATTATTTCTATGGAAAATTGACCTAGTTTTTGTTAGGCCTCCCCCATCCTTTAGAAATTTGCCTGCCTCAGCTCCAAGGCAAATTACACCCTGGAACTCATATCACATTGGGATACATAAGTGACTGTTATTTTATAAGTCTATGACCTAAGTTGTTTCTTCTGAAGCAAAAATGACAATGACTATTACTTTTTTTCTTTTCTACCTGGCAATAATTGATTTAATCTTTTTTATAGATGATGATGAAATAGTCTAATCATTTAAAAACACACTGCTGAATTTCTGTTGAGAAACTGATAATATATATTTTGATAAACTTGTCAAAACATGGAAAGTACTGCTAGAGAAATTAATTGGAGTATCAACTTTGTGACCTGGTAAAAGTCACCAGCTTTTTCTAAGTCTTAGATTTCTCATTTCTCTGGCATGACTCTTAATTCCTATCATTCCATGACTCTTCGGGCAGCAATTCAGTGAAGTTAAAATGTAATATCTCCAGCAAGATGACTCAATTGGAAATCTGGTCTTGGCACTTTCTACCTTTTGGCCAATTAGTTGTTCTCTGTGCCTCAGTTTTCTTATCTGAGAATGGGGCTATCTCATGACACTGCTCTGAGGATTACAGGATATAATCCATGTAAACTGTTTAGAACAATGCCTGGCACCTAGAGAGTGCTTAACAAATGTTAGCTATTATTTCATTTGGCAGAAAGTCATTTCTTATGCAACTGCATTTCCATGGGATTACAATGAAGAGTTCAAATGGTGAACATCAACTCAGCAGATAAAACTGCCACATGTTTTTGAAATGCATACATGTACAAAACCAGACTGTCTTCAACTCTTATAGCCATAATTCAAAAGTATTTTCTCTCACCTAGTTGGGTGCAGTGGCTTGTAGCAATGTAATGTAATGTTAATTACTTCAGCTTCGCATATTTCTCTCATGTGCTGCTATTTTTTTGTGGAGCTCAGTTTTCTCTTGTGTGCTGCTACTCTTTGGCAAGAAGCAAGAGAAAGATTAATGCAGAATTATGAGTATGGGATGCTAGCTCTGCCTTTGCTTCTTACTAGCTTGGAAAGTTCTTTAATTAGTCTATCCTTCATCATTTTTTCATTGGAACAAATGAGTAATCATAGTGGCTATCTCCATAGTCTTATTATATAAACACAAAACATTACGAAGTTTCTGACACACAAGAAGTCTCTTAGTGATCACTAATGAATTCTTCATTCTATTCAATTCTACTGGAATTGTTATATAGCCAGGTATATGAAGTTTCAACATTTTCCAAAGAAATGTCTTTCGAGATGATCTAGTATGGTCAGTAGAAAGGATGTAGTTACTGACCCACCCATATTCTCTTTGCCAGGCTGCTGTTCCCATCACCCTTTGCAAAGAGTATTGACTGTTAATGGCTTGCAGCTGCCTTTTTCTCCAGAGATTTGTTTTTGGCCAGATGGGAGTTGCTTAGCTAGGAATTGCATGGGAAGTTAAGCAACCCTGTTGCCCCTAGGTGTGGCTCATAGCCAATGACTGATTGGACTGACTGATACAGAGGCAAAAAAGGATCGAACCCTTTGCCTCTGAAATAAAAGAGGGGGCAAGTGTGTGATGCAATTTTATGAACCTGTGTTCTTGTGGGATGAGAGGGAGGCTGGAGTCCAGTTTAGACCACTTCCTTACTGCTTTCCTTTTCCCTCACTCTCTCCATCCTCAATAAATTACTTCCACATGAGTCTCAACCTGGGCCTGCTTTTAGAGCTTGCCTCGAAGGAGATAGGAAAGAATGAGGAACTACAGCATGAAGGATGGTAGTGATTTTGGACACATTGCAACTGGAGGAGCAACATTATAGATCTGTTTCTATCTGAGTTTTATTATAATAAAGGTGCTGAATGGGGTTTTATGAAAATTGGAACGACAGTAAAACAATAGGAAATTATATATACATACAAGCAAATATAGTCTCCAAATTGCTAAGTCCCGTGCCTAGATGTTAATTAATGTATAATCACACATAGATTTTTATGAACCATGTTACTTTTGCAATGATTAACACCAAGTAGAACCTAGGAATTTCTGGGATCTCAGTTGACCTCCTAAATTTTATAACTCCTTTTGACAATGAATTTTTGAATTATGTCAATTCTCTTCCTTTCGTACTTAGCAGAAAAGTATTGTTTTAAGGACTCTGGAAATGAATTAAGATGATAACTATGGGACCGAAAAGATATAGCACAGCAGTAGAACATTTGCCTTGCATGTGGCCAATCTAGGAGACTGTGATTCGATTCCTGGCATCCCATATGGATGATGGGGGGGACCCCAAAACCTAAACACCAAAAAAAAAAAGATAATTATGAAGTTTTTCACTTATGAAGTTCTAGGTTGATTAGGTTAATGAGCAGGTTACATTTTCATATACTCTCTTTCCTTCTCTCTCTCTCTCTCTCTCTCTCTCTCTCTCTCTCTCTCTCTCTCTCTCTCTCTCTCTCTTTGTGTTTTTGGGCCACACCTGGTAGCACTCAGGAGTTACTCCTGGCTCTGCATTCAGAAACTGCTCGTGGCAGGCTCAGGGGACCATATAGGATGCCATGGATCAAACCAAGGGATCAAACCAGGAGATTGAACCAGGATCGGTCCTGGGTTGGCCACTTGGAAGGCAAACGCCCTACCACTGAGCTATCACTCCAGTCCCAATACTCCCTTTTTTCGTAGGAAATTTTGGGTGGGTAGAGTCTACTCATAGAATCTTGGGTGGGATAGTGTCAGGTACAAAGAGGCTTTTCTGTTCCTGATTTCATCACAAACAGTTGGACCAGTTTCAGCTTCTTTCTTGCCCTTTTCCATGAAGCATGCCTTGTAGTAGGTGGTTCAGACAGAGAATCCAAACAAATATTTTCTGTTGTGCATAATGGAAGTAATATTAATGACAGCAAGGTATTTTGTCACCTCTCAGAGATGGCATCAATGTGATCATGAATCTGCCTGTAGAAATTTCTTTGCACTGAGAATGTTGTCTGAGTTTGGTGCTGTGCTCCATCTTGCACCAGGCTGCAGTTTCAATGAACTAGAAACTCATTTAAAAGAAAAAGAAATTATTCTCCAAAGGAGGTTACAGATGCAGAAGAAAATTAAGAAGACATTTAGAAACTACCTAGCAAGTGTGACTAGTGTACAGAGCATCAAAGGAAGGAGGAAAGAAAAAGTGAGCCCAAACAATATTGTGTCAGCTCTATAACTTTTCTCTAACCTATATGTAGATATATGTATATATGTATGTATGTATGTATGTATATATATAGATATATAAATCATGACCTACAGTGTCAGACAAGATCCAGACAACAGACATACTTGGACTTCATAAATCTAGGTTTAGCAAGGTCTTTGTGTACTTGAAATTTCAACATTTGTCAAAGATGCATAAACCTTTGCCTCCCACACTTTGGACAGGTGCTTCTGGCCTTCTGACACCAAAGAGTGGATTTTAAAGAAACATTCAGTGAGAGAACCTAAGGGGATCTACTTCTGTTTTAACTGTTTATTTGCCCAGTCAGCTCTCTGGATGCCTTACGTGACCTATCAAGTCAGTAATAGTTTTGATAGTTTTTCTTGCATTTCTTTTTTACATATATTTCACCCTCACCTTCCACATTACAATTTCATCTTTCTAAAGCTCAAAGTTTAACAACATAAATGATACTACCCAAGTTTCTGGTTAGGAATTTTCAAATTCTTATTTTTTGAGTTTTTAAATCTAGCTTTTGATCTTTTGAATCGTTTATTTCTGATTTGTGGGCCACATCTTACAATGCTTAAGACATATTCTTTTCTATGTACTCAGTGCTCACTCCTGGCAGTGCTCAGGGGATTATATACACAGTGCTAAAAATTGAATCAAGTGCTTGTTAAACAAACACCCTAACTATATATACATACTATACTTTTGGCCTCCAAATATAGTTAAAATTTTTTTTTGCCAAAACATACCTTAAGATGATATTTTCTGGGGCTAGAACAGTGGTGCGGAATGGTAAACTGTCTGCCTTGCTAGCCCTAGCCTAGAACAGACCGCTGTTCGATCCCCTGGTGTCCCATATGGTCCCTCCAAGCCAGGAGTGATTTCTGAGTGCATAGCCAGGAGTAACACCTGAGCATCACTGGCTGTGGTTCAAAAAAATAAAAAAGAGATTTTTTTTAAATATAAATTTTTTATTTAAGCAACATGATTACAAACATGATTGTAGTTGGGTTTCAGTCATAAACAGAACACCCCCCTTCACCAGTGCAACATTCCCACCACCAATGAACCCCCCTCCTTCCCATCCCCTGCCTGTATTCAAGACAGGCATTTTACTACAGTTATTTTTTTTAAGTTTAGTAAGCTGTTTTTTCTTTCTTTCATAAAGGATAAGTGTTAAAAAAAATACAGTAGTAATGGTGTGTGTGGCAATCACCATTGTTTGCATAGGCCCAGCAAAATATGGGGAAATGGGGTGAAAAAAAGCATTGTCTAATTACAAGGAGGCCCTAAAGTTCTCTGGCATAAGACTGACTCTGGGCTCCAGGCTTACCAGGCTGCCCAACCCCTGAGTCATTCTCCGTGATCCCTGTGAAACTTTTTCACACATTAGCTGTTTGTTATTGGTGTCAGGTTCCTGTAGTTAAAGATTCTGATTTCTCTGTATTTCCTTCATCAATTCAGTTTGATGTGGAGCATCCTCTAGTTTCACCTCACTATTAGATGAGGAGATGCCTGCCCAAGTTGTTGCTGTTGTTAAGTTGTCTGGGTGTTAAGAGAGCACTCTTTGGAGTAAATCAATGGCAGAGAAGTGGTAGGGTCTTCCCTGGTAGAGGTTTAATTCCTAATAATGTTATAGAAAATTGTGGTTGCTTCCATAGATGGTATCCATGGTTCAGGGATGTATGGGCAATACCCATTCTTCTGAGGCCTGAGCCAAGTTATTATGCTAAAGGGTGTAAGGCCTAACTGCATTCAAAATTTGTGTTCCCATCTCTATGAGATAAGTATTTGTTTGCATATGTAATATTTTCCCATTTTAATGTGCCTTTGCAAAATAGGACATATGACACAAGGTATTATTGGTGCATCTGGGGGCCAAGGGAACAAGTCCAAAATTCCCTTTAACTTGGTTCTAACATGAATTCTAAACAGAGAGACTCTTCTACCAGAATTCTCTATTGAACAGATCCCAAGGGGGGGGAGGGACAAACAAACAATAAAAATCAGTGGGCAAAATTGTCACTATACAAGAGGATATTCAAAAAGAGTTATAGATGTTAAGGGAATACATCTAAGATATACAAAGGAGATACACATGTCCCTTTTATGTCTTTAGAAAGAGTCCGGGGGGCTGGGGTTGGTATTGAATCCGGGACATCACTTTGGTCTGTGATTTGGCCATCTGGAGTCTGTTGAACGACTCCCAGCAGTTCCATATCAGGAAATGTCTTTGAGTGGAGGCTTCTCGGAAACTGAGTATGCTAGCAAGCACAGGTACACAATGAAGGAAGGTGGAGGATAGGAGGCTGCTGAGAGTTGATTAATAGGCACAGAATATTGGTTTCTTCTCAGAGTGATAGACTATTTTCTTCACTTTGGAAGCTGGCTTGCAACTGGCTTGAGTGAGGATAATGATCTGCTTCATGAGGAGTGAAGAACTGAGGGTAAAAATGGTTAACTGTGGGGTAATAGGCAGTAGGGGTGAGATTAAAGGACTATAAATGAGCCTGTAAGGTGATGAGCCAATGGTGGAAGGAAATTTTACAACACAGACATTCTGTATATAGTGTAAACATAAATGAAACCCTATGATATCCTATTAAACTATCTAGACTTTACGGTTTGAGAATGAACACTGCTGGGAGGAAAGGTGACAGCGACTTCCCCAAGACAACCCTACTTTTGCAGGGTGGGATTTGGGGAAAGCCTGGGGTGCCCTTTAAACTGCTCCATGGTACCTACCTCGATGGCTCCCTGAGCCAGGGCCCAGGGAAGCCCTTGAGTTCCAGGAGGAAAAAGAAGGAAGGCTGTTGGTAGGGAGGCTGAGCCCCATTGTCTCCCCTAAGTTTAGCAAAAGAGCCTTTGGCCTGGAGCTGTACTATTCCCCGTGCTGGCAAGGCTTCCAGACCGGTCCCAGAGTGGAAGTTAGTTCCTTAATTGTGCTGGAAGTCGAAAGTTTGCCAGCCTGCTCCCCACCCCACCCCATTTGTACAGGGTGGGGCTTGGGGGAAACCCTGGGGTCCCCTTGAAACTGCTCCCCAGCACCCACCTCACTGGTTCCCTGGGCGGGGGCTCTGGAGTTCTGGGAGGAAGGAGAGGGAAGGCTGTTGGTAGGGAGGCTGAGCCTCATAGTCTCCCCTTTGCCATTCATAAAAAATTCAGAATTCAGTGTCAGTTAAAACTCTTTGCCTCATCCATATTATACATGTGTTTGAAACAGATTTATATTGAATCATAAATATGAATTATGTTTATGCATAATATTACTGATTAATATTTATTTAAATGTTATTCATAGTTATGTGATATTTCATTGAAGAGGTATTTATCTACAAATTATACTTAGCAATGAATATTTTATTTTAATTTTGGGAATTGATAATAGTGAAATTATAAAAACTTTTCCTAAACAAGATTGCAAAAATGCTAAATGAAAAATTGACTAATAGGCCATTAAGCGACTCTGTTAATCAAAAAACACAATTGACTAGGAAAAGAAAACCCACACAATAGAAGATGCCATATCTATTTGGTTATAATATTATAAATGTAATTAATGTAATATAAATTAAGGAATTATATTTTGTAACTGAAAATACTGGTAAGTATTTATCAATAGTAAATATGCAGAAGACTTAAACTTAAAAGAGAGTACAGACAACCTGTACCCATACAGATAGCCAGGCATTACTTTTCAGCTTTTATTAATCATCTTATTATTCTCTGTTAGGTCATACACTTTCCTTTCAGTATCGTTACATAGATTTTTAGGTGATGTGAGATAACTTTACCTCTGTTTCCATCAACTGTTTTTTGAAAGTTCACACAGACAGCATCAGACCTTGCCTAATTACTCTAGGCAAAATAATTCTTAGTCCTTTAGAACCCATGTTTTATTTGCTAAAGAAGTGAGATGTTTAATATCTTCATATCCCCAGAATATATTACTGCATGTGGTGCATAATAGATGATCAAACCACCTTTTAGAATCGATGTCTAACTTTGCTCTCAAATGTCTAGATAGAATCTAAACCCAGTGAGGTATATGCAGTAACAAAGGTTTCCTGTGTTGAACATGAGAATGTCTATAAGCCAACACAAAGATTATTTCATAGGAAAAAATTCTGGCTGATTTCCAAATTCATAGTTTTCTCATCACAATTCTGTGAGCAAGCTAGTGCTCTAAAGTATAGATGAAACTGCAGTTTAAGATACATACTAATAAATAAACTTGAAACATATCATGACTTTCTACAAATATAATTGATAAGAGGAATTGGGACGGTATTGTAGGTCAATATTATTTATCTACCATATAAGGGAGTTTATCAATAGCATCAACCAGAACGTCAAGTCAAACTGTCACATGATACAGTGGAGAAATGAAAGAACTTCTATGGCTCTTTTCTTGTTCTACGATGACTCAGGCAGTATTTCTAATTACATCAATTGTCTTTCATCATCAACACTTCCTAGAACTTCTCTTTCTTTTTTTTTTAATTCCTAAAATGGTATATATATTTTAATAATATCTTTAAGCACCATGTTTACAAACATGTTTGTAGTGGGGTTTCAGTTATAAAAAAGAACACCCCGGTTCCCCAGTGCAACCTTTCCACAACCTCAATGATCCCCCATCTTCCTCCATCAAAAAGTGTGGAGATGCACAGTCACTTCCTCAAAGAAGAAATACAAATGGTATATTTTATTTTTTTTTTGCCATCAAAACACAGAAATGTATTGACTGGAAGTTTAAATCAAGGTGTTGAAATTTAAGAGACTCTTCCCTTTTTTTTGATGGGGGGGGAGGTTAACTACTGATAATTGCATTAGTCTTGGCATTTTAAAAATTAACTCTTTAATTGAATCACTGTGAGATAACACAGTTACAACGTTGCTCATGATTGAGGTTCAATCATAATATGTACAACACCCTTGACCAGTGCACATTTCCTGCCATCCATGTCTCCAGTTTCCCTTCACCCTCTCTTCTGCCCTCCCCTAGGCCTGTCTCTATGTTAGACATTTGCATTTGCAAAATCAGTTTTATGCTCCCCCCCCAGGCTTCCTTGGGACATTCAGTATAGATAAAAGTCTGTTGTGATGATGTTGGGAGAAGAGCCTGAAACTTTCTGTGCTCTTTCATATTCTTATTTCATTCTTTTATTTGTACTGGAACTTTACTCCAGGGAAAGGTGTTCGCTTTCTGGCCCCTTGTTAGTAATTTGCATTTCTCTATTTCAGTATATTTCCAGCATTCATACTTTCAGGCTAGTGCTGGTGTAATGCCAACCTCCTGCCTATTTTACCTTTTGGCCTTGTTATCAAACTTATTCTATCCTGAAGTTTTGTTTTGTCACTTCTATTTTGGCAACACAATATGAATAAAGTTTCTATCTCTCTGTCTTTTCAGAACATTATATCTGAAACTTAATATCTGTGTTTTCAGAACTTTATGTCCTGCTTCATATATAAGAAGTTACCAGGGGCCATAGCGGTGGCTCAGCTGTAGGGCTCTTGCCTTGCTGGAGGTTGACCTAGGACTGACCTTGCTTCAGTCCCTGGCATCCCATAGGGTCCCTCAAGCCAGGAGCGATTTCTGAATTCACAGTCAGGAGTAACCTCTGACTGTCATCGGGTGTGGCCCAAAACAACAGCAACAACAAAAAGTTCTTAGTATTTTTTAAAAATATTTATCAAATCAATGAGTTTTACACTTACGCAAGGAGAATGCCCCAAATTTAGATATACCCTACACACTCGCACACATATTTTTTAAATATCTTTATTTAAGCACCATGATTATGAACAATATATAGTTGGTGTTCAGTCATAAAAAGAATACCCACTTCACCAGTGAAACATTACCACCACCAATGAATGCCTCCCATCACCCTCCCCACCCCTGCCTGTTTTGTAGACAGGCATTTTACTTCTCCCACTCATTAACATTGTCATGGTTGTTGTTATTGTAGTTATTTCTCTAACTGCACTCACCACTTTTTTTGTTGAGCTTCATATTGTGAGCTGGTCCTTCCAGCCCTCATCTCTATTGCCTCTGGGTATTATTCCAATTATGACTTTTATTTTTCTTAAAACCCATAGATAAGTGAGACTATTCTGTATCTATCTCTCTCCCTCTGACTTATTTCACTCATAATAGTTTCCATAATAGTTTCCATGTCCATCCATGTATAGGAAAATTTCATGACTTCATCTCTCCTGACAGCTGCATTATATTCCATTGTCACACACATATTATATACGCACAGGAATCCTTGCCCATAGCTACAGGTGTCTTGGACCACTCTGGTAAGAAAACTTCACCTTGGGGCTGGTACAATAGCACAGTGGGTAGGGCATTTGCCTTGCACACAGCAGATGCAGATGGGGGTTCATTCTCCAGCATCTCATATGGTCCCCTAAGCCTGCCAGGAGCAATTTTTGAGTGCAGAGTCAGAAGTAAACCATGAGTGCCACTGGGTGTGGCCCAAAACAAAAATAAAAGAAAGGAAGGAAAATGAAAGGGAAAAGGAAAAGGAAAAGGAAAGGAAAGGAGGAAAGGAGGAAAGGTAAAAGAACTTAGGAAAGAAAAAGAAAGGGAAACTGTACCTTATTTCCTATAGTACCATTTAGAACACGAAGTGATGATTGTTTATAGATTCAGATTTCAACTGTATACTTCCTACCATTAACAGTAGGTAGTTGATAATTTCAGTACTTCTATTTATGGCTTGTGTTAAGTTGAGTTCCCTAGAAGCCAACTTAGGTATAAGGATTTGAAAAAGCATTATTTATAGAGGGAGAGAGGGAATAAAAATCAGGGAAGAAAAAATGAGAATAGACCAAACATAAGACTTAGTAGATGTCTTTGCAAACAGCTTTGGAGTATGTGTAGTACTACACAGGTATGTTTGACCTAAAGTCAGGCACTTATCTTTTATATTTTTGGAAGACCTCAGGCTGATAGCAAACTCTTTAAGTGTGAGGTGCACTCACAGAGAAAATCCTCCAGAGAATGAGGATCATCCTCCATGTATGAGCTCTTAGCAAATTGGACAGCGGTACAGACACAGATGAAGTACATTGGAGATTTGGATAGGGCACCAAAGAAAATGATTGTTGAGGTCAGTCATGTGTTATTTAGCAGACATTTATTAAGTGCCTGTTCTTAGAAAGTTCATATCTCTGAAGCTGAGAATAGAATAATGTACAAGACAGCTGAAGTTCTTCATTCATGAAGTGGCTAATCTGTTCGACAGACAGTTAAAAATTCGAGGTAAATTTAGCAAGTATCTAACTTCAGAGCATATAGTTTAAAGAAAAGGAACAATTTAATGCATAATTAAATAATAAGGACAATGACTAGAAGAGTGTTTTAAAAGGAAATTTTGGCCCAATATAAAGGTAGATGCCAATTTTATAAGACATTAATATTGTAAAGTGTATCCCAATTGCAGGTTTTCAGTATAAATATAGTAAAATAGCAATTCATCAAACTTTGACTTTTAATTTACCTCAACATTGTCCTTTAGAAGGAAGGTTTAGGAGAGGGATGTGACTCAGTGCCAGTACACAGGATTGACATGATGAGGCCTTGAGTTGGATCCATAGTATAAAAAATCAGTACAAAAAGCATATAACCACGATATAAAAAAATTTGGAAATGAAGAAATAACTAAAAGTAATGGATTAGTGGTATAAGATCTTGGGGACTTTGGTGGTAAAGATATAGCAACTTTGTACATTAAAACCATAAGCTTTAATACTATTGTAGCCATGTTATCTAAAGTGTAATAAAAAAGGAAAGAAATTCAGAGATGGAAATATCAAATTGTTTTTAATGAGCTTTTATTTTTATTAAACCATTTCTTAATCAATTGAGGTACTTTGATTTTACAGTTTATAAACTATGGTTTTATGTCTACATAAACCCAACATCACAACTATCACCAGGGTACCCATCTCCCTTCCCAAAGATTCCCAGTGTCCCTCCCTTTCAAGCTAATTCCACAAACTCAATTCTGTGGATCAGTTCTTCTATATTTTCTTTAGTCTTCCACTACTACCTTCTTGTGTCTTAGAATCCTATGTATGAGAAAGATAATTATTTATCTGACCTTTTCCTTTTGACTTATTTTTCTTAGCATGCTATCTTCTAGTGTTAAAATGCATTATTTTGCTTTTCTTAGGATTGCATAGTACTCCACTGCATAGACTTACCACAGCTTCTTGTTACATTCATATGGAGGTGGCCTCTGCACTGTTTCCATATCTGGGTTATTATTTAGTATAATGATGAACATAAGTTTGTGTGCATTCTTTAGAGTTAATTTTTTATGAGATTTATTGCCAATATGTGATTTTGCTGGGACATATGGAAATTCTACTCCATCTTTTTTGGACATATCTTCACATTTCTTTCCATAAATATTGAACCAGACAACATCAACAGTGGATAAGAGTTTCTTTCTCAACACAATCTTGCCAGTACTGGCTGTTTCCAGACTTTTTGATATATGCCATTTTCACTGGCAGAAGATGATTTCTCAGTTTTGTTTTGATTTGCATTATCCTAATCATGAGTGATGTTTAACACTTTTTCATATGCCTCTCTGTATGGCTTCTTTGGAGGAAGTATGTATTTATCTCCTTTCCCTATTTTTGAATGAGGTGGTTAGATTTTTTTCTTGTTGAGTTTTGTGAGTGCATTATAAATCTTGGATGGTAGCCCTTTATTTGATGTATTGTGTGAATATTTTTTCATAGCTTGAGTTCCTTTTGTCATGCCTAAGCCTTTTAAATTGATGTTTCTGTTGTCTTTGCTTCTGTGGTCATCTCATTGAAGACACCTCTGAAACAAAGAATCTTAGAGGGTTAAGAACATTCCCAGAATCACGAATTTAGGATTTAAGCACAGCTCACTGTTTTTAAACTCTGGGAGTATAGAAATCTTATATGGTAATTATGAGAAAATTTTCATTCCTTGTTAAAACATTCCCAAGATTTTAAAAGATATATAGTTGGACTCAACCTTCCTTTGTCCTTGGCAATATGACAAACAGCATTTTTAGAAAAGAATGTAAGACTTGACCTTGGATATGCACAGAGAAAGTTATCAAGGTCAATTTTCTACTTGCTTTTTTAAATCACTATTAAGATGAATCAAAAAGTAATGACAATCATATTTCTTGCTCAACATTCTCCTTTGTGCTAAGATAGCAAACATTTTAGGCAAAAATTTATTCCCAAGTGCCAAGTGCTAGTTGTTGTTGTTTTTTTTTTTTTTAAATTCTCACATCCAATGTAAGGACAATAGTTAGAAAATTCCATTATATCATGAACAAGGGAAATTCTAGATTTTCCTCCTAAGGAGAAATCATTCTTGGCAATGGAACCCAATAAAATTGTATAAAAGAGACCCAGAAAAGAATGTTTCTGTCTGATCTCTCAAATCAGTGTTGAAGACCAAGGTCAAGGAAGAGTTCTCTAAATTAGAACAAAATTAACATTTCAAATCAGGATGAACTAAAATGTAAATAACATTTTTCTTTTTTTCTAAAATAGATTTTTCAAACAATTTTGATTTGGCAAGATTCAAAAATCTTTCTGTTGTATTCTTCCATACACAACCCCTGCTCTCAAAACCCTTCATGTGTGAAACCCAGTTTAATTCAGGGGGAACTTTATCCATATGTTTCTGATTCATTTGCACAATGTTCCTTGGTAAGAGTTAGTTGATGTCCAAAGAGTCTTCTGAGACTTTTTACAAGTCTTTAATTTTCTTTCCTCAAGCCAGAAAATCATATTTTCCAGCTCAAAATGCTCCCTTCAAATCAAAAATACTCAGGGCCTTTTTGAAACACAGACTGGAAGGGCCTTACACTCAGGCAAAACATAAGTCTATGAAGGGTGCATCAGAAATCATGCAACTAGTCCCTAAGAGAGAAAGAAAGATAGAAGCAAATAGGAATAGATAAAGGACTTTAGAAAGTCTTGGATCTTCCTTTTTTTTTTTTTTTTTTTTTTTTTTTTTTTTTTACCATTTCTAGTAGTAATCAGTGAAGTTCTTCAACCAAAAAAGACAGATTCAATTTATACATCTGGAATCAGGTTATTTTTTTTTTGAGTTGTACATCTTTGAACAAGGACAGATAATTCTTTAATTTTTGAAGTGAAACAAAAAGCTTCATTTTTAGTACACTTAGCAATTGCTCGATAATTCATTGAGCAGGCTTTATTTTATAGAAAAAGTCATAAAGTTTAAAGATGAGTATTATTGCTTATGGACATAAAGAGGCTTTGCCAAAAATATTAATATATATTTATTAGGAAAAAAGTAAAAAAAATTTAAACAGTATGTGCAAAAGTATAAGAATAATTCCCTTTGCCCCTTTATATTAAGCTTCTCTGTGATTCATTTTATTTTTACCATCTTTTAAGGCCACCCAATAAATTTGGAATGATTTATATGCTACCTTTTGAAATAGAATCCTGGGCAATAAATCTTCACAAAATAATCATTTTACTGTTAAGAACTGTTCATCCTAGTTGGTGGGTCACTTTTCTACTGAGTCAAATACTCATTTTTTTTTCTGTTTTTGTTTTTGTGCCACACTCAATGGTACTCAGGGCTTACTTTTGCCTCTGTGATCAGTGGTCTTTTCTAGTGTGCTCCAGGGATCATAGGCAATGGTAGAATAGAACTAAGTTTGACTGTGTGTGAGGCTAATATCTTAACCCCTATACTGCCCTAACTCACTTCTACACTACCATAACCCAAAATCTAGCTATTTTGTCAAAGTGAGTGGCTTTTGCCTCTCATTAAAAAGTTACTTTCCTTCTTCAGTTAGCTGTGAGATAACTTGTGTTGCTGGAATGATGCTGAACCCGATGTACCTCGCTAAATGGTACCATTATCCTTGTTATTTTTTTAAAGCCAATAAAGAGGGGGCCAGAGAAATAGTGGAGGTAGGGTGTTTGCCTTGCATGCAGAAGGATCCCGGCATCCCATATAATCCCCCAAGCCTGCCAAGAGCGATTTCTTAGTGTAGATACAGGTGTAACCCCTGAGCGCTGCCAGGTGTGACCCAAAAAAACCAACCCCCCCAAAAAAAGCCGATCAAGAATAATATGTATTATTTTGTATTTGTGCTTCCAGACACAATCTGTCAGCAAGTTATATAGACTGTGACATCTAACTATGGGATTCAGATTATAAATATTGACAACACCAAAATCTTGGTAGAACTTTACAATCACATGTCACATCCCAGTCCTATGGAATAAAAATCTGATCTTTGACACGATTTCTGGCAATTCACATACATATTAGTCTTTGAGAAGCACTCCCAAACTGGGCCTCTATTGAATTTTTTTCACTAGCTGTGCAACTATTGTCTGAATTATTAAAATTCTTACCAACTTGCTACTTACCTATTTGATTCTCAACTGAGGCTTCATAATAATCACAAAAAATAAGAAAAGAAGTCATCAAATCAATTCTCCTTTTTCTTAAAAACTAAATGTTTCATGCTCTCATGAAATTAAAAATTAAAATTTTCCCCTCTCCTAAGTGTCTTCCACCCAATAAATTAACCCCCTCTCATTTTCTCCCTTTTAGCCATTCTTTCTCCCAGGTAGACTGACCTTTGTCCCATGTAGCCAACACGTTTTTCTCACCTGGAGTGTTCTTCTGTAGAATAGCTCATCACTTGGGGGGTCTTTATAATTGTCATTTTGACATGAATGCTCTGCTACTAAATTTGAAAAAAACATTTCCTCCAGGACATTACAGGCATCTTCAAGGAGGAAACTGCACTCTCCAAGCAAGTGAAAGCAGAAATTAACAGATGGGAATATATTAAGCTGAGAAGCTTCTGCACCTCAAAGGAAATAGTGCCCAGGATACAAGAGCCACCCACTGAGTGGGAGAAACTATTCACCCAATACCCATCAGATAAGGGGCTAATCTCCAAAATATACAAGGCACTGACAGAACTTTACAAGAAAAAAAATATAATCCCATCAAAAAATGGGGAGAAGAAATGAATAGACACTTTGACAAAGAAGAAATACAAATGGCCAAAAGACACATGAAAAAGTGCTCCACATCACTAATCATCAGGGAGATGCAAATCAAAACAACGATGAGATACCACCTCACACCACAGAGAATGGCACACATCACAAAGAATGAGAACAAACAGTGTTGGCGGGGATGTGGAGAGAAAGGAACTCTTATCCACTGCTGGTGGGAATGCCGTCTAGTTCAACCTTTATGGAAAGCGATATGGAGATTCCTCCAAAAACTGGAAATCGAGCTCCCATATGATCCAGCTATACCACTCCTAGGAATATAACCTAGGAACACAAAAATACAGTACAAAAACCCCTTCCTTACACCTATATTCATTGCAGCACTATTTACCATGGCAAGACTCTGGAAACAACCAAGATGCCTTTCAACAGACGAATGGCTAAAGAAACTGAGGTACATATACACAATGGAATATTATGCAGCTGTCAGGAGAGATGAAGTCATGAAATTTTCCTATACATGGATGTACACACAATCTATTATGCTGGGTGAAATAAGTCAGAGAGAGAGAGAGAAAAATGCAGAATGGTCTCACTCATCTATGGGTTTTAAGAAAAATGAAAGACATTCTTGCAATCATAATTTTCAGACACAAAAGAGAAAAGAGCTGGAAGTTCCAGCTCACCACAGGAAGCTCACCACAAAGAGTGATGAGTTTAGTTAGAGAAATAACTACATTTTGAACTTTCCTAATAATGAGAATGTATGAGGGAAATGGAGAGCCTGTTTAGAGTACAGGCGGGGGTCGGGTGGGGAGGAGAGACATTGGTGATGGGAATGTTGCACTGGTGATGGGTGGTGTTCTTTACATGACTGAAACCCAAACACAATCATGTATGTAATCAAGGTGTTTAAATAAAAAAAATTAAAATAAAATATAAAAAAAAGAAAAAAACTTTTCACTTATTATATTAATGTTTAAGAAAATTGTCTTTAATTTTAAACTTATTGCATTTGGACTGTCTGAAATGGTCACAATTATCTGTTTATGAGCTTAATGATTGTTATCTGATTCTAAATATTCTCAGTACTTATTATCATACCTGAAAAGAACGATTACTGATAATTGCTAAAATGAGATAATAAGTACACAAATGTACCATATATACAAAAGTCAGTATCTTGTCATCTCTTCTTTCTTTTCTCCCTTCTTTTCTTTTAGCAGTGTTTTTCTTTTGTAGTGTTAAGTACAAAATAATTAGGGGGAATGCCTCATTCTACACATATAGAACAGAGAGACTCCCATTAACTGAAATTGTAAAGATACCATCCCACAGAATGTAGAAAAGATATTCAAAATTTGTTCAATGGGGCTGCTATGAACTAAAATATATATACACTAACCAGGAGAGGAAAATAAAGGAGAAATTTTCCTGAGAACATTCTTTTTTACAGAAAGAAAAACATATCTAAAAGAAGAAATATGTATTGAAGGAATACAAATAAAGACAGGAAGTAGTATAGGGATCCCCAAGATAAAAGGAGTAGTGTTTGTAGTAGGGCTGACAAAGTCAGAAATAACCAGGCCCAATAGGGCTGATTATATGTCTTTGTCTGGCAAAGTTCCAGTTTTCATCTCTGACCTGATGTAATTATTCGTATACCCTTTCATTCTGAAAAGTGTCCTTATTTGGATAAATGTTGTGGTCACTTTTGTCAGTCATATTATTGACTTTTATCTTCAGAGTCTCACCACAGAGCATACTCTTAAGGAATGAGAAATCTGGATACATGTAGGTGGTTTGCTATTATTTATCCGTCAGTAAATTGCTAAGTTTTTTCAACCTTTGAATTTCTTGTGAAGAAAATGAGTAAACAGTTGTTGTAATACTCAACTCACATGGTTTTAATGTATATTAATTGAGTTATTGTAAATAACGAGCATATTTGGTACATAGAATAGATATCCAATTTTAATAAAAAAATAATTCTAAAACTCTGCTAGTTTTATTTTTTCTCTTTTATTTCTCTTAGTGACACTCATGTCAGTATGCAAACCTTATTCCTGCAGTGTATTCTGCAGTCTCAGAAATTAAACCAGGATCAACTACATGTAAGGCAAGTGACTTATTCCTGTGTTATTTCTCTGGCCACTTTAAATGATTTTGTTTTGGGGCCAGAGCGGTGGCACAGTAGCATTACGTTTGCCTTGTACATGGCTGACCCAGGACGGACCTCAGTTTGATCCCTGGCAACCCATATGGTCCCTGTGGCAGGAGCGATTTCTGAGCACATAGCCAGGAGTAACCCCTGAGCATCACCAGGTGTGGCTCAAAAACGAAAAATAATTTTTGGTTTTGTTTTGATTTGTTTTAACTTTGAATTGGTGGAACTTCTTGCTGACTGTATCCAATCAGGCCTGGACCCTGCAGCATGGGGTTACCTGGGTTACTCTTGGTAGGAGGTACCCAGAAACTTAACTGGGATCAGATAAAGCACGTGCCTTAACTCCTTGTATATCTCAATGGATTCTATTAATATTATTCATGCATATATATATATTAATGGGAATCTGTGTGAGGCATTACAAAAAAGAATGTGATAGGAATTGTGTGTTCCACTTGCATTTTTTTTAAATTAATTAATTTATTTTTTGGTTTTGGGGTCACACCCAGTAGCACTCAGGAGAAAGAAAAGAAAGGAAAGAAAAGAAATAAAAGAAACAAAATTAAAGAAATGAAAGTAAAGAAACAAAATAAATAAAGAAAAGAAAAGAAATAAAAGGAAAGAAGAAAGAAAGAAGAAAGAAAGAAAGAAAGAAAGAAGAAAGAAAGAAAAGAAGAAAGAAAGAAAAAAGAAAGAAAGAAAAGAAAGAAAAAAAGAAAGAAAGAAAGAAAAAGAAAGGAAGGAAGGAAAAAGGAAGGAAGGAAGGAAGGAAAAAGGAAGGAAGGAAGGAAGGAAAAAAGGAAGGAAGGAAGAAAGGAAGGAAGGAAGAAAGGAAGGAAGAAAGAAAGGAAGAAAGGCAGGAAGGAAGAAAGGAAGGAAGGAAGAAAGGAAGGAAGGAAGGAAGAAAGGAAGGAAGGAAGGAAGGAAGAAAGGAAGGAAGGAAGGAAGAAAGAAAAAGAAAGAAAAGAAGAAAGAAAGAAAGAAAGAAAGAAAGAAAGAAAGAAAGGAAGAAAGAAAGAAAGAAGAAAAAGAAAGAATGAATAAATGAAAGAATGAAAAAGTGAAGTAAAATGTCTGCCCCAGAAGCAGGGGGCCAAGTGTGGGTGGGAGGGAAGAGTTCATCAGGGAGTGTGAGAAGGAAGCTGTCACCATTGGTAGCGAGATATGTGCACTGGTGAAGGTTGTTGCTCATTGTATGATTGTAATTAAATCATGAACAAATTTATCTGGGGGGGTACTTTATTATGAACAACCTTATAACCATGGTATTTAAATAAAATTTAAAAAAAAACAGAGTATCCCTTTTGATCTCACAAAATCACTTGAGGGCTTATAAACCTGAGTCCAGGAGAAAGCACTAGGCTTCATATTGCAAATTTTAAATATAAAAAATGATATAAAAGAAAGACATAAATTTCTAGACAAAATTATATAGCATTCAAATATTTCTGACTAATTTTTATTTGGTATAATTTGGGGACAAAGTAGCTGTATAAAGGATCTGAAAGTTAACTGAACGAATATGTATTATTGTCTTATTATTGGAAAAAATATGGGTTGGAAGGGCTGATCACTAAATCATATATATATACACTAAATCCCATACTCCATTAAAACACCAAAAAAATAGAGTTTTTGGATATCTGTATGACTGTCCTAGTTGATATTCATTGATTTCTAGGCATAGTAGGGGAAGGGCAGGGGACCTCAGCAATAACCAGCAGTTGGAAAGTTTCAGGAACTTTCTTTTGTGTGCCTTGACTTTAACTTTCTAGGTCTGGAATATCTCCCCCACAGCTCATTGACACTTCTGTTACCCTAATGGTGAGAGGAAGAGACAAGAGTGAGAAGGAGCTCTTTTCTCCCAGGGTTAGAGTGGGACACACCTCAGAGTCACTTGTCACTTTGAAATTCCCCTCTCCATGGGAGTGTGGAGAAGGATTACAGAAACCTGGCAGATAATTAACATTTCCTGGTGTGAACGGAAGGGACTTGTCACATAATGACCTGAGCATCAGGACTTTCCCACTAAACCTGGATAATGGTAGGTACGAATTTACAGAAAAGTCTCAATTGAAAATGGTTGAAGAATGGGGCTATTAGAGTCAATTGTTAAACCATTTGGTTAACCAAGGCTCATCAGATTACTACATCTGAATTCCCCAGTTTAAAAATTGAGAACATACTGATGTGATATTTGCAAATTAAGTTCTCTGACCTTTCCCAAGGCCTCTCTAAGACTTTGGACAACCATTATAATTGAGTTCACTAAAATAGATGCAGAGGGGTTGGGAAAAAGATTTAACTTTTCTAATTTTTCAGTAATTTTACTTTTAGGTAAAAGTGGAACTGTTGTATTGAACTAGGCATCAATGCTGAAAATTTCATACAACAGATATGGCCAAAGGAAAAAAATGTTAATGCCTTTAGATATGAGGTTATCATTTAATCTTCATTTCACCAATAAAAATATTCTGCTTGTTTGCAGTTGACAAGATATCTAAAACAAATGTTTATTTGTTTTCTAAGCTTCCAGAAATGTAAAAGAGACTTATTTGAAGCCAGGCTGAAAAATAAAGTACTTCAAGGAGGGGTACTTGAGGTTAGGTGTGAGAGAGATATAGAAAATAGAATAATTGTTTACTCAATTTTCTAGTTACTAACAACTACTTATTGTAGAGCAGTCCTTTCAGATAATGAGAAAAGGGGAGTGAAGCCAGATGAATGTACAATCTTTAAATTAGCAGTGAGCGTAAGGTTAAAATTAAGTCCTTGCTATACTTCCATATTTTAATTTAATGCTTTGTAACATTATTAGAAAATTTTGTTCTCACTTCATAGATGAAAAAACTGAAGATTAGATTATTTAAATATCAAACCAGATTGTAGGAGAACTTTATTGCCAAACTAAGCAGCCCATGATTGTGTTCTTTATGATAGGAAATTTTTGTAATTTTAGTGGAATGTAATATAATCTGAGCTTTTGGAAGAGTAATATAGGGTTTGGGTGCTGTGTTTTAAAGACATTTTTTCATGTGGCATAAGTTAATATACAATTATTTTGTTAGACATGTAAGTCTATAAGTAGATGAGGCAAGGTTTTAAAGAATGGTATGTACAAGGGGAGAAGAGAGACCCCTCCCTCAAAATAGCTCTCTTAGTACTCAGTGTATATATCAGTACTTTAATATGAGAAGGTACAGTTTTTGGAACTCAAGAATATTTTGGAATTTTCTAAAACAAATGTTCAGTCTCCACTCCTTTCTTTGTGTTTTCACCTTCTTTCTTTCTTTCTTTCTTTCTTTCTTTCTTTTCTTTCTTTCTTTCTTTCTTTCTTTCCTTTTTTCTTTTTTCTTTCTTTCTTTCTTTCTTTCTTTCTTTCTTTCTTTCTTTCTTTCTTTCTTTCTTTCTTTCTTCTTCTTTCTTTCTTTCTTTCTTTCTTTCTTTCTTTCTTTCTTTCTTTCTTTCTTTCTTTCTTTCTTATTCTTTCTTTCTTTCTTTCTTTCTTTCTTTCTTTCTTTCTTTCTTTCTTTTCTTTCTTCTTTCTTTCTTCTTTCTTTCTTTCTTTCTTCTCTCTCTCTCTTTCTCTCTCATCTTTCTTTCTCTCTCTTCTTCTTTCTTTCTTTCTTTCTTTCTTTCTTTTCTTTTCTTTCTTTCTTTTCTTTTCTTCTTTCTTTCTTTCTTTCTTTCTTTCTTTCTTTCTTTCTTTCTTCTTTCTTTCTTTCTTTCTTTCTTTCTTTTCCTTCCTTCTTCCTTCCTTCCTTCCTTCCCTTCTTCCTTCCTTCCTTCTTTCCTTTCCTTCCTTCCCTTTCTTTCTTTCTTTCTTTCTTTCTCTCTTTCCTTTCTTTCTTTCTTTCTTTCTTTCTTTCTTTTTTCTTCCTTTCTTCTTCCTTCTTCCTTCCTTCCTTCCTTCCTTCCTTCCTTCCTTCCTTCCTTCTTTCTTTCTTCTTTCTTTCTACATCTTGCCTCTCTCTCTCTCCCTCTCTCTCTCTCCCTCTCTCTCTCTCTCCCTTCTGCTTATATGATAATTTTTGCTTTTGCTTGAGGATCCAGCAAAGAAAGTAATGTTTTCCTTGGTGAAAAGACACAATTAGGCTAGTTAATTATTGGTATAAACACACACATCAAAGAAGTTTCTTGGAGACTTGAAGGAGATTGAACATCAGAATAGATTTGGTAGAAGAATTAGTAATTAAATCAAAGTCTGAAAGATAAATAAAATAGAGGGCAGGTATTTCAAGTAATGAGAAGAGCCTATGTAAGATCTACTGTCATGAAATAAAACCAGCTACAGAATTGATATTTAAGGACATGAATTGGGATAGGCAAGGGGTTGATAAGTAAGGTATACATGTGATTCATTAGAAGTTATGTTTTTCTTACAAAGGAGTTGAAGTGTTATCCTTCAGCTGATGAATAACTCTAATGATTAGTATTCTTTCTGTTAATAGCACTACCAGATAATTAAAGTCTTCTGGGAAGTCTAGCATAACTTTATCCAATTGCTTCTCAGTTCTAATTCTTTCTAGAATAAGTCACTATATGAGATAATAAAGTAATTAATGTTTAGACTTACATTTGGCCTAAAATAGTGTTTCATATTTCCATTAACTATCTTCAGTGTCACATGTGTTCCTACAAGCACTTCCAGAAGTAATTCCTGAGCACAGAGCTAGGAATTAGCCCTGAGCATCCCCAAAACAACTCTTCAAAAAAAATTATGGACAAAGATTTAGAATAGCATGTGCAAACATATATCAAATATTTTTAATAGTTCCAATTTATATTATAGGTAATTTTCAGATAAGAGTAGATATTTTGGAGCTGGAGAGATAGCATGGAGGTAAAGCATTTGTCTTGCATGCAGAAGGCCAATGGTTCAAATCCTGGAATTCCATATAGTCCCCAGAGCCTGCCAGGAGCTATTTCTAAGCATAGAGCCAGGAATAGCCCTTGACTGCTGTCAGGTGTGACCCCAATGCCACCCCAAAAAAGAATTGATATTTTTGTTATTTGTTTATAATATTTTACATATATATTACATTTACTTCCTTGTGTTTATCTAATAATTTTATTTAACTTTTGAAAAGCAATACTCTAATTATTTTTGGGGGGGTGATGCTCATGGGTTTATCCGGGCTATGCACTCAAAAATAGCTTCTGGCTTAGGGGGACCATATGGGACACCAGGGGATTGAACTGCAGTCTGTCCTAGGCTAGCCTGGGCAAGGTCACTTTACCACCTGCACCACCACTTCGGCCCCTTTAATTCTTTTTTTATAGCTAATAAAAAATGTATTTTTGCTCTCATTCTGATCTTATTAATGAAATGAGATATATTTAATTGTAAAGAAACTTTATGTTTTAGGATTTATTTTGACCTTGAGGATACTATTTGCAGTATCTAGGCTTTCCTCAGTTTGTATTGACAAACTGTTGAATTTGTCTTTAGATGATAAAGTCATAGCTGACCACTCTCATGAAAATTCTTGTGAGCTCATGTTGAGTGTAAGTTTGACTTAAATTTAGACATATTTCTCATATAGGAATATGATTATAGAATTATAAGACCCTAAATATTTCTGAGTTTTATTGAGTGGTGTTAGAGGAATAGAGTGAAGGAAATATTTTGTAAACCTGGAGATGGGTAGGGGAGGAGGAAGTTAGAGGTAAAAAGTAGAAAAGAGAAGAAATAAAGCTACATTTTGTGGAAATTTATTATAAAAATTAAGAAATTTCTCAGAGAAAATCAAAACATCATCCAAATCTACCATTAGCACAGTGTTTTTAATATTTCCATTCTGCAGAAAAGAAAACTAAGGTTTTCAAAGAGTAAATATGTTGCTTAAGTGATAGATGTAGGACCCAAATTGAAAAATTTTCGTTGAAAGCTGACATTCTAACTAGTAAGTACGAGGAATATTTCAAGCTATTGATTAGAATTGCTACAAGATAGGAAAACTCTCCTAAGTAAAAAATACATGTGATAACAATACATTCCCTAGTTAAGTACAAGGTATTTTTAGCAAACATTCTTTATCACTTTAAAAATCACTCTGATATGAGTAGGACATCTAAGACTCTTGTATAAATGAACCAAGTATAAAATAAAGGCATATTATTACATGGCATTTAAATAGTTAAACAAGCACTGAATGTTGGACATTCAGTGAAAGTGGATTGTTTATAAATCCCAGTTTGATGGTGTCATCATTGACCAAATTTAGCTACTATTGCCAGAAAGATATTGACAATTTTAAATACTTAGACTATATATTTTTATGACTGCCTGAAGGCTATCACATAAGCTGTCTGCTATAAATCAATACAAATTTCCTTAGATTAATGAGGACCTAAAACTGTTTCTAATAAATTTCTACATGCTTAGCATATTTTGGAAACTGATCATTTTATAACCAAAGAGTTTTTCCTGTGTCTAAGAACACCTTGGGAGTGGAAAGAGGAAGAAAAGTAGCCAAGCATTTTGGAAGCAGAGACATGTGAATATATTGGATAGTAGTAGTAGTTGCATTCAGGGACTTTGTTTTGTAATCTTAGCTACCCGTCCAGAAGCATGTTCTGTTGTCAAAAAATGCTGCAATTTACAGCAAACAAAATGCAATGATTTGTACAGATTCCTAGATAAAGTCTCTTGGCTACTTAATGACTGGGTAGAATCTCTAGTCTCAACTAAATAATTGGAATTTATTGAAAATAGCTGGAGTCTAGTCCAAATCATAGTCTGAGTCCTGGCACTGCTCTGTAATGATCGGGTAACTGGAGCATGTCTTGGAATGTGGATGGATGGGTCTCACTTTCTGTCTAGTCTTTTTTTTAAAGGGGTTTATTTAGAATGTATCATGGGAACAGAAAAATGTAGGCTGAACTCATCCATTAATTTGATACTTTTATAAGTCTATTTTTCTTGAGTGCTTTCTTATGACACTGGAAGGACAAAAGAAGTACATAAGGGAGGTGGGAAGCAGAGAAAATGTTTTTCTCTAAATGTAACTATTTCTAGTTTAATGCCAAAATATTAAGAGTAATACAGTGGTTGATGAACTACTCAACTTTCTATTCATCAAAGAAATGCTAATGGGATTGCAAAATCCCTGTTCCCTCAATCCCCCAACAATCCAAGACTTGAATTTTAGGGAAGAATTAGAAGTGATATAAAATATTATGTCAAGAAAATTGTGTATTCTGAGCTGGTTTTCCTGTCTCTTAGAGAACATTTTCTCTAGCTAATTGAAGCCAATATGAGTTTCAAATTATGATTTTGGCTACTGTGGGTCACCTATAATGTCTTTTTGACTAGTTCTTGGGCCCTTGAGATGGATGCCAAGAGGTGGCATTGTTGGGTTATATAAAAGCTCAATTCTTAGACTTTGTTTTGTTTTGGGGCCACACTCAGTGGTGCTCAGGGATTACTTCTAGTTCTGTGCTCAGTTATCATTCTTGAAGGCTTAGAAACATTTAGGGTTCTGAGGACTGAGTTCAGGTCAGCTAGGTGATATCTGTCTGGCCTCTTAAGTTTTTTTAAAGACTGTTCATATTGCTTTCCAAAAAGTACAAACCCATTGCCATTTCCACCAGCAGTGAAAAAGTGTCTCTTTTCCCCACATCTACAACTCTCTTGACAAAGGTGCTTTAAAATTCACTATTTGCTCATTAATCATCTGGAAGAGTCAAATCAAAACAACCATGAGATATTATCTAATAGCATAGAGATTGGCATACATCAAAAAGAACAAGAATAATCAGTGCTGACATGTTTGTGAGCAGAAAGGGACTCTCAGTCACTGCTGGTGGGAATCTCATCTGGTTCAGCTTTTTGGGAAGAAATTTGAACATTCCTTAAAAAACTAGAAATTGAGCTTCCATATGTACCAGCAATACTATTCCTGGGACTCTACCTTACGAGCACAAAAACACAAGCTCTCTGCATTTTTATGTTCTTGCAATAGCTAGAATGTGGAAACAACACAAGTGTCTGATAACAGATGAGTGAATAAAGAAATCATGGTTCATCTACACAATGGCCAATAAAACACCACATTTTATTTATTGTTAAGTAATGATAATTTTTAATAGATAATTTAATTGAATCACTGTAAGATATACTTTTACAAAGTTGTTCATAATGGAGTTTCAGTCAGATCATGTACAACACCATTTATCAATGCATATTACCCACCACGAATGTCCCAGGTTTTCTTCCCATCCTCTCCCCTGCCTGCCTCTCTGTTAGTAGAAAGGAACTGTTAGTAGAAAGGAAGACATGAAATTTTCTTGTACATGGATGGTTATGAAGAATATTATGCTGAATGAAATGAATCAGTGAGAGGAATAGATATAGAATAACCATACTCATTCGTAGAATGTAAAAAAAGATAATATGGCAATAATATCCAGAGACAACAGAAATGAGAACAAGCAAGATTAGTCAATTGTAGAAGCTTACCATAATAGCATAAGAGAAGAATTAAGGCAGAAAATGGATCACTATGACAATGATAGTTAGAAATTATCACTCTGGACATAAACTGGTGCTGAAAGGAGATAAAGTGATATGCATGAAACCCCTTCAGTAATAATATTTCAAACCACCATGTTTAAAAGGAAAAAAAAGGAGAGGGGAGAGAGGGAAAGAAAAGAGAGAGAAAAAGAAAAGAGAGGGAGAGGGGGAGAAGAGAAGGAGAGAAAGAATATCTGCCAGAGAGGCAGGCAGGGGAGAGGATGGGAGGAAAACCTGGGACATTCGTGGTGGGTAATATGCACTGATAAATGGTGTTGTACATGATCTGACTGAAACTCCATCATGAACAACTTTGTAAAAGTGTATCTTACAGTGATTCAATTAAATTATTTATTAAAATTATCATTACTTAACAATAAATAAAATGTGGTATTTTATTAGCCATGTTTTGGAAAGGAGATGTAGAGGCCTCACTTGCCAAAATCTAAGCCCAGGTAAACATATCTGAAGTGGGGGTGCCACAAGGATTAACAAAAAAGTACAGATATAATGAAGAAAAAACACGGGGTCAGGGGGTTTCCAACCTCATGGATAAAAATGCCAATTGTCCCTATATGATCATTATTGGCCAGACTCAATCCACCTGGTGGTCTTGGGATCCAACATAATTCACAGACAAAGTACTCATCTAAATGATAATTAAGCCTATGTGGGTCTTTACATGTCAAAAGGGGTGGGTGAAGGAAAGAGGTAGATGGAGAAAAGTCTCTGTTTTGGAGAAAGTAGGGTTTGTGCTCTGTGTTTAGCTACATCTCTTCCTTTTCCTTTGGCTAATGGGTTACAATGATGCAAAAGGGAATTAATCTCAATAAATTAGTCCATACAAAATCAGCATGAAGTATGTGAATAATATGTGACCAATATCTGTGTGCACATGTGCTCTGTGAAACACAGCTATACTATATTTGAGATTCAGGTATTCATGTGCCTGAGTCTATCCAAAGAGTGTCAGCATAAATTATAAGTGCTAGTTTTGCAGTCTACTTAGGAACTTCCAGTATGGCAGAGTCATATTATAGAAGAAGGCTGAGTCCTGGAAAATGTAAGATTATCCCACCAGAAAATTCCATTACTGTGTTGCCATTAATATGTATAGATTGCTATTTATAGCATTGAAGCTTACTTTATTAATATTGAGTTGGTTTCTATCAAGACTAGGGAGATAAGTCTTGTGTAATAATGGCTCTGTTATTTATGATAGATAGATATGGTAGGTTGTCTAGATACTAGTCCTAGCCTTTCCCTGATTTTGATGTATGATTTTGAGCAGATAGCTAACATTCCTCTTTAGTCTTAGTTTTTCCATCTGCTAATGATATGAGAAGCAAAACAATCTAAATTCTGAGGAATTTTTTTTTGGTTGAAACAAAGCACTGATAAACAAAGGAATTTGTCTAAATGATACATGTGCTTCTCAATATAAAAGATACTACTAGAGAACTAGGCTCAAAAACAAGGAAAATATAAGACTTAGGGAAGATCTAGTTAAAAATCTCATCTTAAGTCCCCTCTTGAATTAGCCACAGGTACTTTAAACTTTGTGAATTGCTAAGGTAATGTTTAATTACATTTCTTTATTTCAGACATTGGTTTCTGCATTCCCACCAGCAGAAAATAAGATTCTCTTTCTCCCTGCAACCACACCAGCACTGATGTTCTTGTTTTATTTTATTTTGTTTTATTTTATATTTTGTGATGTGTGCCGGTTTCTGTGTATGAGTTTATATCTTATTTTTGCTTTGATTTGCATCTCCCCGATGTAGTGAAGTGGAACATTTTTTTTGTATGCCTTCTGGCCATCTGCATTTCTTCTTTGAGGAAGTGTCTGTTCATTTCTTCTCCTTATTTTTTAATGGGCTTAGATGTTTTTTCTTGCAAACTTCCATCTGTGCCTTATATATCTTAGATATTAACCCTTATCTGGTGAGTATTGGGTGAATAGTATGAGAAGGATTTTTAACTTGCTCAAATGTCTGTTTTTGGTATGGGATGACTGGTTGATTTTATATTTCTTTTAAGGGTAACACAGTATGGTAAACGTTAGTTCCCCATAGAAAATTCTTCAAGGACAAAGGTCTCTGCTGCCTATCTGAGCCTGACACATTTTATTTTTTGAGACCCAACAACTTGAGTTAAATTGTGATCTCAACAAAACACAACATATCTGAGACCACTTTCCCAATTTCAATGTGTCTTTAGTAAAATGTGTAGGTTGTTGGGTGAGAATTGGAGTTAATAAAAATTAGAAACCAGTACTATATTTATGTAAAAAAAAAAGTACTCAGGAACTATTCTTGTTTTCATCTTGAACACAAAGAGTCTCCGAGAACACTTTTTTTCTTTTCTTTTCTTTGTTTTTATTTATAAAATAATTCACAAGAACTATTTCAAGCATGTGAAAGACAGATACATTGCTTTAACTTCATGAAGAGGGTTGTGGAGAAATTGTAACAGTGAAAAGGTCCAAAAGTAAGGTGAATATGTCTACTATATCTTTTAGTTCTGCTTGGACACTCCTGATTTACATGTATTTTTGTCAATTATCCAGTTTAACATTTCTCTCTGTTTTCTTTAAGCAAAGACTTTACAATAAAATAGTACAGTAAACACTTTATAGTAATTGAACAGTAAAAAGTTTATAGTAAAATAATTTAGAAAACACCTGGAAGACCACCACACTGTGCTTTCAATTCTTTTATGGACTTTAATAAAAGTACATGAAGTGCAATGAAGTAATAGGCCTCATTTCAACAATTGATAAAAATCTGAAGACAAGCAGAGATGCTCTGTTTTTTCTTTTCTTTTTACAGATACATCAGAATTAGTGTCTCCCTCTCACAGTCAGCATGTAGAATGATTTCACCAAGGAGTAGCTATGCTGTCCTGATTTCCTATAGATGTGGTGGCCAGACAAGATGACAAGAATCTGTCTCTACTAAATTCTTGCCTTACCAGCTAATTTTGCAGTTATCACTAAGGAAGTCCATATTTGATGCTTCTAAGACTCCCATTAAGTATGAGATAACTTAGGTATTACTGTAAATGACTTGATGGTTTTGTTCTTACCTGAACATAAAATATGTGTTAGTATTTTGAAAATTCATTCTAGTTCAATTTTCTTTTGAGTTGAAAAACATTTTTTTGGTAAATAAATTTTCCAAATTTAATGACATCTTATGTTGAACAGATTTTAAATATTGGCTATGTGCTGCCATGGTAATAACTACAGGCTCCATACATGTTCTTTTACTCTCCCCTTGGTCCTTTGGTGGTGTCTGGAAACTTTCCACTCCATTGTGGATGATAAAATCCTACCTCTGTATCTAGAGATCTTGGTATTTGCACAAGTCAAAGGATGGAGCCTAGGATGGAGTCTTTCTTTACAGTTCTAGGAGTTCTGTTCCATCACTGTTGTTTTTATCAGTCTTTTGTAGTTGGTAGTCTTTGTTTTTGTCCCAATCCTATGATAAAGCATAGGATAGATTGACAGCATCTTTTAAAATTATTTTGATAGTTTCATTATTCCAGTATTGTTGATTCTGTGGTTTGGGTAAGTGGTATTTTTTTATTTATTTTATTTTATATTTAATAAGTGGTAATTTTTAACTGAATTCTAGCCAACAGAATATGAACAATAAGTGGAAAGTGACATGTACAGGACTTGTTCCTAAAATATCTTTTCATAATCACTTAGTATTTGCTCTTTTCTTTCCTATGAAATGCTTTACATTCATCCAGTCAGAGAGATAGCATGGAACTAGAGCATTTGCCTTGCATGCAGAAGGACTGTGGTTCAAATCCCGGCATCTCATATGGCCCAAGCTTGCCAGGAGTGAGTTCTGAGTGTAGAGCCAGGAGTAACCCCTGAGCACTGCTGGGTGTGACCCAGAAAAACAAACAAACAAACAAACAAACAAATACCACTGCCACCACCACCAACAACAATTTGAAGACTTTAAAGATGATGGATCAATAACCAGGGAAATCGAGGTCCAGAATGACCAGAGACACTTTCACCATAAGGACTTGCATTAAACTGTATCATGAACTACATAAAATTGTATTTTATGTTAAGTCACTGTAACATGGGGACTGTTTATTCCAACTGCAGAGTTGCTTGCTTTAATTAATGTGCCTTCTAATTTTCTCTCAGAAAAGGGTCTCTGATTTAGTTTCTCTGACTGAATTTTCAGCTTTTCAATGTTCATGTGACTTGATTACAACTTGTTTAGAAAATTACCTAAGACCGAAGAATATGTATATCATCCAAGTCAAAGTGTATTTGTCCTTTGGTTTGATTTTAAATTATTCCATTATAATAAAATTAATTAAATAGGTAAGAATAAAAATAAACTATAAAGTTTTAATGCATATGTTGATATGTAAAGCACTATACAAAGTATTAACCAGTGTCAGTGTATTTATACACATATAATTACAATCCTCATAAAAGTGCCTTGTGCTTTTTTAAATTATTGTTTTGTTTGTTTTGCCAGCATTGCTAGGGTGGTATACATTGCATGACTGAAGCTCAATCATGAACAATCTTGTGACCACAGTGCTTAAATAAAATAATTAGTAAATGCTAAAAATAGAAAAGGTGCAGATGCCCAAAATACATGTAAAACAAATAAACAAACAAGAGCAGTCCTTCCACTATCCCTGACTTCTCCACCTCCTTCTCCTTCTGACTACAGCAAATATTCCATCATCTTTCTGAACACTTTATATACATGGATCATGAAATAAAGGAGAAAAAATGGCAATGCTCATGACTAATTTCTGGTTCTGTACTTAGGATCATCCTGGATGTGCTCAAACAAAATACATGTGATGCTAGAAATTGAACCAGGGTTATTCAGGTAGAAGCAAGCACCTTAGCCCCTGTACTATGTCTCTGCCTCCCCTTCCTTTTTATAATCATTTCTAAATTTACTAGGGTCAGAGTACTACAGAAATTCAGAGAATATTAAAAGCTTGACTTTTTTATAACAAATGTTAAAATGTGTTAAAATGCTGTTATCAAGTTTGGTAGGCAGTTATACTCAATTTTCAAACTTATATTCTTAAACAAATGAATCCTATAACTAGTAGAAGTAAAAATAAAAACTAGAGCAAAGATCAATGACCAATTTCCTGATGAATATTGATGAAAATGTCATCAACAAAATATTGAAAATCAAATCAACAGCATATCAAAAATTATATATTACAATCAAGTGGAATTCATTCCAGGAGTGCAAGGATGTCTTGGCATAAGCAGATCAGTGAACATAATATTTAACATAATAAAAAAAGAAAATTATATCATCTAATCATATTAATAGATGCTGAAACTTTTGAAAAGATTCAGTATTATTCATAAGTTTTAATGAAATAAGGCTGATATGAACCTTGTTCAATATAAAATTACCAACTGTGAGAAACCCAGAGCTAATATAATTTATAGTGGTGAAAAAGTATAACCATTCGCCTTAAGTTTAGGTACAGGCAAGGATGTACTCTCTTAGTTTTTATACCACATAGTATTAGAAGTGTTAGTAACGAGAATCAGGCAAGATCCTTGGAAAAGAAGTCAAGCTTTTAGATGACATGATAATTCACATATAATACCTTAAAAAGTTCACTAAGGGGCTAGAGAGTTAGCACAGAGGTAGGGTGTTTACCTTGCATGCAGCAGACCCAGGACAGATGGTGGTTCAACTCCTAGCACCCATATGGTTCCAGGGCCTGCCAGGAGCGATTTCTGAGCACAGAGCCAGGAATATACCCTGAGCACCCGCCAGTGTGACCCAAAAGCCAAAACAAACAAATAAAATAAAGTTCACTAAAAGGGTCCTAAAACAATAAACCAATATAATAAAGTAAATGGCTACAAAGAACACACAAAATTTTGTCTCACTAATACATTAAAATAAAAGACTAAATGAGAAAGAAAACAGAACCGTCTCTATTCATTTTTTGGGGGGGGCACACCCAGTGACACTCACGGGTTATTCCTGGCTATGCGCTCAGAAATCGCTCCTGGCTTGGGAACCATATGGGATGCTGGGGCATGGAAACACAGTTCATCCTAGGCTAGCCACCACTCCAGCCCCAGAACCTTCTCTATTCAAATGTGTCCCAAAACATCAAGTACATAGGAAGGAATCTAACAAAAGAAAACTTGAAAACTCTAAATCATTTAATAAGAAAAAAATATGAGTTAAACTTAGGAAATTAATTGAAAAATATTTCATGTTTATGGAAATAATTCAGAAAAAGACAACTACCAATGAGTTTGTTTATCTGTGATATATAGAATAATAGAGCAAGTCAATGCAAGGTAGCAAAAGGCAGATAATTATATTACCCTGGTGGCTGACTTATAGAAATGAGAAGGATCTAAAAGGATTGATGGGATAAAAGTAAGAACTTGTGTATTGGTGGTCACAAGGGCAGAGGAAAAAGACACAATAGCTGTGTAGAAGTGTGGCATATATGAATCACAGAACTAACAACACTGATTGCATGAGATCTAAATGAAAAAAATAAAAAACAAAACAACTAACTTTCAAATGTGCTTGCTAAGGAGATAGGCTAGGAGTTTAAGAGAAACTGGGGATATTGGAGCCTGGAAGCTGACAATGGTGAGGGGGATAGGTGTTGAAATATTCTAAGCCTTAGACTCAAATATGTATAACTCTGTAAATCACATACCTTAATAAAAATTGAAAAGCCAGAGGTTTGGGACCTCTAGTAGAGGAATTAATTTTGTTTTGTTTTATTTTTGAGCTGTACCAGTGATGTTCAGGACTTACTACTGACTTTGAGGTCAAACATCACTCCTGACTGTTTAGAATAGTACTTTATGAGGTGCCAAGGATGGAACTGGGTCAACCACACATAAGGGAAGAGAACTTTACTGGTGTTCCATCTCTCCAGGCCCAACCACTTACATTAGCAAATGACTCATGATTATAATTATTGACATTCTGCATACTTATTATTTGGCAGAACCTGTGATTTACTTGTAATAGTTAACTAATTTGTTAATTGCTTAATATATCTAGTAACTATATTAGTTTTTCAAAAAATAGAAATCAGTTTCTATAAACGTGAGTCTTTAAGCTTAGCAGGACAGTCATTGGTCTCATGGGAAAAATTATTTAAAGAAATTATTTTGGTCACCTTCAGTTTCTCTGTTACAGTTTGTCCAAATTACTCCTTTTCTTCAAAAGAAAAGAGTTGAATAAAATTGAGTGAAATTCTATGACTCTTTAAGTTAGTGCAACTCCAATTTAAAGAAAACTTACATTTTTTACATTAGTTGCTTCCTTTACATTATGGAAGCAGGGCCTTGAGCTTCTCTAACATCACATACAGAGAGAGAGAGAGAGAGAGAGAGAGAGAGAGAGAGAGAGAGAGAGAGAGAGAGAGAGAGAGAGAGAGAGAGAGAATGCAGCTTTGCTTTTGTAGTCAACAGAGAACATGATTCTGTGATCAATGTACAAAGTCTGACTTTGAGACTGGCAACAATTGGCCTTCATATTGATCTAAGTCAGGAGGAGAAAACAGCAAACACAAGGTTTCAGAAATTGCAGCTATAGAGTTTGAGCCTGTCTTCTCAAGGACCAAAATTATGGGGGGAAAATACAAACAAGAAAGAGAAAAGGAGGAGGGGAAAAATAAACCAGCCAGAGAAAGAGGTGGGAATAGATTCAGGGTTAGGTCCACATTCAGGACTGCTGGCTTTGTGGCACTTCCTTTTGATTGTCCAAGAAAGCTAGGAAAAGTTAGAACAGGGCTGTGAGTGAGTGAAGGCAGCCTGTGGAAATGTTATGTTAAACAATTGGCTTGTGGGGCAATTGTGAAGGGCGTTAATGTGTGAGTGCCCGATAAAGAGATTTGTACAAATGGCCACAAAGCCTTTCAGATTTAAATATGAGATCCAAGTTTGTTCTGCCCAAGAGTATAAATATAACTAAGGTGGGGTAGAGAATGCGTTTTGGAGATCAGCTGGTTTTTAGGAAGCCAACACAAACACTCCAAGAAAGTAACGTTTTGCAGAAGGGTTTGGGCTCATTATGTGCTGTTGGCATAATCCCATAAAAACAGAAAAGGGCACGAAGTGTGGTTGAGATAGTGTATGCCCTGGTGGCAATGAAATATGCTGTTTATCTGAAAACAATTTTCTTAACATGTACATTGCTTTTCCTGGAAGATCTTGATTTATTTGGTTTCATGGTGGTAGTTGAAACCTCAAGAAGAGACTATATTTTAGGAGGATTTCAAGTCCATTTCAAATACTAACTAACTCCTCAATGAGAGGTCAATGGTCCAAAATCCCTAACCTGGAAAAGTTTTGAGTTTGTAATTTTTTTTTTTTTGGTCTGGGGGCCACACCCAGTGGTGCTCAGGGATTGAACTTGCATTACCTCAGGGTAACATGCACACTAGTCTACTGAATCACCTCCTTGGCCCTCAAAAAACTTTCTGAATTAAGCTTTTAATAAAAGGAATATATTCTAACCTTCTCTGTAAATTCAAACTGCTTAAAGTGGTATTTTATATTAGACTTAGCAGGTCATATAAAATCAAGTAAAGCTCAATCTGGTGCCTGAAATTATTTGGCAGAGTTCCCTGGAAGGCCACATTTGAACATTAAAATATATATTATGAAGCAGAAAAGAATAATGATTTTCTATTGAAGTTCCCACATGTGAGAAATGTATATATAAGCCCTTTCAAAAAACCATCTGCATTGTGACAATGTTGTATGTGAGTTGATGTCTTCCTTGCTTTGGCTTATGGCATGTGGCTTACTTCTGCTTTATGGTAGAAGTAGGATAGATCCAGACATGTAATTGTTATCTTGTACAAATGGTGTTTTATCAAGGGGCCTTGAAATATTTGGCAAAAAATGTACAGAGTAAAGAAGTTTGTACCCATGGGGATTTGTAACCAAACCATGGGTGTTTTGGAAATAAAAGCTATCTTGAATGACTATTTCAGACCTGGGTTATGGTTATGAAGTATATGCTTTCTATTTAATGTAGTGTATTTTTTGTTTTGGGACCATCTCTACCATGCTCAGGTAACTTTTGGCTCTGCAATCAGGAATTACTCCTAGAGGTGCTTGGGAACCATATGGAATCCTGGGAATTGAGCCCAGGTCAGCTATATGCAAGGCAAGTTTCCTACTTACTATATTTTTTTCTCTAGCCCCAGAACTATGTGGTTTTTTTTCTCTTCATTCTCTACAGAGCCACCATTCCCTGCAAATACTCCTCAGTTTAAGGACTATGATTCTGAGGCCAGTCTAGTGATAGTTTAGGCTGTCCTATGTAAAACCATGGTTAGAAAGTTTGATGAAAGTAGATTTTGGGGTGTGAATCCCACTGAAGGTTTACAAACCCACTTCAGTAATAGATGTGGGAGAACAGGACATCTCTATGGAAACTAATCCTTCTGGGAACCCTTTTGAGTGAATTGCAAAGCACCACTGAAGTGTCCTTTTAGGAAACACACAGCTGGAATGTGATCCTTCTTGTATTAGTTGTTGCTCCTGATTTGTCTCAATGCCATCAATGACTTTCATACTTACTTGCCTTACTTCAAAAAGGCTTTCTTCTATCTCCAGAGGCAATAGAACCCGGGTCTCTCTGTGCTGACCCTTCACAAACTTCCAAGTGGAATTTATAGGGCTCCTGGGAAAATCACTCCACCAGTGAAGACAGACTCTTTGTAAAGGGAAAAGCTCTCTCTCCATTTTTGGGGGGAATGGGTTACATTTAGTAGTACTCATGGCTTACTTCGGATTCTATGCTCAGTGATAAATCCTGTAGTTGCTTGGGGATTGATCTAGGGTCTGTTGCATGCTAGGTAAGTATCATCCCTGTACTATCTCTTGAACCCTAAGATTCAAACTTTATTTATTTATTTATTTATTTATTTATTTATTTATTTATTTATTTATTTATTGTTTTTTGGGCCACACTCAGCGGGTTATTTCTGGCCCTCAGCTCAGAAATTGCTCCTGGCAGGCTCAGGGAACCATACAGGATGCTGGGGATAAAATCCAGGTCCGTCCAGAATCAGCCATGTGCAAAGCAAATGCCTTACCGCTCTGGCCCCTAAAGATATAATTAAATGATTCTCTCTCTCTCTCTCTCTCTCTCTCTCTCTCTCTCTCTCTCTCTCTCTCTCTCTCTCTCTCTCTCTCTCTCTCTCTCTCTCTCTCTCTCTCTCTCTCTCTCTCTCTCTCTCTCTCTCTCTCTCTTGGTTTTTGGGTCACACTCGGCAGCGCTCAGGGATTACTCCTGACTCTACACACAGAAATCGCTCCTGGCAGGCTCATCCTCAGGGACGTCAGGATTCGAACCACCAGCCTTCTGCATGGGAGGCAAACGCCTAACCTCCATGCTATCTCTCTTTCTTTTATTTTCTTTTTTTTTATTACAACTCTTCATAATCTTTTGAAATGACTTCATCACCATAATTTTAATTCTGATAAGAGTAATAGTAATATATTTGGTCATTTATTGTTTATGAATAGGATAGAATAAGGTGGCAAAATGATGATAATATAAGGGTCTTGGACATTCTGAAGATAATGAAGTTATATAGCTATGTACATCAAAACCGTAAATGTGAACTCTCATGTAAGCATTTCACTCAAAATATAATAAAGAAATCAAAATAATTGCTAAAGAGGTAGAGTTGAGACACACAGAAACCTTGGGTCAAAGATAGACAGATGCTGGCATTGGTAGTGGGTTTGAAGTTGGATCACTAAATTTTGTACTGTTACTAACTGCTTTCTAAATCATAGTATTTATCTAACTAATTATATTAATGAAAAAGAAAAGCATAAATGTCTTCCTCTCTTAATTATGCTCCACTCTGAGGACAGAGAAAACACATGTCAGGAAGAATATTCCTGACAGAATATCAGAATCTGACCTTGCTAGATCTCAAATCTTTCAGCATCACAGAAGTGGATGTAAATGAGTATCAGTTGATTAACAAACACAAGTTATAAGTTATATAGCAAATTCATTTGCAAATATTGTTACTAAGCTTATGAGAAGATATTTAATATTAGTAGTTAAATTGTTTGGTTCTCATATCACATATATTCTACTTTTTCTTTATGCTGCTTTAGGACTCATCACCTTAATTAAATGGAGTTAATTTGTAGTTTATTCATCACAAAGAATTCTGTACATCAGTTTAAATCAGTTTTCTTGACCCGAGATCATGTAGCCCTTATCTAACCCTCAGGTTTTTCAAGGGTTAACAATATGTATAGTGTTATATTATTAATCCTTAGAAATTAGGAATTTCTTATATAGATAAATATAAATAAAACATGAGGATAACATACTATGTGAAGTATGCTAATCATAGAAGGTCAAACACTGTGTGAATCCAATGTTATGCAAAAATAAAGGACTTTACTAATAAAATAAATTTCTGAGATCAAAAATGGAATGATAGTAGTTAGGGGCTGCAGAGAGAGATGAATGAATGCTTATTTAATGAATATAGACATTGTTTTTAAATGTATCTGTATATAATGTGAATATTACTAATAATAAACAATACACTAAATGGTTAACATAGTAAAATTTACTTTATAGGAATTTTACCACAGTTAAAAAAAGATTAGCACAAAGAAAATTGATAGAATTTCAACTTAGTTTTAAAGATTTCAGGATCAAGAAGCTTTTCACTAAAATCACCTGGCTTCATACATGTGAGACCAAAAATATATACATTTTTGCTCAATTGCACCTTATCCCTTGCCTCAGAACCCTGAATGTTTTTCAGATTCCAAGTATTTGGTATAAACATATAAGCTCGGAAATTTTGTCCTCAACTTTGGAGGAGAGTTGATTAAATACCCATCATTGCTTTAACTACTATTGTGGCACAAACTGTATTGTTTTTCTGGAGGCTAAGAGAATATGGGAAAAATCCAAGTGAATACTTGAAGGTAAATTTCTATGTATATGTACGCACACATAGAGAATGATAAGAAAAACAGTCTAATAGTCAAAAGTTATTTACTATAAGAGGAAAAAAAAGATAAAAAAAAAAGAGGAAATGGAAATTTTTTTTTATTTTCTGAACTTGACACATCATGGGAATAGAAAATAGCTTTAATCTTTGTTTTGTTTAGTTTTGTTTTAGGGGCACACTCAGAAGAGCTCAGGCCTTATGCTTATGGATACTAGTGCTGGGGTTCAGGATATGGCTGGGTTGCTGGGGGTGGAACCCAGGTCAGCTGCATGCAAAACATATCCCTTCTCTCCATCTTCATGAGAGAAGGGACATTGAAGAGAAGAATGTAGAGGGCTGACACCCAGAAATGACATCATCTTGGAGGAGTCCTGGAGAATACAAGGCAACATGAGCCGTGAAATGAATCAGAAGGAGACTTCAAAGGAAGATTGTGAAGCCTACACTTGACATATATTTTTTTTGTGATGTTACACCAAAAGTCAAGCTTACTAGACAAGCCATATTTGAGTTTGTGTTAGAAAACTTCTCTATCAAGGAACACTTCCCTCTTAGAACTCTGTATGGAGCTACAGAAAAGGGTAGCTTCCCAGGAGGGATCTTGATTCATCATCACAGCTCTTTCCCTGTTGTAGGACGACCACAGCCTCTTGATGCATTGGGTATTGAGTTCTATGCTGGAGAGCATGTGAGTTTGAACACCATACTCCCCCATAGCCCAGTCATACCTCCTGCATTGACGAATAAAGCCTGATTGCATCAGATGGGAAGAGCTCTGAGGAGGTCCTATGAAATGAGATCAGTCTCTGATATTGGTGCAGCTGGAGGTCTGGAAGTAGTCCAGGAAGGACACACTGGATGGTTTTTGCCCTGCAGAAGGTTGTATTATCCATGTACCTGAGGGTGGGCACTGGGAATCTTCACAACTCATTTCCAGTTTATTCCATGTGTTGACTAATTCTTTTGAGACTTAGTCAGAGGGAAGGGTTTTGGCTGTTCTCATCTATTCACAAAACAAGGGTTCCCACTCTTACCAGTTGGAAGAGGACGATTATTTCCTTGAGCCAACATACCAGTCTCTGCTGGTGAGATTGGTGACTCCCTTTTCTCAGCCTTCTTCTATTTCCAAAGAGCCAAAGGACACATGTTTTTAAGGATGGGAATGTGTAGAGTGCAAACTATAGAACTTTCTCCAGTTTCTTCTCTCCTAACTCATTATGCTGCCCACACAGTGGAAAGGAAGACACTTTAGGTTCCTTCAGGCTTACTTTTCAATCACTCTCCCAACTTGATGGCTCTTTATGGCATTAGCTCTGAAAATAAGAAAATATTTAAGGAGTTCTCACAATCGAAATATTGAGCCCCTGTTGTGGTGCCATTGGGTTGGCTAGTGTTCATTATTTTAAGTCATATATATTTTTAATATAACAGATCAAGATTGAAAACCAGTATATTTAGGAATACAAACTAGATGAAAATAAGCTATAATGAAAGTGAAAAAAAAAAGAAAAATAACAACAAAAACAATGTATCACTTTACTGCTGATTCAAAATCAGGAACAGATGAGACTATGAGGCTCTGGGCACTTAATTTACTGGAGGAGATCATTGTATGGGGAAAACCAGGCCCGGCCTGCATTGCCTCCCCTTAGCAATGATGTGTTTATTTGTTTGTGCCCGGCCCTCATATGTGGAGGGAAATAATGAACCAACTTGTTTGAAGTTCTTTCTGCCTTTTTTTATATCATGGTGTGTTTCATTTTATTTCACTTGGAGAGAGGCCAAGGAAAAGTGCCATGGCCAACCCGAAAATCCAGACTGTATTCTGAGAGGTGCTGTGAGGGCTAAAGAGAGGAGAAGGAAAAGTGTCTGGAGGCATGAGAGACGCCCGCTGACAAGATAAAGAAGGCATAGGTCGTTCCCACCAGGAATCTGAAGTGGACCGTTTGTGTTCCCCACCTTAGGTGGAGATAAGCATACAACAGGGGTCCTCTGAGTATGTTCCATGCAATCTCAGATGTCACAGCTGACCCTGTGGTTTACAATATATGTGAAATTTCAGTTTAAAGGTTCTACAGGGCCAATTTAAAGAACACTTTTAGTCAACTGACCATTTTTCCAACTTATCTGATTATAATTTTTGATCCATATGCATATTTATATATATGCTTATATATATGTATAATGTATCAAATATGTTTTTCTTGACTACATTATTGGTAAGGTGTCTGGTTAGCAGCCTACTAGTGGTTGAGTGTTGGGGAAGCTATAGTTATGCATAAAGTTTTAACTGTGTAGGATATGGTGGTAGTTCCAACTCCTTGGTTTTTTTGAGAGTTAACTCAAAATTATGCCATCCCTATAACGCCATCCTTAGAAATTAAGAAAATTCAGGGGCCGGAGAAGTGGCACAAGCAGTAGGGCATTTGGCTTGCATGTGCTGACATAGGACAGACCAGGGTTCATCTCATATGGTCCCCAAAGCCAGGAGTAGTTTCTGAGTACATAGCCAGGAGTAACCCCTGAGCATCACAGGTGTAGCCCAAAAACCAAAATAAATTTAAAAAAGAAATTAAGGTAATTCTGGCATAGCTACAATGGGATAATTTTTCTACAACATTTTCAATGCCACCCCATAATGTAATCTTAAAAACTAACTTTGTGATATTGTATGAGGGAATTGTAGGCCCAGCAACACAGGACTCACTCTCCACTCTGGCAAAACCAACTGGAGAACAGAGTCTGCCCTCAATGTATGTGGGATTTCAGGGCCTCTAGATTTTCCTCAGCCTAAGGCTAATTGTTGTGGTTCTGTTTGCCTTTAGGTCTTCTTTGGTATGGTTAGAAATGTGACATATCCCATTGAACAATAAAGTAAAAGGGAAAGCTGCAAATGGTATTCTAGGGAAAGTTTTTTTTTTTCTTTGCTTGTTTTTTGCATTTTTCTTTTGAGGGAGTTTCCTTTGAAAAATGTTGTGCAACAGTGATGTCTGGCCATCTTTCTAGTTTCAGAACAAACCCAGTGTTGAGGTCACAAAATTAAAGTAGGTAGAGAAGCTGGAGTCTGGAGGGTCCTATAGAACTGCTGTATCTTCTGACCTTGAATCTAACCCCACATCTAGACTAACTATCTGGAATCAGGCTGCACATCTCTGTAAATTTCAAGCCATATTGCTCTGAATAATTCAAATAATTCTCATTAATTCAGTGGAAAAGTTATTATTAGTAGAGAGTAAGTTGTACTTCTTATATCTGCCATCTTTATTGCTTTCTTTTATCCTGCTGCCTAGATCTTAATATTTTCCTTTGAAAATTGGCATAATAAGCCCTACTGACTTTCCAGAGTTGAAGTATGGTTCAGATATGATTCTTGCACATGGAATTGTCATTTTTTTTTCTGTCAAGGTATGTAGCCAAGCACAGTATCTGGGTAAGACAGATATAATGGCAATTTACTTAACCTTTTTACATCTCAGTTTTTTCTTTGGGCTCTACTGCCACAGTTCCCAGTGTTGTATTGTTGACCAAATAAGAGAATTGTGGTACTCTGACTGTTTTTTTGGTGTTTGATTGCCTATGGCTTTGCTTTGTTTTAAACCACACCTGTCCCACTCTTCCTTGTTTCCCAAATCTGGCAAAAATAATAAGAACATTTATTATTTCCTATTCTGGAATTGGTTAGATATTTAATTAATGGTCTGAATTTGGGATGCTTTATGTGCAATGCAATAAAACCACAAGCCTATCTTTAGAGCGAGCAACTTAAAGTGGTTGTCTTGACTTTACTCTAAAAGTAATACATTTTGAACTAAAATATATAATCTATGTCTAACAAATAGTTTCATAATCATATCTTCATGTCTATATTATTGTTGTTGATATCCAAATCAGACTTTGAGTAAGGGTCTATCTTGTATACACTGTGGCTGCAAAAGAGCTGTAGTGCTCAAAATATATTAACACTGTACTCTATTATTGTAGCATACTGTTGTTATTATCTATTAACTTTTGGGCATATTTTCAAAATTCCATGAATATAGCTCTATTATCATAGTGGTACTTTTTCCCTTCTCCCCGTAACTTCCCCTTGTTGTACTTAATATGATGAACATGATAAAGCATATCGATGTTTGCCGTTTCCATATGCGCTTATGAGGTTCACATTCATGCCTTGGCACTTGAAAATCTTTAGTTGTAGAACTCACCAGGGGCTTCATATTTTAATTGCAGTGCTTTCATGCAGTGGACTTTTTGTCTGATATTCCACAAACTTCTCTGCCATGGAGTGTCCCAGAAAGAAGTGTTGCCCAGGCCATATTTAGTATTTATGGATAAGCATGAGTTATTGTGCTTGCAAAGCAGATGAATTTTGAATCAACCACTCTGGTGAAGCCTCCTCCATCCTCTGGTGAATTCTTTAGTCCAATTGCTTACTCCCAACTCTTGGGACATAATACCTACTGTCTTTCCAACATATTTTCCTCCCCATACCCATAATTTTTCATCTTTTTAAAGAAAGTTTTTTTTAACCAAATACTAGCAAATTCAAATAAAAGTTCTTTGGCGTGTATTTCCATAAATAATAAATTTTTCTTATTTTTCTTTCTAACTAACTATCAGCACAAATGCGCCATCACCCAACAACTTTCGGTGATTTTAACTTTATAAAAATGTCAGCACAAAACCACTCTTATTCAACAAAATCTCATCTATTTTTAACATCATCAAATATATAGTTTGTGTTCTACCTTTGTATTTGATTTATAATTCTCTCATAATTGGTTTTCTTATCAGATTTCAAATCGAGGTCACATATTTTAAATTTTCTACATGAGGCTGGAGTGAAAGCACAGTAGTAGGGCATCTACCTTGCATACAGCTGATCCAGGATGAACCTGGGTTTGATCCCCTGCATCCCATATGGTCCCCCAAGACAGGAACAATTTTTGAGCACATTGCCAGAGCATTACCAGATGTGGCCTCCAAACCAAAATAAATAAATAAATAAATAAAAATAAATAAGTAAAATTTTCTACACGGTACTTAATGCTGCTCACTATTTTTATTATGTGGTATTGTATATTATTTCATTAGTTAATCTTACTTATATCTAAAATTATATTATATAATATGTATTATATTATATATTATATCTAAAATTGTAGAGATACATACGCAGAATTCCATTACCTTTGCATGAGAGAATATTTCCTCTCTCGGTTCTACAAACATTCTAGATACTCAATGAATAAATGTTGGAATGATGAGCAATTGAAAGAACAAATAAAGAATAAGAACAAGCAGTACTGGTGGGGATGTGGAGAGAAAGGAATTCTTTTTCACTGCTGGTGGGAATACCATCTAGTCCAACCTTTATGGAAAGTGATATGGAGATTCCTCCAAAAGCTAGAAATTGAGCTTCCATATGATCCAGCTATACCACTCCTAGGGATATACCCTAGGAACACAAAAATCCCTTCCTCACACCTATATTCATTGCAGCATTATTTACCATAGCAAGACTCTGGAAACAGCCAACATATCCTTCAACAGATGAATGGCTAAAGAAACTGTGGTACATATACACCATGGAATATTATGCAGCCGTCAGGAGAGATGAAGTCATAAAATTTTCCTATACATGGATGTACATGTGCTATTATGCTGAGTGAAATAAGTCAGAGGAAGAAAGATAGACGCGGAATAGTCTCACTCATCTATGGGTTTTAAGAAAAATAAAAAAGTCATTTTTGCAACAATCCTCAGAGACAATGAGAGGAGGGCTGGAACTTCCAGCTCACTTCATGAAGCTCACCACAAAGAATGGTGAGTGCAGTTATAGAAATAACTACACTGAGAACTATAATAATAATGTGAATGAATGAGGGAAGTAGAAAGCCTGTCTAGAGTACAGGTAGGGGTGGGGTGGGAAGGAGGGAGATTTGAAACATTGGTGATGGGAATGTTGCACTGGTGAAGGGGGTTGTTCTTTACATGACTGAAACCCAACTATAATCATATTTGTAATCAAGGTGTTTAAATAAAGATATAAATAAAAAAGAACAAATATAGAAATAACTCTGTCCATCATCAACTTATATATTTTTGCAGCCTCATTTTTTGGGATCCACAGTCTGCATGACTTGTTACTCAATTCTTTTTTTGCTTAAGGAAAAGATAAAAGAAACTAAAGAGTCAGTAGAAATAAGTTCTGAGATCTCCCCCAAGGCAATTCTCAGAAAGTTGGTTAACTAAATATTAATGTGTTTTGACAAGATTGAGCTAACATATTTTAAAAGGAATTAAATATGAATTTACTTCTGTAATCCTTAAATTATATATAAAAAATGTAAATGTAAAAGTGTTTATCATGACAGTTTCGGCTCCTTTGCTTAGGACCTCAGTTTGATTCACACAGATACTTTTATGTGATAGGAATTATTTTCTCAATTGCCAATAAGATCTACAGGAGGTAGGTCTCCATTTATAAATGAGTTATTAAAAATAGTTTATAGGATTATGAAGCAATGTCCTTGAGATCTCAACATAATGCATTGCACCATGATTTCAGAAATTTTATGTTTATACTAGAATGTATAGATATAAATATGTAAAATTTAAGAAGAGAATTTTATAGAATTAGTCTCATGAAGCTGATTATTGAAATTTTGGTTAGACACATGTGGTTTTGGCACATATTGGTCTAAAGCACAGACAATAAATTTTGGATGGATCCTATAATTTGCTTAGGACCCATCATATGACTTAGAATATTAACAAGTAAGTATTAAAGAAGAAAGAGTGAAGATATGCAGCTACATCACTCTTCTAGACCAGGTTATAGAATTACTAAAATTCAGCTATGAATAATTTTGTAAATCATGATATCTTAATAAAAAGTAAAATTTTAAAAAGAAGAAAGAAGGCTGAGAGATAAATAATAAATTATTTGATGCTCTAAGGAGAAAACTTACTGATCAAAGAGATATTAAGATGCTAACAACGTTTTTTTTAGAGCATGAAGGTATGTGTAAGCACAATGGCAAGGTATTTAAATTGCGTAGGTCTGGGATATTGTGTACTCTCTACCCCCCATCATTTATTTTATCCTGATGATGCTTATAGCCCCTAAATGCAAAATATAAGACAAGGTCAGACTGAAGATGCTGTGATCACACAGAAATGACACTTTCAGATGATATAAAAAATTGAATGATTACACACAGATCTGTGAGACCCAGAGACACACAGCTATGGCTTTTGAGTCCTCGCTATATTTACCATTTGTCAGTTGGCACCGAGAATCTTGGCCCAGGGTGCTGCTTTGCAGATATAAGAATCTGACTTTTCTTTTAAGTACTCTGGGCTGGGCTTTCTGGAGGATTAATAGAATCTAAGAGAAATTACTTTATCTCCCCTCCCAGACTTGGGACAATATAAGGGAAAATTATTAACTTGAAGTTAGTTGTGGGTGTTTTTCATATGTGTTTATTTGTGATTTTGTGGTAAAGACATTAGTTAATTACCTTCCATGAGGGAAGTCACTTCAAGTAGATGCCCAAGGAATTTAATGTTCAAATAGGGCAATTGCTAAATTTTGGTGGGAGCAAAAGACTATTTTTTTTTTTTGCTGGTTAATATGACATTTCTAGATGCTCATTAAGCTGTTAAAAATGTGAAATGATGACTCATTGAGAGCCCCTCCCAGGCCCCCTCCCTGCTTTAATTTGCCTGTGGGTTGCAGGAATGTATACTGACTTGAGTTAAAGAAGAAACTTGTGGTTTCCATTATAGTCTGTAAACATCGATTGCTGAAAGCCTCAAGCAAGCTATCATCTCCTGCCACACACATGCTTTATATACAGATCATCTTGGAAAACAGATTGGGAGAGCACCCGTGTTTATAACTTTAGAGGAACCCAACTAATGGTGAACTGGTCTGCCTGGGGGTCCCCAGACCATTGCTGTTCACAACTAAGTGGTGGTCCCTTCTGAAGTATTTTAAGTCAGAGCTTCAAGAGAAAAGCCAAGGCCAATTCTTTAGAGAATGATAGAAAGTGCTTCCTGGTCCTACAGTGGTCTCTGCCACTTGGTCATTAACAAAATATTTTATCAAGAAAATATTTTTATAGAAAGAAAAAGCTATTTGTTTTACTTTTAGGTCTTGTTTTTACAGTGGTTTATAATGTTGGTTTCTCTATCATTTCTAAGGCCATTGGCAATGTTATCATTGGCATACAATTTTTGAATTAAAATTGATTTAATTATATGTCAATGTGGGGAATTTAGGGTATAGGAACTTCCAGGGAATAATTTTGGTGGTTAGTAATGATTCCAAGAGCAATTCTGGAGAGATTGATGAAGTTAGCAAATCTGCTTAGCATCCTAACTTTGATTGATAAGAGCTTAAACAAGGGACAGTTTATTCTAGGTGGAGACTGGTGAACATGGTAGGGATGAAGATCATACAGAATGTGATATCAGAAAGGTTTATTTTAATTTGCCTTCTTGTTTTGCCATTGACGGTTTTCTGACCTCAGCCTCTGCTTGATTTGCTTTTTAGCATTGGGATACAGCCAATGGTGCTAGATCATTCTAGGTGCTTTGTTCAAGTATAAATTCACCCCTAGGTGTGAGTGGGGCCTGAAACTCTGCTTCTCAAGTGAGCAAACAAGAGCACCCTTGCTGCTTTTCCTTGCTGTGAAGAGAAGGGAATTCAGACCTTTGAACCAAAAATATCTCTTGATCAACCTTTTAGTCAAACAGATTTAAATAATGCAAAATATCCACTGATCAAAATTAGAGGTTGGCTTGACTTTGGGATTTCAAAATGCTAGTGATAGAAGACAACTTAGCAAAAGTCTTGATTTTTAAATTCCTAGCTTTACATATAGAGAAATAGTGATACATGTTTTTCATGTTGGACTCAATAGATTATGACATTGGCACCATTTCTTGAGTACAAACGGAGGCCTAGTGTACAGAGGTATGGGTGTGACCTGTACTTCTGGCATCATCTATCCTATGATATGATATAAAATGACTCACTGTTGCAAAACTTTTAGTTATCTCTTCTCCCCTTATTTATTGTTAGTTTTGAAAAATTATCTAAGGAGGTCCCATTACATACCATGTAATCCAAACAGATCTGTGCAAAGGGTTTATGATTTCATTCATGTTGAACTAAAAGAGTGCTTTTTCCTGATGTCCAACCCCTAATGCCTCCTAATTCTTCCCTCCACCTAAGTCACTCTCTCCTCAGCTCTTAAGAATGTTAGGCAGGCCTAGTTGTCATCCTTAATCATGTAACACCATCAATAAACATCATAAATTTATACCTTTCTGCTCGTTCTGCCCTCAGTAATAGGGAAGGTATTAATGATGTAATGAAAGACTAATTAAAAACTAATAAATCCCATCCCATAGACTTTGAGTTTGGTAAGTGGCTAACAAGAAAGACTTGATTCCATATCTTGCTTAGTAATAATTCAATTATTTTTATTCTATTCTTATCAATTCTCACTGTTTGCTTATCTTTACTGAAATGGCACTCTGTGGTTGAATGCCCCTTCAAATGGCTGTGAGAGGGCAGTACTTACAAGATTTTCTAGTTTCAGAGTGTTGTATATGCCATTGCCTCTGTTAGTAGCTGTCTGAGCCAATGGTTTGTGAGTATGGTGTTAATGTTGTTGGAGTTTTCACCCCAGGCATATTTTTAGGGCTCAGAACAAAGGGAGTTTATTCTCTGATACTGCTCATGTTTGCTTAATTCCTATGAATATGAGAAGGACCAGGAGGCAGCAGATGGATAGTTCGATAAACTCTAAAACTTCTGCTGAGCAGAGGGGAGGATTGTGCTTTGGGAATGGTAGGTCAGTGAGCTCATCTTAGTTTATAAAAGATATATCATAAACAGTAAGTGGGGGGTGTAGCATGGAGGAGTGTGCTCTTCATGGAGCTCTGGAAATTTGCTTATTCAGGAGAACAAGAATAAGGGAAATTCCTATTGTTTTAAAAATGGTATTGGTTGCAGTTAGCAAAACCCTCAACCTGCGTGTGAATTGTAGTGACTTCAAATCCTAATTAATGCTCCAAAGGGGCAATTACTTAACTTAACTGGTTTATAGCCTTACAAGACTAATGTGTACATTTAACTGTCCTCCTCTTTTGGGGGAATCTGAGGACTTCTAGACTCTGAAAGTTCTATGCATATGATGGCTGAAGGGTCTAAAACCTAGTAAGCACATAATTAGACTATAGAGGCTGTATTGTTTGGTTGGACCAATGACTGTCTGTTAGGAAATTAGCTGTATTCAACTCCCAGTTTTTACCTTTATTACTTATTACCTACCCCCTTGAACTTGATCTGAATCTCTGAGTAACTGGCCACTGAGACTAGAGTGAAAGTGCTGCATTTCTAAGTAAAGACCTCAGGAAGCCATGCATGCTTCTTAACTTCTGGAATTCCTGTGACCCTTCTGACAACAAGCCCCTGCCTGCTGACTGGAAAATAAAGCAAAAGGAAGAGTCATTCCAGTGAAAGCCATCATAGAGCAGACACTTCCAAGTGGATATATCACATGGCAGGGCAGGATATCTGGGCCAGGGTGCCCCAGTCCACAGCAGAAGAATCCAGATATTATTAGTGCATTCAATGATGCTTCCCTCCAATTTCAAACACATAAGAAATATTGCGAGATTTCAGTAAGTAGCATGTCCATCATCTAATATTTTAATTTTACTTGTTTTTCTTACAATCAATTCATCTCATAATCCATTGGTCTATCCTTTTACTCATCCATTAATAATGTTCTCTATAAACACAATAATTTTTACCACTAATTTTTGAGATTTCCTTTAATGTAAGCATTATTTATAATAATAGTAATTAATGCAATATATTATTATAATGTATTTATGTCTGTTTTGTCTGACAGTGTTCTCTTACCAAAAACAAAGTAAAATATACTTTAAAGGAAAAGGTATATTAACTATACATGCATACAGGGTTTATCAAGTAGGGGGTTCTGATTAAACTGTATCACTTTTCTAAGTTCTGTGTACCCTTGTAAGTAAATAATGCTCACACGTTTTAAACTGAAAGAGTGAAAACTACCTATTTAATAATATGAGGGGGAGAAATGTTCTTGATACATATGTACTAATTTCTCTGGTTTTTGAGAATCTTTCATATGATATGCAATACCATATAATATATCAGAAAATTATCAGCTAGATCTGGAAATCAAAACTCAGACACATTTTAGACCTGCCCGGTGTCATTAATAATGCCTTTCTATAACTTGAACTTAGACCTTTGCATTGTATTAGTATAAGTATTAGTTCTTTTTCAAGTTCAACTCTCTATTTTGTTATTAAAATTAAAGACATGTTGAAAAATTAGCAATCATTACAATAGGAAAATTAAAAACATGGATTGCAGTATGTGATTGATTTATTTTGATATCTCAGAATTTATTTTATTATCTACTTCCAAAATAACTGCTGATGTGCTAGGTGGAAGGCATGATGCTTAGTCAGGCATGGCATTCTGCCTCTGAAAAATTTATGATCCAAGTTGGTGTCACAGATATGAAGCCAATGCCTCTGGTGTTGGCCCCACAGACTCAGGGCCCACCTCTGATTTTAGCCCTCCCTTGGCAGGCAATTTCATGAACTGAAGACTCAACTCTTGCTGTCAGCATCAAACTTCAAGGGCTTGCCATGTAGATTTCACTTATTTTCCCCAGGGCTTCTGCCAAGCAAAGGCAACTTGAGCTTGTTTGGTTTGTGAATACTATAAACAGTTGGGGGAATCAGTACCCCTCTGGGTGTGATGTTCAACCAACATAGGCCAGGTTCTATAGGTAAATGCTTTAAATTCTTACACTGAAGTTGGACAATTTCTTAAGATATTTGTTTCTTGCTGTAACCCATACAACTGTGTTTCATACTTTAATAGCAAAAACCTTGATAATGTGCTCATGTATTAATGTTTCGTCTATTTCATTTCATGTGTGTTCATGCCTTCATCAGGTATAGTTTCCAAAGAATCTATGTAAGTCTATATCTTATCCTAGGTTCTCTTGCCTTTCCAAAGCTAAAATTAAAAGCAAAACATATAAATAAAATATGAAAATGTAATGCTATAGTACTGGAAGACTATCTCTAGCTCTTATATATTCATATATATCTTATCTATATAGTTATATATCCATCACCAATCTATTATGTATCTATTAATATTCAGAAATGAGGAATAATAAATGATTTATAAGAAATACAAAATATTTAAAAACATGGCTTGCTATTGCCAAGACTTCAAATGAGTATATGATACAATACATTGTTAATAGAATTCTGGGTATAGAATCTATGAAAAGATATTTTTCTGGAATTCTTTGAAACCTTTGGTTATTTTCTTTGCCTTATAAATTTCATACACTAACAGAGCTTGATTATCCATCCAGTGGAAACTTTAATCACCAAGTACTCACCATGAAATAGCAACTTTTTGACTACTAATGTCATGCGAAATCTATGTTGTCTCCATTTTTGTCTCTCATTGAGTGTGGTATAATTTAATGAGGGTTAACTTCTTACAGTTTAAGGATGATCATATGGCCCTGTGTCCTTGTAGAATAAATATATGTCTACTTAGTGCCAAAGTTGCTTATCTAAAGTACCATTGACCAATAATATGAGAAAGTGAAGACTTGTTTGTGATTGAACCTGTCACTCAAGGAGAAATGCAAATGCCATGTGGTTGACTTTTAAAGCAGACCAGATGTCAGACAATATTTGGTGGGTCTTGGTCTACCTCCAGTTGTTTAATGCTCAGAATTCTGATGAAAAGTAGAAATATTTTTGTCACAGTGAAATTCTGGCATAGGCAGCCTGCTGCCTTAGTCATCACAGGGGACCAGCTCTGAGGCATGGCTGATGGAAGAGGCATTGAGTTAGATGTGTAAGGAGAGTATTGTCCTCTGAGGTTAGTCATCAAGCTGAAGAAAGGACAAAATAGGAGGTTTAGAGTGTAGCTTTCTGTTGGGCCTGATCTCTTTAGAAGAAGATAGCTTTATTTTTCAAGACTAATTCTGTTTTGCTCTTCATTAGCTCAATGCTGAAAGGCACAGGAGGCTCCAAAGGGAAGCAAAAAGGAGGAAATTCAAAAGGGAAAGAAAGTATCTGCACATCATTGAGAGTATAAACAAATGTAAACCTTTAATAATAGGCACGCAGAAGCAGATGAAAGAAAATGAAGCAAGCCCTCCTCCCAGCTTACCACAGCTGCACAACTGTCGGTTGAAAACACTTTAAAAGTTCCAAACATTAACTATTTTGTTCTTTTCCAAGTTTATAACCTTTTCCCTTTTTGCTCAGCTGTGTTCTAATGACAATTTTTTTTCCTTTAAAGAGGATCAGTTTATGAGAACAGGATGTTTGTATTAAATATTAAATCGTCAAGGCTTCCTTTAGCCGAAGGTCCAGCTTGGCTTCAGTTTGGATTGAAATAGACAAACCTACATTCCTACAGAACTACAGCGAGTACAAAGACTTTGTCAAATCTTGATACTGTAATTCGGCAGCGGGCCAAAAACAGAATAATTGGTTAATGTCTGCATAGTTCTTTGAAGATAGAAAGTCCTGTGTGAGTTCTAAGCAGTATTGAGAGGCAGGCCAGCCCTGGAGGGCTTGATTGTAGGGGTCAGTAGTCTATACTCTTCTCCAATTGACTTTCAAGGAGCAGAGTCATTGGGTCATGTGGATGAACTGGATTCTTTGTGGGAGTCATTTAGGTTCTACACATTAGCCTTTAGCTATGGGATGCCTACTCTTACTCATTCTTGGAAGTTTAATTATTTGGCTTAGCTGTGTATAATCTTTGACAGGCTGTTAATGTCCTGGAAGGTATCTTTCGCTTCATGTTAAGTATTCTAGGATTAGGATGTACAGTTTGGAGAAAATGAGCAAGTAGATTCTAGTAGGCTTTTTAAGTTCTTTTTGTTTGTTTGTTTTTGGCTTACACCTGGTTGTTCTCAGGGATCACTTTTGGCAGGCTCAGGGACCATATGAACACCGAGTACCTCATCCATGTTGACCACATGGAAGGCAAATGCTTTACCCATTGTACTATCTCTCTGCCATCTACCCCCATTTTATCAATTATTTGCAGGGTATCAGTACATGGTCACAGCAATAAAGAGAATAATGTGAAAATAATCATTAGCTATTTCATTTCTCATCTTCAAATATCACAAAAAGTATACAAAAATATATATTATATCTTTTATGCTTTTTGAAGGATCATACAAGGTAGTTGAATACAATTTAATTAGAAGCTGAAAGAGAGATATTTGAGGAGATGCAATCAATGAAGGGAAGATCATTGAAAGATAAACAGTAAAGAAAGTCATTTTTATGCCCAGTTTCCAAGTTGGAAAGAGTTTAAGGATTGTGGGATTTGGGAAGCCTAGAAGGAAAACCATTTGGCAGGATATAGGATCTTGGAAATGTGATGTGATTCCTATCTTTTTGAGTAACTGCAAAGCAGATAGAAGAGAACTACTCTGACTTCTTTCTTTTTCCTATCCTGGCCCCTAAAGTACAATCTAATAAAAAACAAATGGGCAAGGATATCTGGCTTACTATCACTGTGTGATTTAGATCTGTAGTACCAAATTTGAACAGTGGGGGCAGGAAATAAATAGGAGTTTCAGGAGGTAAGTGCACAGGTGTGTGTAGGAAAGGCTCAGAGTAAACTTGAAGTCATAAAGTCTGTTTATTACCTCATCCAAAATTATTCAACAGCAGTACAGTAACCCTTCCTTATATATGTCCCACCATATTCTGTGGATCACTTTTAGTTATGGATAGCACTGAATGACATCTAGTTATGCTTTTTTACAGATACACATATGTATATGTACATACGATTATACTCAATTTATAATTTAGATGCATTAAAAGATTAGCATCATACTAGTAAAATAGAACAATTAGGACAACATACAATAACAAAATTAATGTGGATTTAGTTTCTTTTTCATATATACTTATATTTATGTCCATGTGCATAAAATAATTTTGGGTCCCAGCTGTCTGTTAGTTGCATAAGCCATAGAGAGCGAGACTGAGGGTAAAGCGAGTAGGAATGCTGTACTTGATAATTTTCCATTCCATTGGTTTTATATGACCAGCTTGTTTGAAGTCTCAGTAGGATTTACAATATCTAAAATGTTAGGTAGGCAGTTGTTTGTTTCTTGGAGACTGAAGTTAATCAGCGATGTATAACCCAAAGTAAGTCAAGGCAGAACTTATGACTTCTTTTTGTTTGTTTGTTTGTTTTTTGTCTTGTTTGGGCCTCACATTCTAGCTTTGCATTTAGGGATCACTACTGGTGGGGCTTTGGAGAAAATATAAAAGTATAGGAGATCAAACTCAGATCAGCAAGATCAGGACCCTATCCACTGCACTACTGCTTCATTCCCTAGATATGGTGTCTTCTTGAAATGATTTTAGTTTTTCTCCATTCCTCATTCACATGTGTTGGTAAATTTGGAGAGACTGGGAAATAGTGACTGATGTACTGGGAGACAGTTACCTCTTTGAAAGTAAGAGAGAATATGTTTTAGCCCAGGGAATGATGTCAATGAGTGGAAAGAAGGGACACTCTATAGGAAACAGAGAAAGGTTTTTCAGTAAATCTTTGATTTATTTTTTAATAATATTTTATTTAAACACCTTGATTACAAACATGATTGTGGTTGGGTTTCTGTCATTTAAAGAACACTCCCCCCCATCACCAGTGCAACATTCCCATCACTGATGTCCCACATGTCCCTCCTCCCCACCCCACCTCTGCCTGTACTCTAGACAGGCTTTCTAGTTCCCTTATATATTCTCATTGTAAGGATAGTTCTCAATGTAGTTATTTCGCTATAGTTTTCATAGATAAAAGAGAGAAGGGCTGGAAGGTCCAGCTCACCTCATGAAGCTCGCCACAAAGAGTGATGAGTTTAGTTAGAGGTCTTTTATTTTTACAAATGAGTAGGATCACCATATGGAAAATTTACAGCAAAGAATTTATATTATTGGTCCTGGGTTAGAACCTCCATTGGAGTGCTCCTTATATGCCACTCTTATGCTCCTATAATGCAATTCACTTGTCTTTTTTAATCTTTGGTTTTTTCAGCATTGAAGCATATTCCTTCTTCATCTGAAAATTATTTCCTCCAAGAACCACTTTAAATTTCAGTCTTCCATTACACTCAATAAATATATGCTTATCATATATATGTATATGCTATGTATATTGAAAGTAATATATATATATACCTTTATTGTTCATTTGTGTGTATGTGTGTCTTTATGCATTTATTTCTTCTCTTGTAATGAAAATAAAATTATCTTAAAGATCAGTATTGGTATTTTAGAAAGCAATTTATTCTATATTGTAAACCACAGAATTTCAATCAATAAAAATCATTTAAAAATTTATCCCCAGGAGCCAGAGAGATAGCATGGAGGCATTTGCCTTGCATGCTGAAGGACAGTGGTTCTAATCCCAGCAACCATATGGCCCCTGAGCTTGTCAGGAGCAATTTCTGAGCATAGAGCCAAGAGTGGCCCCTAAGTGCAGCCAAGTGTGACCCAAAAACCAAAAAAAAAAATTTTTTTTTTATCCCCAAACTTTCCAATCTCAGATCATCACGGTATAAGACATATTGGGGTTTGCTGTCCTCTAACAAGTCTGGAAATTAGATATGCATAGTCAAATTAGTATGTAGTGTAAAGATTTCTCCAGAACATAGAAAAGTTTTACAAGGAATAGCTTTATTTAGGCATTAGGATGCCCAAATTTGATCTCACATGTCATAGATTTGCTTGGAAGAGGAGTATTGAGCAGGGAAACTGGATGTTCAATGTTCCGCTACTGCCTACTTTATTACCAGGGCCCTCAACTTAAACCTGCAATCACATTTTTAAATTAGTTTCTTTCTAAAAAATTTATGGATGTAAAAATTGTGCATTTGTTTTGATTTTACAATATGCTTTTTAATATACTTTCTTTTTACTGAGATAATGTTGGTGTAAACTATACTGTTTATATTGAAGGGATGCATTTACTTCAGCATATCAACCAGCAAAATTCTAGTATATGAGGAGTGTATCTCCTATGCCAAGGGAATTCCCTCTATAATATTCCCAATAGTTACTGTGCCTATGCAGAGAGAAAAAGAAAAAAAGCACAAAATAATCATTTTTCCACATATAAATTTATTGATTGATCGGCTTTTATTGATGTCTTTATTTCAGTGTAGATATTGAAGTTGATGTCTCCAATTTTATTTTATTTTATTTTATCTTTCTCTTTCTTTTCGTACTCCGGCATGGTTTGATTTCAGAATCGAGACTATTGTATGGTGCTTGTCTTTATTGCTGTAGTGCTCACTGGATATTTATTTTGATATTTCTTTCTGTATTGATGTGGTGCTTCAATTACCTTTTTTATGTCCTCACTCAAACTGAGGTTGATAGCCTCTAGAAGAACTCCACCATTTTCAGCTTATTTGATTTTTTTATTTTTTTTATTTTTTTATTTTTTCTTATTTTTTACCCCATTCTATTGCTCTTCTTTCCTTCAAACAAAACCACATAACTCGAACTATCTAGCTCCGCCTCTAAAATAGAGGGGGAAACAGGGGAGGGTACCAGGACCAAACAGATATATGATCACTAATAGTAAGCTAGACAAAGAGGGGACCACCTACTCTAGCAGCCCAAGGGGGTGACGGTGGGGGATATGGTTGCAGGAAGGGAACAGGGATGGGGGGAGGACAAATTTGGTGATGGGTATTCCCCTGATTCAATGTTAATATGTACCTAAAATACTAATGTGAAAGATATGTAAGCCAATATGATCAAAATAAAAATTTTTAAAAAGCCCATGCCGGGCCGGGCGGTGGCGCTAAAGGTAAGGTGCCTGCCTTGCCTGCGCTAGCCTTGGATGGACTGCGGTTCGATCCCCCGGTGTCCCATATGGTCCCCCAAGCCAGGAGCAACTTCTGAGCACATAGCCAGGAGTAACCCCTGAGCATTACCGGGTGTGGCCCAAAAATCAAAAAAAAAAAAAAAAAAGCCCATGCCAATATTTAATGATGAAAAAGTGAAAGCATTTCTTTTTATGCTCACTTTCTTTCTTTATTAATAATTTTTATTTTGACCAAAGTGAATTACAAATCATTCGTAGTAATATTTTAGGTACATAGTGAATGTAGGGGCATTCCCACCACCAATGTTGTCCTCCCTCCACCCCTGTTCCCAGCTATAAAAGCATTTCTGTCAAGACTAGGCACAAGGTAAGGATGTAATTGCCTTTACTCTTATTTAATGCTGTATTAAGAAGTCCTAGTAAAAGCAATCAGTAAATAAAATAATATAAAATGAATGAATTTAAATTAAAAAAGAAAAAGTCAATTCATCTCTATTTGCAGATAGCACAATGATATACATGGAAGACTAAAGATTCCACACCAAAAATAAAGCCCTACTAGAAATAATTAACAAATACAGCAAATTGGACAGCCACAAAATAATACACAAAAATTAGTTGCATTTCTTTTTTATTTATTTATTTTATATTTATATCGTATCTTTATTTAAACACTGTGATTACAAACATGACTGTAGATGGACTTCATCACAAAAAGAACAACCCCCTTTACCAGTGTAACATTCCCACCACCAATGCCCCCATCTTCCTCATTCCATACCCCCTGCCAGTATTCATGACAGGCATTCTACTTCTCTCATTCATTAACATTGTTATGGTACTTGTTAGTGTATTATTTCTCTAACTACACTCACCCCTCTTTGAGGTGAGTTTCATATCATGAACCGGTCCTTCCGGTCCTCATATCTGGGCATTATAACAATAATGTCTTTTATTTTTCCTAAAACTCATAGATAAGCAAGACTATTCTGTGTGTCTTTATTTCCCTATGACTTATTTCACTCAGCATAATATGTTCCATGTCCATTCATGTGTAGGAAAACTTCATGACTTCATCTTTCCTGACAGCTGCATAATATTCCATTGTATATTTGTACCACAGTTTATTTAGCCATTCCTCTGTGAAGGGCATCTTGGTTGTTTCCAGAGTTTGGCTGCTGTAAATAGTGCTGTGATGAATATAGGTGTGAGGAAGAGATTTTTGGATTGCATTTTTGTGTTCCTAGGGTATATCCCTAGGTGTGGTATAGCTGGATCGATCATATGGGAGCTCAATTTCCATATTTTGAGGAATCTCCATATTGTTTTTCATAAGGACTGGGCTATAAAGGTTTTATTCCTTTATTCAAATAATGAATCAAAGGAAAAGGAGTTCAAAGTGTCTTACAATTTAAAATAGTGTCCAAAAGCATCATATAACTAGAAATCAACTTAACAAAAGAAGTGAGAGACCTATACCTTGAAAAGTTTAAAACACTTAAGAAATGGTAGAGGAATTTTGGAAATGGAAAAACATTCCATGCTCATGGATTTACAAAGTAAACATTGTCAAAATGACCACACTAACTAAACTACTATATAGATTTAATGCAATCCCTATTCAAATTTAGACCAACATTCTTCAAGGACTTAGAATATCAAGTATAAAGTTTGTGTGGAATCATAAATAATCTTGAATAGCCAAAACCCTACTGAAAAATAAGAAACTGGGAGGCAACTCATTACCTAATTGTAAGCTGTATTACAAAGTCATAGTGATTAAGCATGATATTAGAATAAATACAGATTCTCTGACCAATGGGTCAAAATAGAATATCCAATGACAACCCTCATATATATATGGCTAACTAATTTTGACAAAAAGTTGAGTATATAAAATGAAGTAAACATAGCTTCTTCAACAACTGGTGTTGTTGAATAAGATAGCCACTTATAAGATATTAAAGCTGAACACATATTTCACACCTTTCACAAAAGTCAACTTAAAGTGGGTCAGTGATCTTGAGATGAAACTTGAAATTGTAGAGTACAGAAAAAACATAAGCAAAGTGCTCAAAGACCTAGACCTCAATGGAGTCTTCAATGATATGATACCATTATCAAAGATTAAAGATTCAAAACCAAACAAACAGAACTACATCAAATTAAAAGTTTCTCTATGGTGAAGGAAACTCAGGCTGAAACTAAACGGCAGCTAAATTAGCAGAAAAAATATTTTTACTTGATATATTAACTAAAGGATTAATAAAATCAACAAACGCAAATCTAAAAATCCTAATATAAATGTGGGGAGGAAGTGAACAGACACTTTTTGAGAAAGACCAATGGATTGCCAAATAGCACATAAAAAGTACTCTTTATCACTTATTTTTAGAGAAATCCAAATCAAGATGAAAAAAAGATATCCTTTTTTTAATTTTTATTTTTATTTATTTTTTATTGTGACTGAAGTGCATTACACAGAAGTATTTACTGTACATAGTGACAATGAATGAAGGGTATTCCCACCACCAATGATGTTCTCCCTCCACTCCTGTTCCCAGCATGTCTCCCATATCTCCCTCCTTTACCCCCCAGAATTCACAAGAAGATATCCTATTATACCATTGAAAATGACATATCAAAAATATGGGAAAATTCTGTATTGGTGGGGATGTGGTAAAGTAAGAACTTTCATCTATTTCTGGTGAAAATGTTGCCTGGTTCAATTACTGTGGAAAGCACTGTGGAGTGCTCTTAGTCCACTCAGAATTAAGTTGACACCTTCCAATTCTGCGTATATGTCACCAGGAAGGAAAATTATTTATTTTTGAGATGAATAGAAATAAATAAGGAACATATGCACACCATTATTCATTACAACACTCAGAAAAACAGCTAAGATTTCGAATCAAATCTTAGATGTCTAACAATGGATAAGTGGCTCATGAAGATGTGGCATATATGTGTATAATGGAATACTACAGTTATAAGGAATTATGAAATCATGCAATTCAGTGCAACATGGATGAAACTGGAAGATATTATGTCAAATAAAATTAACCAGTACAAAAAAAATACAGGATGCTATCACTTTTGTGTAGTATTAAGTAAGGAAAAGAGGATGAGAGAATGCCATGATTTAAAGAGAGGGGGATGCCTAGATGACCCTTAGTTCTAGAGAATAGGGAGGAGAAGGAAAGAAATACAGTGTTAGGGAGAGAGAAGAGATATATGAGAAATGATAGGTAACAGAGACCAAAGGGTTTTCAGGTAGATAAGTTATATTAAGGAGCACTAGAACTAATTATCCAAACCATAGTCAACAACACTGAAATTATGAGACCCAAATTTAATAAATTAAATTAAAAAGGTACCTGTCACGATGGCAGGCTGGCAATGATGGAAGAGAGGAGGGAACCTGGGAACATTGGTGGTGGAATAGCTACTCAACTTGAAAAACTGCAAGTCATGGTGCTTTAATAAAATAAAAAAAAATAAAAATATATATACAACCTATTTTGTATATTGATATTTTTAGTCAAAGTAGTTTCTTTTTCTATCTTATTACAGACTTTGTCAAAAACTGTGACTTATTACTTACCATAAATGTAGTATTTGGTACTTTTGGAAATAGGATATGGCCTTGTTCTCTGAAGATAGATTTTACTATCTTCTCTTTTTTTGGTCTGGATTAATCTCTGGTATTAGAATCAACAACTAGACTACAGGCTTTGTCTGAATATCTGAGATAAATATTATCTTTATATTCTACCTATATCTTTTGCTTCATTAACTACCAATTTTTCTTCTTCAACTTTGACCAAATCTTTCCTCCCACAGATATTTTCTTCTTCCCCTTAGTTAGAAGCAGGAAGAAAGCTTCCAATGACATTATCCAGCCTCTTTCTGAGACCTATCACTTCATCTGAAATCCATGAGCACATTTCCATACAATGATAGACCAGAAAGGTAATCTTGAAAGTTTTTCTTCCAGTTTCTAGATAAACGAATTTGGATTCAGAGAGATAGTACAGAAGTTAAGAAGTTGTATTACATGCAACAACCCCCATTTGATCCCTGCCACTGCCTATTGTTCCTTTAGCACTTACAGGATTGAATCCTGAGACAAGAGCAAGACTACAGAACTATTAGTGTGCCCCCCAAAGATAATAGAATTCATCTTAATTATACGAAATGAAATATATGAGAAGGTAAGACTAGCGTAGAAGAAAAAATAGCAAACTATTTTAAGTATTTAAAGAAATTACCTGGTTTTTAACATTGCATAGTGAAAACGGAAGGAAATTTCTTTGGGGATTATATGAATGAAATTTTTCTTAATTTCTTATTTGAAATCTTTGAGCTTCATGTGCTACTTTATTCATTTTTACTCTATATGGCTATGTTAAATGTGAAGACCAAGAATCATGAGAGAAACTGTGCTGTGATGTTGCCAGCCTGACTGGAAACAGGAAATACCAGAAATCTTATAATAAATGTGTAGACTTCCAGCCTAATTTCACAGTCTCACAAGTTTGAATAGAGGTTAGACTGGGCTGCAAATCTTGGGTGTACATTTTCAACAGAACTTCCGGTCCCATGGTGACCTGCCCTGTGTCTGAGAAATGACTGCTAAGTTCAGTCTTGATTATCTACATTTTGAGATGGACCAGTCCCAATGCCCTTTTACTTTTTGAATGGATAATAATGAATAGAAGGACTCTGACTGTTCTACATAATGGGAAAGAGATACTATCACCTCCATCCATAATTCCATAAAACCCATTAGGGAACCATTTGTTGTGGCTTAGATAAAGCCCTATAGGAAAAAAATAATTTGGGGAACAACTATTCATAGCAACAGCAGCAGCAGCAGCAGGGCATCTTAAGGAATTGGTGAAAGTGCAAATTTCAGGTTCCAAATGACACCCATTAAGTTAAAGTCTGTGTTTTCATAAAAATAATCCTGGGATTTGCATATGCAATGATGTATGATGAATACTGGTCAGGAAGAATCCTGATGATTTTTTGAGAATTCAATGATTGCTAATTGACATATGAATTGTAACTATAGGCAGTTACATAGTTACATACTAGTACTAATATATGGTATAGCATTATGTAGTATTTTCAATATATGGTATAAGTAGTATTGTTTCTGCATAATCAGAAGGTACTCATAAAAATGACATCCAATTAATTCTCTAAAATAATCATGGGGATAATAGCCATGATATTCCCAAGTATTGCCTTTATGGACTACACAGAACATGTATTTCAAAAAATATTCAGTTATATAATATTTTATCTGCATTGCAAATGAGAGTCCCTTAAAAACATATATACACACATGCATATGGTACCTATATTCTGTATCATCAGGTATATGTAAATTATGGGATAATAGATTAAAAATGAGTTGGTCATGCTCTTCAAAATACTTTTTAACTAAATATTACATTAATTTGAAAATATGTTTTTACTGTTACATATATTTTCCTTTTAAATTGATGACTTTTTTAAATTAATGTTTTTAAAAAGAAACTAAAATATTTATGATAAATTGCAGTATGTATATTGTGACACATATATATGACAAAATTTAAATTAAAGGGAAATAAAATATCAACAGAAATATATCAACACTTGTCTGAATTCGAGATCATTGTCCTATTTTACTTGTGAAAAAAGAGTGTAGCTATTGTTTAAAGAGAGATAAGATTTTCTAACTCCAAATCAACTCTTCTGAGAAAATAAGCTACTTAGATGACATATAAAGTACACTTTTCTTTTATTTAATTTAAATTTAATTTTATTTACATCGAGGTTGTTCATAATACAGTTTTTCCCTCCCACAGATAAAATTGTTCATGATTGAGTTACAGTCATACAATGTAAAACAATCTTCACAAGTGCACATTTTCCACCACCAGTATCCCCAATTTACCTCTCACTCTTCCCAATGCATTCTCCCCTTCATGTTTCTGGGGGATATATTTTGTGTTTTCTCTCATTCTATTTCTTTTTTTTCTCTCTCTCTCTTTCTTTTTGTCCCCTTAAACACTTTGTTTTTTAGTACAATCCACATTTCTTATCACTAATGTCCAGTTTCCCTCCCACCCGTCCCTTGTCTCAGGGGCAAACATTTTACTTCTCTCTCTCTTTTTTCTTTTGACACTGTTTTTTGCACTATTGTTAATGAAGGAGTGTCATGCATGTCACTTTTTCTCCTTTTAGCACCCAATTCTTGTCCAGAATGATCAGTTCCAACTATCATAATCATTTAGACCCTTCTTTAACTGCATTCTCTACTCTTTGTGGAAAACTTTCTAAAATGATGCTCATTGATGAGCTTTTTCCTTGATCAACTTTCTCCATGATGCTCTTTTCTATTGTCTCTGGATATTATGCCCATACTGTCTTTTATTTTTTCTTATATTCCACAGATGAGTGAGTTTACTCTATGTCTATGTCTCTTTCTCTGACTCACTTCACTCAGCATAGTAAGTTCCAAGTCCATCTATGTATAAGTGAACTTCACAACTTCATTTTTCCTAATTGCTATATAGTATTCCATTGTGTAAAAGTACCACAGATTCTTTAGCTACCCATCTGTTGTCGGGCACCTAGGTTGCTTTCAGAGTCTGGTTATTGTAAGTACAGCTGCAATGAATATAACAGGACAGAGGGCACTTCTGTATTGTATTTTTGTGTTCCTAGGGTATATCCCCAGGTATAGAAGTGATATAGCTGTATCATATGGGAGTTCAATTTCCAGTTTTTTGATGAATTTCCATATTATTTTCCAGAAAGGCTGGATTACACAGCATTCCCATCAGCAGTGAATGAGAGTTTCTTTCTACCTACATTCACACCAGCACTGATTGTTCTTATTCTTTGTGATGTGTGTCAGTTTCTGTGGTGTGAAATGATGCCTCATTGTTGTTTTAATTTGCATCTCCTTGAACGTGATTCAGTGTTTTCAAGGCTATGTGACTGCTTTCTAATTGAGGTCACTCCTATATTTAGGATAGCCTGAATTTCCTAAAAGTCTTTATAAAAATAATTTATTTGGGTCCAGAAAGAGAGAGATTAGGGCATTTTTCTTGCAGGCAGCCAACCCTAATTTGATCACTGGAACCATATACTTTCCCCCAAACACATCTGGATGACCCCTTTGAACACAGAGTCATGAGTAATCCCTGAGCATGTTGTTTGTGGACCCCAAATAACAATAATAAAAAGTCTTTTTATCCCAAATGAGCTTTCATGCATTTACATGTGTTGCCTGCCTTACATAATAAGGTCTTTGTTGACTATTCATATATTATGTTCAATATTTAAACAGCACCAACCATTTCTGACAACTTCTTTAAGTTTAATATCTGTGACTATGGCTTGTTAATCTTCTTAGATATTGATGTGGAATAAATATGTTAAGTTAACAAATCAAGTATAGCTTTTCTGTAAATATTATAATTTAGAAAGATATAAAATGGAAAGAAAACCTATACCATGGGGAAATGGTTTGTGACATCAGGAATACAACACTCCATACAGGATAAAATGAGGCCATACATATTGTATTGATAGATGATAAACTTCTGGTGTTGTTAGATCATCATACTAGGAGATAGCCAACTTATAAGAGGCAATAAATCACCTGACCTAGAAAAAATAGGCCTCTATACTCAGCATTCTGAGTACACTCCAGGTATTTTAAATCCATTATCTGTATTCTTTTAATCTGAATTGTTATGATTTTCCCCTGACTTGAGTTTGTCAATGAGAGTCATGGGTCAATAGAAGGAATGAACAAGGAAGAGTTAGGAATAAAGATGGGGTATTTTCCTTGATCCTCTAATCATAGATTGATTGATCCAGCCAGAATAGTCCATGGTTCCTTTTAGGAAGCTTTCTCCTGAAGCAATATGTATGTAGTGTTCTAAAATTACTATAGCTTGTTTTTCTTCTGGATTAGAACTATTAATAGAATATCTCTCTTAACTTCTTTTGGTCTCCTAAATTTTGCTCACCACTATTTTTCTTAAATTCTAGCTCTGTATGTGATATATTTTCCTTCCAAAATCTGATATACATCATTACATTCATATATATCCTGCTAAAACTTATTTTTATAATTTAGATTATGAAGTGTCATGTGTACAACACTCTCCAAGTTTCCATTATTCTAACCTGTATATAAAAAGATATTGAAAAAACTTTGGCATTTTTATAATTTTAAGAAAAATAATATTGTGAAGGTATAAGTAGCAGATTCATTCTGCTACTGTACGTTTGATCTGATTTTGAATTTAACTCAAAATGACAGAAATTTTTTAATTTTGGGACTATAGTATGATGACTACCTCCACTTATTAATCTAAAAATATAACTTAAAATAAGACATTTATGTCCATTGAAGCTTCTTAGTTTTGTCCATAAAAAGGTTCAAAGTGGTGGATATAACTTTGACAGAGGACACTGAGTGTCTCATAAAAGAAAGAGAAAGGGAGCAGGATGCCAATGACTGTAGAATTGAATAGTTTCAATTTCAAACAGGATAGGAATCAAAAAATTTGTTTGAACAATTATTATACCAAGTAAAGATTGGGTGGGATGAATCTAAATTTGGAAAACATAGGTATTTATTTGAAAAGACATAGGTATTTACATAAAAGAGATAACACTAAGCTAACCATGTATTATTTTGCTATCTTCCCTATGAAGAGATCAACCTATTTCTGGTGACTCAAATTTTCTTCAGCAAGAGGAGGCTTAGAAACTGTCAACAGGGACATTTCAACCAGAAAGTTCAATGACAGTTTTTCTCTATGTATGTAATAGGTGAAATAGTGTGAACAGATGACATAAGCTTCTTTGTCTATAAATATGAAACAGCCTAGGCTTGTATCAACAGATTCTCTTTGTAGGATTTGTCTTCCTAATAAGAACAATGACTGTATTTCATTTGAGTGTCTGAGTTGAGTAAACAGAGCTATGAGCCATAGATGCTGTGGGAAATAATCTCGGGTGATTCATAGACAATTCGACATAAAAAACATTTTGTGACAGTTTTTTCTTTGGAAAAAAATCCCTCAGACCTTCCAAATTTATTATGGGATCCCTCTCAGTTTGTTGATACCATATTTCATTGACTTTAATACCCACTTTTGCATGGGATCTGGGATGAGTCTTTACTTCAGATTGCTGTCAGGCATATGGCATTAAGAAGTAATGAGACTGTCACTGCATGTCTGAAGTCCAATTTGGCTGCTGTTCATATTGTCATCACGTCCATATGTAAATAGGTATAAAATAGTTATTTCAATAAGTTACAATCAGTGAACATTGTGACACAGTTTAATTGGTAGCCATCTCTCTTCTTGTTAACCATTGCTTAATATCTCATGTTAATGTGCCTGATTTTCATTGGCATCTTAGAAAAACAGGCTTTGATGCCTGACATTAATAGAATGATTTTTCCAAACTAAGAAACAGATTCAACTGAAATGAAACAGCTACAAGAGACTTTCCCATGGGTGGTGAAAACATCCATATTGATTCAGGGCATGCGAGCATGAAGTGTATGTGAGCATGGAAGAGCTATTTTGGTTTTCTAAATTTTAGCTGATATTCAGACTAGATCAAACTAGCAACGTTATCAATCTCAGATGGTTATTGTGAAAATTAGAATTTGGCTATACATATTTTATTTTTATCTTTATTTTTAAAATTTTATTGATTCACTTTGAATTGTAAATTATTTATGACTAAATTTCAGAATAGAGTTTCCAATACCAGTCCCTTCACTAGTTTTGCTTTCCTCCACCAATGTCCCAGTTTTCATTTCATTTGGCATTTATTTAAATTTATTTAAATTTTGTGGTTTACAAATAGTATTACTGAGAGGATATCATGCTTATAACTTTAGTAATCCCTTCCTTGTCCTGTTCTCTGTCCTCCCCACTCATGCTTTCTACTGAAGATCACTTTTTATATTCTTTGTTTAGATTTCCTTTAGCTATTTGTTATTCCCTTACTATATTTCTTTTTATTCTCTATATGAGAGAGATCATTCTGTGTCATTCTGTACTTCTTCCTCCACCTAATGTTACTTAGTCTGACATTCTCCAGATCCATCCACATAGCAGCAAATTATCTGACTTCATCTTTGCTTACTGATGCATAGTCTTCTACTTTGTACATGTGCATGTCTACACATGGATTTATCTACATTTATCTACAATTATATATAAATATATATTGTATACATTTATATATACCTTTATATACATTCTACTTTGTATATGTATATGTCAGTATATGGATTTATATGTAAGTATATGTATTTGTATATGTTTCTTTTTAAGTCATTTATTCTGGATTGTTTCCAGATTTTGACTATTGTGAATAGTGCTGTGATAAATATAGGTGTGCAAATGTATTTTCTGCATTATGTTTTTAAGTTGTTTGGACTATATTCCAACAAGTAGAATTGCTGCATTATGTGGAGCTAATTCTTAGATTCTTGAGTGTCCATATTATTTCCAAAAAAGCTAGAACTAGTCAACATACCTACCAGTAGTGTAGGAAGGTACCATTTTTAAAAAATAATTTATTGTGATCGAAGTGAACTACATGTCTTTCACAGTAATATTTATGGTATATTTATAGTGACAATGAATTAGGACCATTCCCACCACCAGCATTGTCCTTCCTCCACCCCTGTTCCCAGCATGCATCCCATACCTCCCCCTCTCAGCCCCATGGACTGCTAGTGGAACAGGTCTCCTTTGTATATAGCTTGTTGTGGATTGGGTATCAATTCTGGTATTGTGACTTTGGATTTGATGAAGGTACCTTTTTCTTCCTAATACTGATTGACAATACTGCTGGCCACTTGTCATTGTTGCTCTTTTGTTGTTGTTTTTTGGGGGGCCACAACCAGTGATGCTCAGAGGTTACTTCCTGGCTATGCGCTTAGAAATCACTCCAGACTTAGAGGACCATATGGGATGCCAGGGGTCCAACCGAGGTCAGTCCTAGGCTAGCTCTTGCAAGGTAGATGCCCTACAGCTTGCACCACCACTTCAGACCCTGCTGCTCTTTTTGATGCATATAAGTTTCTCTTGTATGGTGTAACATCTCATTGTTGTTTTGATTTGCATTTTTTAAAATAATAACTGTTACCCATTTCCAGGCCAAATGCTAATCTTACCTGCAGGTCAGACCAGCCCACAGCTGGGAGGGGTCTAAGGTTAGTAATTAAGGCCTGGGGAAGGGGTGAAAGAGATTCAACAAGGGATTCATTAAGAGAAGGAGGAGGAAGAAGACACAGGAGGAAGAGAGATGAGGAACAGCATGGATGTGGAGGCTGTTTAGCTTAGAAGCCACACATGGTGGTTAGGACTTATTAATAAAGCTTCATGTTGTTTGGCTTCTGACTGCTGTGGGTCACTTCCTCACTGTTACCCTGAACCCTTAGACCTACTGGCAGGAAGGAGGTGCAGTGAAAATGCCTGGACTGGCTGAGAAAGGCCTCACCATCTATCCATCACCATCCAGGACAATCAAGTACTCTAATTAATTTAATTAATACAACAATAACTTTTATTTTTCTTTCTGGGCCACAACAAATGATGCTCAGGAATTACTCCTGGCTATGTGCTCAGGAATCACTTCTGGCTTGGGGACCATATGGGCCACTAGGAAATTGAACCACAGCCATTCCAGGTTAGCACACACAAGGCAAACACCCTACTGCTGAGACCACTGCTATGGCCCCAATAATATCTTTATTTAAAGACTATTATTACAAACATAATTGTACTTGGTTTTCAGTCATAAAATAACACCTTCCCTTCACCAGTACAACATTCCAAAAACCAATGCCCCCCATCTTCTTCCTTCTTCATTTACTGCCTATATTCAAGGCAGGCATTTTATATCTCTCACTCATTAATATTTTCATGTTAGTTGTTAGTCCATTATTTCTCTAACTGCACTCACGACTTTTCATGGTGAGCTTCATATCATGAGCTGGTCCTTCTGGCCTTTATCTCTGAGCATTATTACAATAATGTCTTGTATTTATCTTAAAACCCATAAATAAATGAGACTATTCTGTGTATCTCTCTCCCTCTGACTTACTTCACTCAGCATTACAGTTTTCATCTCCATCCATGTATAGGAAAATTTCATGACTTCATCTCTGACAGCTGCATAATATTCCATTGTATATATGTACCACAGTTTCTTTAGACATTAATCTGTTGAAGGGCATCTTGATTGTTTCCAAAATCTGGCTATTGTAAATAATGCTTCAATGAATATAGGTGTTATGAAGGCTTTATTGTATTGTGTTTTTGTGTTCCTAAGGTATATCCCTAGGAGTAGTATCACTGGATCATATGGGAGTTCAATTTCAATATTTTTGAGGAATATCTATATTGTTTTCCCTGAAGGTTGGACTAGACAGCATTCCCATCAGCAGTGAATGAGAGTTCCTTTCTCCTCAAATCCACACCAGCAGTGATTGTTATTGTTTTTTGTGATGTGTGCCAGTATCTGTGGCATGAGATGGTACCTCATTGTTTTGATTTGCATCTCCCTGATAATTAGTGATGTGGAAGATTTTTTAATGTTTCTTTGGCTATTTGTATTTCTTCTTTGAGAAACTGTTCGTTTCTTCTCCCCATTTTTTGATGGGGTTAGATATTTTTTATCTTGTTAAGTTCTGTCAGTACCTTGTATATCATATATATTAGCCCTTTGTCTGATGGGTATGGGTGAATAGTTTCTCCCATTCTGTGGATGGCTTTTGTATCTTGGGCACTATTTCCTTTGAGTTGCAGAAGCTAATATAGTTCCACCTGTTTATCTCTGCTTCCACTTGTTTGGAGAGTGCTGTTTTCTCCATGAAGATGCCTTTAGTTTCAACGTCATGAAGTATTTTACCTACGTATTGCTCAATATACCTTATGGTTTCGGGTCTGATATCGAAGTCTTTAATCCATTTGTATTTGACCTTTGTACATGGTATTAGATGGAGGTCTGAGTTCACTTTTTTGCCAGTGGCTGACCAGTTGTCCCACATCACTTGTTAAAGAGGCTTTCCTTGCTCCATTTTGCTTTTCTTACCCCTTTATCAAAGACTAAATGACTGTTAGTCTAGAGAACATTCCCTGAATATTCAAGTCTATTCCACTGACCAGAGGGTCTGTCTTTATTCTAATACCATGCTTTTTTTTAATGACTATAACTTTGTAATACAATTTAAAGTTGGGGTACGTGATACCTCCCATATTCCTTTTCCCAAGGGTTGTTGTACCTATTATCTATTATTCCAAATGAATTTTAGGAATGCTTGATCCACTTCTTTGAAAAATGTCATGGGTATCCTTAGAGGGATTGCTTTAAATCTGTATAATGCTTTGGGGGGTATTGTCATTTTAATTATGTTACCCTGCCAATCCATGAGCAGGGTATGTGTCTCCATTTCCTTTTGTCCTCCTTTATTTCTTGAAGCAGGGTTTTGTAGTTTTCTTTGTATAGATCCTTCAAGACTTTAGTTAAGTTGACTCTAAGATATTTGAGTTTGTGTGACAGTAATGTGAATGAAACTTTTTAATGCCCACTTCTTCTATCATTATTGGTGTATAAGAAGGCCATTGATTATTTTGTGTTAATTTTGTAGCCTGCCACCTTGCTACATGAATCTATTGTTTCTAGAAGCTTTTTGTTAGAGTCTTTAGGGTTTTTTAAATATAGTCTCATGTCATCTTCACAGTGAGAGCTTGATTTCTTCCTTTCCTATATAAATGCCCTTGATATCTTTTTCTTGCTTAATTGCTATGGCAAAAACTTCTAGCACTAGGTTGAAAAAAAGTGGTGAGACAGGACAGACTTTAGATTTTTAGATTTTAGAGGAAAGGCTTTTAGTTTATCTCCATTGAGAATACTATTTATCATTGGCTTGTGGTAGATGGCGGCCTTGACTATATTGAGAAAAGTTCTTTTTTTTCTTTTTTTTTCTTTTTGTATGGTCTAGAGGTTAATATTATACAATATTGCGCATTATATTATACAAGTTAGAATGAACACACTAAATTATAATAGAAATGTGTATGCTGTATGTAAATGTTTCTTCAGCATCTATGTGTCTGATATTTCACAGAATGAACAAAATATCACAAAATTAACAAAAACTAAAGATGAACTACTGCTGATAACACTGAATAGAACAATGTGTCAAATCCATCTAAATGCCATTCTAATTTCAAAAGGAAAAACTGGGGAAAAAAAAGATTAGTAGTTGCCACAAGTTAGGAAATGGTTTATATTGAAATAATCTTTATATGTTTTTACTTTGAACAGTTTTATTTTATTTTTTTCTACTTTAACCTTTATTTATTTTTTTAATGAATTAATTTTTTCAGCACCATGATTACTAGCATGATTATAGTTGGGTTACAGTCACAAACAGAATATCCCCCTTCACCAGAGTAACATCCCCCACCCAAAGCCCCCTTCTCATCTCCCCCTTCCTATTCCCTGCCTGTATTCGAGACAGGCATTCTACTACAGTTATTTGTTCTTAAGTTCAGTAAACTGTTCTTTTTTCTTATATAAGTGTTAAAAAAATAGAATAGTAAAGGTATGACAGTGACAATCCATCTGGGCCTGGACTTTTTTTGGGGGTGGTAGACTTTTAATTACTCTTTTAATTTCCTCAGTAATAGCGGGCCTATTTAGATATGCTAGATCATCCTGGTTTAACCATGAAAGATTATAAGAGTCCAAGAATTTACCCATTTCTTCTAGGTTCTAATGTTTTGTGGCATAGTTTCTCAAAGTAGTTTTTTATTACCTTTTGAATCTCTGAGTATCTGTAGTGATCTTACCCTTTTCATTTCTAATCCAGTTCATTAAGTTTCTCTCTCTTTCTGTTTCTTTGTGAGTTTTGCTAGTGGTTTATCATTCTTATTTATTTTTCAAAGAAACAACTTTTGCTTTTGTTGATCTTTCAAATTGTATTTTTTTTATTTCCACTTTATTGATTTCTGTTTTAAGCTTTGTTATTTCCTTCTGCCTACCTATTTTTGGCTCCTTTTGTTAATCATTTTCTAATTTTAAAAGCTGTGTTATTAAGCTATTTATGTAGGCCCTTCTTCCTTCCTGATGTGTGCTTGCAAAGCTATAAATTTTTTTCTTAGTACTGCTTTAGTTGGTTCCCATAAATTCTGATAATTTGTGTCTTAATTGTCATTTGTTTTCAGGAATGTTTTGATTTCTTCTTTGATTTCATCTCTGACCCACTCGTTGTTTTGCAGTGTGCTGTTTAATTTCCAGGTGACCCTTTGTCTCATTTTTCCAATTTCAGTGTCTTGTGATCTGAGAAGGCAGTCTATACAATTTCTATCCTCTTGACTTTATGGAGATATGTTTTATGGGCCAACATGTGATCAATTCTGAAGAATGACCACTGTGCATTGGAAAAGAATGTGTATTCATTATTTCTGGGGATGAAGTTCCCTATATATCTACTAGTCCACTTTTTCCCTTTTCTCTTTTCAGAGCTTGTGTATTCTTGTTGGGTTTCAGCCTGGTTGTCCTATCAAGGGGTGACAGGGAAGTTTTGAGGTCTCCCACCATTACTGTGTTGCTATTGATATCTTCCTTCAGATTTGTCAACAACTGTATTGAATATTTTGCTGGTCCCTCATTGGGTGCATATATGTTTAGGAGAGTAATTTCTTCCTGTTGTATATATCCTTTGATTAGGATATTGAAATGATCATATTTATCTCATAACTTTTCTGAATCTAAAGTTTGTGTCATCTGATATTAATATGGCTACTCCAGCTTCTTTAAGGGAGTTGTTTGCTTGGATAATTTCCCTCCAGCCTTTAATTTTGAGTTTATCTTTATTTTGACTATTCAGATGTGTAGGCAGCAGGATATTGGTTTCAGCTTTTTGATCTATTTTTCCACTGTGTCTCTTAACTGGTGCATTTAGTCCATTGATGTTGAGAGAGAGAATTGTCATGGGATTTAGTGTCATCTCTGTGTAGAAGTTTGTTGTGTCTGTTGGTCTGTTTTGTCTTTAAGTAGACCTTTCAGTTTTTCTTTTAAGGCTAGTTTTGAGTCTGTAAAGTTTCTTAGATGATGTTTATTCTTCAAACCTGAAAGTGAGGCTGGCTGGGTGCAGTATCCTAGACGAAGTGTTCACTTTATTGAATTTTATCATTACATTCCACCACTTTCTTCTGGATTTAAGAGTTTCTTATGATAGGTCTGCTTTAAATCTTAAGAATTCTCTTTTGAATGTAATTTCCCTTTTTGATCTTTCTGATTTTAGTATTGTATACCTGTCTGTGGGATTTGTTATTGTGATAGGATATATTTTGACATGCTTTTCTTTGGGTTTCTTGTAGTTGGTAGTCTTTGGGCATGCAAATTTGGTTGCATGCCATCTTTAGCTCTGGGAGTTTCTCTGTAATGATGTCCTTGACTGTTGATTCTTTTTTTTGTTTAAATTTTGGGCCACACCCATTGATGCTCAGGGATTACTATGCACTCAGAAATCGCTCCTGGCTTGGAGGGAACCATAGGGGACGCCGGGAAATTGAACTGGGGTCCGTTCTAGGCTAGTGCTAGCAAGGCAGATGGCTTACCTCTAGTGCCACCACTCCAGCCCCTGACTGTTGATTTCCTGGGAATTTTCTTCGTGAGTCTCTGGGACTCTGATGTTTCTTATGTTGTTTCTGTTGAACTTGTCAAAGACTTCTATTTTCATCTGTTCAGATTCTTTGCATATTTTTCCATTGTCTGATCATTTACTTTAACATTCATTTTAGTTTTTTCTGCTGTATGGAGTTGCTCTGCATCTTCCAGCTTGCTGATTCTGTCCTCAGCTGCTATTACTCTGTTGGAGAGGCTTTCCATTGAGTTTTTTATTTCATCTACTGAGTTTTTCTGTCTTGTTATTTCAGTTTAGAGTTTTTTTTATTTCTGTCTTTGTGTTCTGTTTAGCTCAATCTTTGCTTTCAGTTCTATGGGCATCCTCCATATTTCTACTCTAAACTCCCTATCTGGGAGGCTAACTAAGTGGTTGGTACATTTTGGGTCATCAGAATTACCATCTTCCTTCTCTATGCATGCTGTGGTATTGCATTGCTTCCCCTTGACGTGCTTGTAGTGTGGTTTTTACTACATGTTATGGTGAGGTTCATGGGCTAGAAGATGTATGCAGCCACAAAGCCGCATTGCTCCTCTGTCCTAGGCTAGCACATGCAAGGCAGCCCCGTTTTTGCCCTTTTTTAGTGCTTATACACTTAAGCAATTATCTTGACTCTTTAAAACCAAATGTCCTATTGTGTATCTATTTGCTTTAGCTAATTTAACTTCAGAGAATCAAGTCATTTCTACTTTGAGCCCAAATACCCTATTTGTTATAGATGAAAAATAATTCATATATTACACCGTGGTATTTTAAAAAAATTTTAAGATGTAAGGACATTCTTTGCAAAGTTAAATTTCCAGGTATCTTATTCCTTTCTGTTGGCCCACAGAAGCTCTTAAAGCTAGTTGTGGACAACTTCTCTAGAATCCAGAGCATACGTTTTTAGACCCTTTGGTGTATTTTATTCTTTGATTTTGCACTAGTTTCAGGTGTGTTTAGGGCTTATTCCTGCCTCTGTACAAAGAGGTCAACACTAGTGGGGATAAGGAGATTTTGGGTACAAGGGTGAGATTCTGGACCAGCCACATTCAAAGAGGTTCTTTATGCACTGTACCAGTTCTGTGGTGATTCTCTGTCTAAGTCATGGCAAGATCACAGGGCCTTGAATCTATACCTTGCTTTGCCTCCCCCCCTCAAAAGAGTTCTCATGTCTGCTATATGCCTATGGAATGTTTTTCTTGATTAACATGGTGAGTTTGGCCTGCCAGTTTTGCATGTAATTCTTGAGGTTATTTAAATGTTTTATAAAAGAAATATCTGGCCATCAAACAGTTGTAAATTCTGTTCTACTAATAGTGAATGTTAGGAAATAACAAAACTCCATGGCTTAAAAAATCTTTCATGTCAAGGATATTAACGGGAAAGGTATAACACATTTTTCAAAATCTGAAACATTGGGGCCAGAGCAGTGGCTCAGAGTTAGGGCGTTTACCTTGCACACAGCTGACCTAGGACAGACTGCTGTTTGGTTCTCTGGTGTCTTATATGGTTCCGCAAGCCAGGAGCAATTTCTGACTGCATATCCAGGAGTAACCCCTGAGTGTCACCGGGTGTGGCCCCAAAACCAAAAAGAAACGGAAACATTAATTCTCAAGCTAAATATTATATCTACTGATATTTTGAGGTACATGTGTAGGTTGAATCTTCAGATGAAATGCTAAAGAGTTTTCTCATGATGTGAGCCTCATCACCATGTGGCCTCTTCAATATGATAGAGAGACTGATAATCTGTGGGGAAATCTAAGAGTCTTATTGCCAATGAATCAAGGCTTTAGTTTCTTTCTGCCAAAGTCAGAACAGTAGTTTAATGTCTGAAAAGTATAAGAAAAGCATAGTGGACATATCAAGATCTCTACATTGATCTGGAAACACTCATTTTTAGAGTAATTTATATTTGCTTTGACCAATTTAACACTCCTCTGGGATGGATCACTTAATTATAAAAAAATTTAAAAAGCTGTTATTTGATGTATGTTTCTTAATTATTTCCAAGTGCAGAATTGATTCCCACATTATGAATTCGCATCCATTTGTGAGACAAATGAAACACCATTAAAGGGAGTGGAAGGTCAAATGTCATGTTTTCTTTACATTTAATGTCCAAAAGCTGATAGATTATTTATGAGAGTTATTATGCTCCTGGTAATGTTCCCAGATTTTCAAAAGAGTCATATCAGTATGTAATGATGAGATACCACCCATCTTGAATTGACATGAGCTCCAAATGTCAATTGGAAATAAATGGAAAAGGAATATAATTCATTACTATGAGTATTAGCAGCAGTCAATTAAGCTTTTCTGGCTACTGTGACTATAAAGCTATGTTCTAGTGTTGTAGATAGTTTCGTTAAGTCTGAAAAAAAAACAGTACTTATTTACCAAGAGAGTTCATAAAAAATAGAGACACCAAGATATTTTTCTTTTGTATGTCATGTAAAATATCACCATAAACATGTTGTTTTTGGAGCCACCCCAGTGGTGCTCTGGGCTTAATCCTGGCTCTACTCAGAGAGCTCAATCTTGGTGGGCTTATAGGACTTTATGGGGTGACAGGGATCAAATCTGGGTTAACTAAATGTATGGCAAATGTCCTACCTGCTGTGTTATTGCTCTGGTCCCAAAGCTGGGATATTTTTCAGAATAGAAGGGGTAATGCGATTTATGACACTGGGTACAGACATACTCCAATATTATTCATACAAACCTTGACATAAGCTTTCACCCACTAATTCTGTTTGTATTTAGCTCACACTAAATCTTACAGATAGGTGTTCCTGAGGCTGAAGAGATAGCTTGAGTAGGTAATAGATTACAAGTCTTACACAGAAAGACTTTTAATTTAAACTCTGATGCTATTGGATTCCTCAAACACTGTTGGGTGTTTCTTACATGCAGCCACACACTCATAAGTGGTTCCTATACAGCTGAGCCATATTCTTTGATGATTTGTAAGTTTTACTGGTCCATGTTGAGTATGTGAAGACCACTGTCTGACATTCTGCCCCTATCTTTCAGGTGTGGCTACTAATAAAATTAAATAAAGTTTTTCAAGAAATGCTTTAAATTTTAGAAAATGTATGATTTATGGGCAAGGAAATATTTCAATGTTCTTCATATCTATAAATATATATATATATGCTCATCCCATTCTCACTCTTAAAAATGCAAATTATGAGACACTAAAGTGATTATGAACAGAAAAAGAATGAAAAAATAACCATTGACCACACTGAGACCAACCCAAATGGCAGTTGCTATGAGTAGCAAAGGTCAACATCCACAATGGCCAACAAAAGCTCTGCAACCTGGAATAGCTAAAGCACTCCTTGGAAAAAGGAATATGGAGGCATTACTTTCCCCAATTTTAAGCTGTATTACAAAGCAATAGTTATAAAAACAGCATGGTATTGGGATAAAGACTGACCCTCAGATCAGTGGAATAGGTTTGAATACTCAGAGAATGTTCCTCAGACATATAACCACCTAGTTTTTGATAAAGGAGCAAGAAATCCTAAATGGAGCAAGGAAAGCCTATTCAACAAGTGATGTTGGCACAACTGGTTAGCCACTTGCAAAAAAGCAAACTCAGACCCCCAGCTAACACCATGTACAAAGGTAAAAACCAAATGGATTAAAGACCTTGATATCAGATCTGAAACTATAAGGTATATAGAACAACATGTAGGTGAAACACTCCAGGACATTGAGACTAAAGGCATCTTTAAGGATGAGACAGCACTCTCCAAACAAGTGGAAGCAGAGATAAACAGATGGGACTATATAAGCTGAGAAACTTCTGCATCTCAAAGGAGATAGTCCCCAGAATACAAAGGCCACCCACTGAGTGGGAAAAATTATTCACCCAATACTCATCAGATAAAGGACTAATATCCAAATTTTTCAAGAACTATACAACTAATTTATACAACTAATTTACAAGAACTATACAGAACTATACAAGAAAAAAAAACTAATTCCACCAAAAAATGGGGAGAAAAAATGAACAAACACTTTGAAAAAGAAGAAAGGCAAATTGCCAAAAGGCACGTGAAAAGATGCTCAACATCACTAATTGTCAGGGAGATGCAAATCAAAACTACTATAAGTACCACCTCACGCCACTGAGATTGGCACACATCACAAAAAAGAAAAACAAGCAATGCTGGCGGGAGTTGGAGAGAAAGGAACTCTTTTTCACTGCTGGTGGGAATGCCGTCTAGTACAACCTTTATGGAGATTCCTTCACAAACTGGAAATTGAGCTTCCATATGATCCAGCTATACCACTCCTAGGAATATACCCGAGGAACACAAAAATAGAATACAAAAATCCCTTCCTTACACCTATATTCATTGCAGTGCTATTTACAATAGCCAGACTCTGGAAACAACCGAGATGCCTTTCAACAGATTAGTGACTAAAGAAACTGTGGTACATATACACAATGGAATACTATGCAGCCATCAGGAGAGATGAAGTCATAAAATTTTTCTATACATGGATGTACATGGAATCTATTATGCTGAGTGAAGTAAGTCAGAGGGAGAGAGACAGATGCAGAATGGTTTCACTCATCTATGGGTTTTAAGAAAAATAAAAGACTCATGGCATGAAGCTCATCACATAGAGTGATGAGTGCAGTTGGAGAGATGACTACACTGAAAACTATCATAACAATGTGAATGAATGAGGGAAGTAGAAAGCCTGTCTCGAGTACAGGTGTGGGGGGGTGGGGAGGAGGGAGATCTGGGAAATTGGTGGTGGGAATGTTGCACTGGTGAAGGTGGGTGTTCTTTACATGACTGTAATTTACAACTATAATCATATTTGTAATCACGGTGTTTAAATAATGATAATTATAAAAAATAAATCACAATCATTTTATAATTTTTTTTTTGGTTTTTGGACCACACCCAGTGACACTCAGGGGTTACTCCTGGTTTTGCACTCAGAAATAACTCTTGGCTTGGGGGCCCATATGGGATAATGAGAGATCCAACTGCAGTCCATCTTAGGTTAGCGCATGCAAGGCAAATGCCCTACCACTTGCGCCTCTCATTTTATGATTTATAAAATATCTTGTTAATCCATACTTTTTATAAAACAGAATAAAATAGCATTAAGGATTATTTTGTGAAAGCATTCTAGGAGTAAGATATCATTGCTTGATAGTAGGTAGGAAGCCTTCCTTACAATATCATCTCTATATAGCTCATGTGATTATAGTTTTTATGTTATTTTGCATAATTAAACAGAATATTTTTATTAAATTTTAATTTAATATTAGCCTTATTTTTTAATTGTTTTTTGAGCCACACTTCGTGGTGCTCAAGAGTTATTCCTAATTCTGCTCTCAGAATTTCTCCTGGCAGTGCTCAAGGCACCATGCAGAATGACAGGGATCAAACCCAGGTTTGCAAAATATGCAAAGCAAACACTCTACCTAATGTGCTATCACTCTGGCCCAAAATTTTATTTTACTCTTGTCCATTTGACATGATAAATTATAGTGTAAAAGTGTACTAACTGGCAAATTTGCTGTAACCCCACCACCAGGTGCCCACAATTTTCCCCCACTATTCCTAAGTAACTTCCTATCTGATCTTGATGCCCCTTTACTTTCTCTATTCTCACTGTTTGTTAATTACTTATGGCCAGAACTGAGGGTTTGTTGCCACTGTGTACTATTATTTACACTATTATTCCCTCTATATTTACTAGATAAGATCACCTAAGATTTGTTCTATTCCCTTTGACTTATTTCACTTAACATGATACCTTCAAGTTATATCCAAGTGGCAGCAACCTGCATGATTTTATCTTTCCTTGTGGCTACTATTTCTTTGTTTATATTTACAGTATCTTCTTTATTCATGTATCCTTGGGTCCAAGATTGCTAAATTGTTTTTCATATAAATCAGAATTGATTTTTTTACTTTATACCATTTTGGGTCACAAATGGTTTCACAGAAAATTCTAAGATAGATCGTAAAATATGTTTATGGTTTGTTAGTCCAACTAAATATTTTTTCCTTAAAAATGCCCTATTTTATCAAGATGCCTTCAATAGATGAATGGCTAAAAAAAACGGTGGTACATATACACAATGGAATATTATGCAGCTGTCAGGAAAGATGGAATCATTATATTTTCCTATACATGGATATATATGGAATATATTATGCTGAGTGAAATAAGTCAGAGGGAGAGAATAGTCTCAATCATCTATCGGTTTTAAAAAAATTAAAAGACATTTTTGCATTAAATCTCAGAGACAAAAGAGATGAGTGCTGGAAGGTCCAGCTCACTATATGAAGCTCACCACAAAGTGCAATTAGAGAAATAACTACACTGACAACTATCATAACAATGTGAATGAATGAGGGTAGTAGAAAGTCTATCTAGAGTACAGGCTGTCTAGAGTACAGGGTGGGGTGGGGAGGAGGGATATTTGTACATTGGTGTTGGGAATGTTGCACTGGTGAAGGGGATATTCTTTATATGACTGAAACTCAACTACAATCATATTTGTAATCAAGGTGTTTAAATAAAAATATTTAAAAAATTCCCTGCTTTCTATTATACCTATGAAACCTTTGTTTAACTTCTAAGAATAACTTCACAAATAAACTTTTCTTTCCAACACTTAGGCAAGAATCATGATTTTACATTGAGTTCCTATTAAGCATTATTATAACCAATGGTCCTATTATAAGACAAAACAGCTGAATCTTGGACAATAGGCAAGGCTACATTGGTTTTAGCACTCAAGGAACAAGAAATTGGAGAAATAATCTGAAATAAAAAATTACTTAATAGGAAGTAATCAACCTGTTAAGGCAAAGGAAGTTGAAACAGAAAGCATTCTGATCATCTTCCTAGGATATGTTCCAGAACACAGGAAGATATTATCAATTTAGTTGTGCCAAATACTGATACACTATGACTTTTAGTTAAATATTCATAAAAAGGATGTTTGCTTTTGCCTTGGGGCACAAGGTCTGCTCTGTTCATGGTAGGTGATGCCATTCACACTTTCATAAAATAAACATAGATGACCTCAAAATGGATCATCTGGAACTTGTGTATCGATAGATTGATAGTCTCTGCACTTTTGTTTGTTTGGTCAGTACTGCTAGAGAGAACATTATTTGGAGGTCCTTGTAGGATACAAGGATATTCTTAGGGAGGGCTTTGGAGAGGCCAAACTATCTCAGACTTGAAACTTTTGATGTGGTTTTATTCCTTTTTTTTTTTTTTTTTTGGAGTGGGGGCACACCCAGCGGCTCAGGGGTTACTCCTGGCTCTGCATTCAGAAATCATTCCTGGCAGGTTCGAGGGACCATATAGGATGCGGGAAATTGAACCCAGGTCCATCCTGGGTCGGCCTTGTGAGAAATAAATGTCCTACTGCTATGCTATCTCTTTAGCCCTGGAAATTCTTTTATTTTTTTTTTTATGAGCAAGCAATATTTTATTACCTCTCAAGAAAAAGTAAGATCAGTTAAAAACATCCAAGATTTTCTACAGTTATTAGCTTCACTAATAATTAAATAATAGGCCTGCTCTTAGACTCAAAACAGTATAGATCCACGTGTGTATCTCGCATGCCATTTCTGTCACTCAAGCTGCCCAAAAAAGCCAAACATTCTGCAACCCCATGTACTTTGTTACCAACACCACTGCAGCAGGCCTTCAAAATTGCCCTGTCACTTTAAATATAATAGACAATAACCCTGGAACTTCTGATATTCTAGCAAACCAAATAAGAAGAGTCCTGGGTGACTGACTCCTTGTTAGTGCTTGATATAGATGAAAAAACCTTGGGACTGGAGCAATAGCACAGCAGGTAGAGCATTTGTCATGCAGCCTACCCAGGTTTGATCCCCAGCATCTCATATTGTACCCTGAGTGTGCCAGAAGTAACTTCTGAGTGCAGAACTAGGAGTAACCCCTGAACGGTATTGGACATGACCCCCAAATGAAAAACAAACAAAAAGAATCTTTTATTTGTGGAATGTGATCAAGAATGACTCTAGGTAGCATAAATCTCTACTTTTAATTATGTCCAAGATTACACCTGATCACCATGAATGAAGTGTGTAAATATGTATGTGTGATCTGTTCTGGTCTTGGTTTAAGCACTTAAAAATGAATCTAGTTAGCCCATAGCAATCAAGAGATTTTATGTAATATATTAATTTGGAGCGTTTGGTAATATTGGAAGCTATAAAGACCCTTGTCTAATTCCCACATGCAAATACAGCACATGTAAATGGAAAGTGGTCTATTTAACTTCCTGTAGTGCCCTTCCCAATAAACTTGGTTCTTATCCTATACTTTTCCATTTCTTGAATATTTTTCAGGAAATCCTTTGTGTGATTATTTTACTGACTCTTTCACTTTGAGTTAAGCAAAGTATTCCTTTTTTTAAAGGAAACATATGGAAGGAAGGAAGGAAAGCTAGAAAAAGAGAATAGAATAAAGAAAAGAAGGAAAAATAAAAGGAGATCCTGAGTTTTAGAATAAATTAAATGAGTTAAATCAACTCTGCAATAACTAATTAAAATTTAAGAGCTCAGATCTTTTAAACTTTACATTTTCTATTCTATGTCAAGCCATGTTTCGATCCCTGAAGATAATTGAAAACATGGGATCATTATTAACTGTGCTTTATATTCAAGCTTGTGGCCCTAAAACAAAAAAAGGGGTGGGTGGGCAGAGCGATAGCACAGCCGTAAGGTGTTTGCTTTGCACGGGGCTGATCCATGACAGACCTTTGTTTGATCCCCTGGTATTCCATATGGTCCCCCAAGCCAGGAGTGATTTCTGAGCGCATAGCCAGGAGTAAACCTGAGTGTCACCGGGTGTGGCCCCCAAACCAAACACACACAAAAAAAGTCTTTAGATATTTAGATATGAATTAAAATGCCTGTATGGAGATTTGTAGAAGAAAATACCACTAAAGGGATTTAGGGTAGTATCTTGCATCTTTATTATAAGAGATAAATGATATTTCAATGACTGAACAAGTCTCTGATGGAATAATTTGCATCTGAAAGTTCTAGGAAATACTAATTTACTCAAAACTAATCATCTTTTTAGGAAGTAGAGCGTTGGAACACACCCAGTGATATTCAGAGGATGATACAGCATGTTTGGAACCAAATCCAGATCTCCTTCATGAAATGCATGCATGCCTGCCTGTTGATTCATATATATGGTTCTAAACTCAAGTATTTTAACAATGTAGGCATGTGAAACTTTTGTTTCATTGAATTGAGAATAATCAGGTTGGCTATCTGATTATTATAAAATGTATTAAGTCCTTATTATCAGGAATAAAAACATTCTGCACCAATAGACAGGAAAGTTAAATAATTATTTTCTACTCTAAGTTCATCCTGCACCATTATATTTATTCATAGATTATTAACTGAGCACCTTATAGTCTAAGCACCTTTCTAAGGCTAACCCTTCATAAAATATTCCAATACCATTCAGGGGTTACTCCCAGTTCTGCACTCAGAAGTTACTTCTGGCACACTCAGGGTACAATATGAGATTCTGGGGATCAAACCTGGGTAGGCTGCATTACAACAAATAAATATTCTCTTTATTTAACATAAGACGGGAGCCTTGAGCCTCTACTTCCTTTTACTTTCTTCTCTTTGCTCCTGGTGAACAGGCATGTCTACACTTGTTAATCATTTGCCTGGGCCTTGAACTCTTAGGAGAAGCATTCTAAGTATGGGAAGAATTTTGTTAAGAATTGCCTATTGATCATCTACCCTCTAAAGGCCAACTTTATTTGTCCTTATCACTCTGCAAGGAATACAGATGTTCAGTGACTCTTCTATACTTAAAAATATAAAACATTAGAGGAAATTAAGCTCTAATATATTGATACATTTGAAGGGATAGGAATCATATAGATCTGAAGCCAAATCTTGCTTCATTTTCTTTGGAGAAGTTCCATTCTAAGAAGTAAGAAACCTCTGCTTTGACTCCTTCACTCTAGCGATCCCTTCCCTGAATCTCTTTAATTACCTTTATTTCAATGGGACAGATCCACAAGTCTGGACTATGTAAGCAGACCAATGAAATAGAGTTCAGAATCCAAAAACTCTTAAATGCCAGGACATTTAACTCATGATAGAGGCTAAGAGCATAAAATGTAGAAAAAATTATCTTCAATTAATAGTGTTGGAAAATTTTCTAGTCATTGATAAGAATGCTTGCATCAAAGTCTCACATGAACAAAGGGTAACTCAAAGTAGCTAAGTACTTGAATACTAGATCTGAGACTATAAAGTATAAAGAAAAATTTGATAAAACACATTAAAACATTACAAAATTGGCTTTAATAGTATCTTGGAGTGTTCGATTTTATTGACAAGGAAAAAAGAAAAAATGTTACTACATCAAACTAAAAGCTTCTACATTGTGAAATAAATTATCACGGAAAGAAAAACTTTTATACTAAATAAGAAAAAAATATTTGCCAATTTTAGTTATGGCAAAGGACTAATAGCTAAGATTTACAATATACCTATGAAACTCAACATCAACAACAAAAATAAGCCCATCAACACATGGGGCAGAAGCTGAAAAGGCATTATTTCAAACACAACATACCAAAAGACAATAGGCACATAGAATATGCTCATCAGAGTAATGCAAATCAAAACAATAATGAACTAACATTTACCACCAGTCAGATATATCTATGTCACAAAGTAAGTGCTTGTGGGGATGTAGGAGGGAGAGGAACTCTCATTCACTAATAGTAAGAATGTAAATTGGTTTAATCTCTGGGGAAAACATTATAGATATTTCTAAAAATAATGGAACTACTATGTAATTGAGATTAAGCTTCTAAATCCCCCTCCAACAAAAATGCTAGTTCAAAAAGTTATATGCATATATATGTTCATTAAAGTGAGAACTACAGTGGTTACTGAATAAAACAGGATGGAGGAGAGAACTGAATGGTCTTCTGAGATTGAATGGCAATGAACTTTTGTGGCATATTTGTTGAGTCACACATATATGGAGGTGAGTACTAACTCTCTGAAATTCCAAGATACACTAACCAATGATAAATAAATAGAAATTATTAAAAATTAAATACACTTGGGGTCAGAGTGGTAGCACACCTGTAGGGCATTTGCTTCACATGCGGCTGACCTAAAATGGACCACAGTTCAATCCCCCAGCATCCCACATGGTCCCTCAAGCCGAGAGCTATTTCTGAGCATATAGCCAGGAGTAACCCCTGAGTGTCACTGGGTGTGGCCAAAAAAAGCAAACAAAAAATTAAATACACTTAAAATTTTCACTTTTAAAGAAATACTTGTTCTTTTAAATACAGCTTTATTTATTATTAATAACATAAACTTTTAAAGGGAGACATTTTTCATCAATATAAGATATCTGTATGGCATAGAATTCTTATGTGCAAACCTAGAGTAAGGAAGTTTTCTCATCTACTAAAGTATCAAAAGTGAAGGTATTAAAATTAGTGACTGGCTTGTAAGCTGGTTGGGCTATTTGCACAAGATAATAGGTAAAGTACGATTCAAAAGTACTGAATCATAGGAAGTTTTTAACAAACATTAGCCCTAAGAAGTATGACTAATACAATTAAAATGAGCCAACATCCACAATGTCAAGTTTGTTCAGTTACATAAAATAAAATAAGAGAAAAAATTTAGCATGAAATTAAATCATAGATATTGGATTTATTGAATTTTAGTAGACACATCTACTTTTGCATAAAAATTATTTGTAATTATATATTTACAGGCCATAGTTTCTTAGATTTTTTTCATTTTAATTTAAAGTTTTTTATCCTTAATGTATTTGAGCAAAGCACATTTATACACAGACAAAATAAACTACATGAGGTAGGAGAAGAGTATTAAATGTACCTTTAATCAGATAGGGGAAGATGATATGAAAATATTTAATATATTATGCTTTTAAGAGACAGCTAGCTTATTACAAAGTAGGTCGACTTTACTACTTTCATAAAATACTCCTGTTAGGGGGAAATATTTCAGAGCTAAATAATTCTGTGACAGTTGTCTCTGGCGTTCAAGCTCAAGAGAGTTTGTTTACTTCAAAGCATCAATTCTAAATTTTTTTTTGTCTTCCATGAGATCAAATAATCTAATACATACTCTATGTGAAGAGGGCAAATGAACTTTAAGTTTTTATGAGGTAAGTCAGGCAGCTCACACAAAAGGAACTAACTTTATTGCCCACATAAATTGATATATATATACATTCTGACATGAAGACAGAAAAAAATACCCTTAAATTTCTAGTCAAAGACAAATTCTTTCAATAAACATGAAGTAGTGGGTTATTTTGAGAAATAGATGTGTACTGTTAGACTATCATTAGTATCCACATTAAAATTTAGTTACTAAAATTTTACAATCAATCAGGTGTTTCATGTTGAGTTCCTTAGATGTAGAGCTCTAGGCAGGGATTTAATAAAAATGACTTATGGAAGACAAGTCTGCAAGACAAAGGAAGAGAAACTTACAGCAAATGTGGGAGATCAGATGGAGTTTAGTTTACTATCGTGTAAAGCAAATTTTTATATCACGAATCACATTGTAATTGGTCCTATCTTAAGATATCTTATAAACACTGTATATTCATCATTTTTGTAACTCCTTGAGCAAAAGTGTAACCTTCTAGATAAAGTAGATCTAGTTAGCAAAGGAAAATTTGGCAAATAGTTCAGAAAACTTAAACTATATATTTAACAGTTGGTGAATAGGAATCTAGACTCTAGAAGAAACTTGGAATGGGGAAATAAGAGAACTCACTAAAAGCATTGTGATAGATCATTCTCTCTCTCTCTGTGTCTCTTTCTCTCCCTCTCTTTCTCTCCCTCTCTCTCTCTTTCTCTCCTTGTGTGTGTTGAATGTATCTTATATTTAATATAGCATTTATATATACTACATATATTTATATATATAAATTTATATTTATATATATTTATATATTAAATTTATATGTTTAATATAAGCATTATATTTAATGCTTATATTTAGCTTGGTGCCTAAATATAATATATACCTAATAATTTTGCGATTCAAACTAGGTCATTAAAATAAGATTATATCTTTATTATTATATGGCAAATTGAGTTGGTTAAGAATATTAAAAATATTTCTTAAGAAGAATGGATTCTGGAGTCGGAGCAGGGCATTTGCCTTGCACGTGGCTGACATAGGATGAACTACGGTTCGATCTTCCAGCATCCCAGATGGTCCCCCAAGTTAGGAGCGATTTCAGAGAGAGCAGAGCCAGGAGTAATCCTGAGCATCAACGGGTGTGACCCAAACCGCACCACCCAAGAGTATCAAATTTCAACTCCATACAAAACTAGATAATGCAAATTGGCGTTGGTCTTATACCTCTTCTACAGAGTACATAGGATTTTGCTTCAACTTTATTCTGCAGAAACAGATGAGAGGACCAATTGTTTCTTGGTGGACCATGAGCTTCTCATGGTTCTCACAGACCTCTGGGAAGTACACTGTTGAAGAGATCCATCCAGTCACATACTCAACTCAGATAAAAAAGTGTAAGCATCTTTTTTCTGTTTTTTCTCACATCTGGTAAGAGAGGCTTAGGATGCAGGTGGCTAGACTTCATGCCATCACTTTTCTGTGGTGTGTGCTTCACTAATTTTATTCCCAGAATTCCCGGAAGCATATACTTTGATACATGATAATAAAAAAAAATGCTACGATAAAGTGACTGCCATGTTTCTCACCTTCTATGATTTTAAATTGAGGAATGGTATGGTTTCCTAATGTGCCTACATACTTGACTGCCTACATACTTGAAGGTTTTTATTTGCTAGTTACTCTTGCATTTATATGTAGGTGAAGACAAACTGTAGCATTTTCAATTAACATGACGTGCTCCTATTGTGGATAAAAATGTAAAAAAAAACTGGTAAAAGAGAGACATTATATCTTTTTTTAATTTTTTATTTTTAATTATGAGAACAAAGATGCAAAGAAAGAGGAAAAGGTAAAGTTACAGTGGAAGAATAATCACCCATACACAGAATTATCAGAAGAAGTTCCCTTGCTAATATCTTAACTTTGGACTTTCAGCCAAAGAACATTAAGATAAGTAAAACAGAACCATTGTACAATTACTTTGTACCTCAAGCCCCCAGATTGTAATACATTATAATATTTCTTAGTAGCACACAAAGCAATCTAAAGCCATAAAACTTATGTAACTCCTTAAACATTAAAGGCATAGTATTTTTTTACATTTACATGCATATTAGTTTAAGTTAACCTAAAAAGTTTAAGTGGGTTTCTTTTTTTTTTAAGAATTAGAGTCAAAGGAGCACAGTAAAAACGGTGTTAGAGTGGCAATTATTGTTCGCATAGGCCCACCAAAATATGAGGGACAGGGAAAGAAAAAACCTTGGCCTAAATACAAGGAGACCCTACCCCTGAAGTTTTCTGGCATAAGACCAACTCTAGGCTCCAGGCAAGCTAGTTTGTCCAATCCAAGACATTGTCTGTAGTGCCAACACACTTATTTTTCACACAGTCTCTGTTGTTGATATCATGTTTCTGTATTAAAGATCCTGGAGTCTGCATATCCTACATTGAAGTCAGGATGTGGAGCGTCCTCTAGTTTCACCTCACAATTAAAGGGCAATGCAGAGAGCACTGTCATGTAAGTAGGTCGTTGTTGTTAAGTCTTCTCAGTGTTAAGGGAAGTCTCTTTTGAGCAGGTCGAAGTCAGAGCAACTGTAGGTAGGGTCTTCCTTGGTAGAGAATTGCTTCCAGGTGATGTTATAGACAAACTTGGATGTTTCATGGATGGCTTCCCTGGTTCAGGGGTGACTGGAGAATGCCCATTCTTCTGAGGCATGTGCCAGGTCATTATGTCAGTATTCAGGGTGTAAGGTCCCATTGTACTACAAGATTTGTGTATTCCCATCTCTATTAGATAAGATCTTATTTGTATGTATAGTATTTTCCCATTTTAATGTGCCTATGCAAACAAGGAACAATGCCACGTGACATTATCGGCGCATATGGGAGCCATAAGAAAAAGTCCAACAATCCCCATGACATGGTTCAATCATAAGCATTAAACTGGGGGACTCTTTCACCAAAATCCTTATTGAACAGCTCACAAAGAGAAGATAAAAATTTGTTAGAATAGGCACTGTATAGGAGAATATTTAGTAAGACATAGCTTTCAGAGGAAAAACACAAAAATATTCAAAAGACATACGTGTCCATTTTAGAGACATTATATCTTTAAGTAACAGTCCGTTGTTCCTTTCCTCTCATTTTAAGTGTACAGCTTATGACTTTTTAAATGGAAGAAAATTATAAACTGGTGACATTTTACCTCCAGAAGTCAATTTAACAACAGAAAACAAACATTCAATGTTCTAGTCTTTGGGAATCTTTTGTCAAAAAAATTTCCTATTGATTTCTGGAAGATGAAAGAATAAAACAAAGCCATTTGAGCAATATTATAAAAAACATGTTTAAATATTTCAGCTCTAGTAGGAAGTTGTCTATCCAAGCCTTTCTCGAAACCATCTCAAGGATGATTCCATGAGTTAATTAAGGCAGAGATCTGACATGCCATTTGCACTGCAGTTACATTAACATCCTAACTTTACTTCCTCTGCTGTGGGCTTCTTAATTTAGTTTAGTTATTTAAACATATTTATTACATCTTTTATAAGCTTAAACTTTGGTTTTGGTTTGCATTCTATTATTAATTCTATTCCTATTTTGGGACATAAGTTTATGAGGTTTTTTTTGATGTGTTCATTAAAAAAAATCAAAGGAAAAATAAGGTATGATTTATCAGCCCCTCTCCCTATCCCAGAATGCCCACACTATAATATGGCAATTAGACATTGTAGCTACTTTGCTTACAGTATGGCACAACCCATGACCTTCAATAGTTTAAAGTAGAAGCACTATGGCTATATACAAGTGTTTTGAAAATAGTGAGCTATAGGATTTGCTTTGGCCAATAGGATCATAGTAAGTATGTTGTAGCAGACTTAAAAAGTGCTTAAGCATTGGAGTTGGCATAGTCTTGTTTTTCTTTGGAACTTCAAGACCACCAAGTGAACTATTTACTGGATAGTTAGAGACACTTAGCTCAATCATACATTTTCTGCTAGAACAGGTTTTATTTTTTACCTGAGGACCCTCAAAATATTTCAAGGACACAATAGGTAAAAATTACATGAATGATGGGCCACAGCACAAGACTAAGGGCTCAACCAAAAGTAAGAGGTCACAGGCAGGAAATGAGGTTGAAATAGGGGCCATAGCTGAAAGAAGGTCGAAAAACATTGTTCTAAAAATACATGTGAAAATAGACTTGTAAGTAAACTTTCCATAGCAAGCAACTACCAAATGATTACAGAGGAGGCATATGAGAGCTTAGAAATGTCAATCAAGATGACCAAGCCCAGAACTGCCAGTTGAACAAAGCAAATACAATCGTCACTTTTAATTCTGTACATTTGTACTTGTTGAAATAAAACTTATATAGCTTTGAAAAAATAGTAGCCCCTAATATTTCTAGGATCACTTTGAGTTTGCTAACTTTCATTTGTCCTCTGGTGTAACCTGAGGCTTTTTACCTTATTGTGAAAAATAGGTGGTTCTGTGTTGTAATTTTTTTTATCTTTAGTTTCTTTATTAAATGTAACAAACCTGGTACCTCATTGGATGTGCTACCCAGTTAAAAAAAATCTTTCTAGCTACTATAAGCTAAGCAACTTACCTTTCCATTCTTTCTGCTCACCTAAGTGTCACACTTGAGACAGCTCTAGACTTAATCTGTGGAATAAAGTTTATGCCAGGGATTTCTGCCAGACTTGATCTGCTTATCCTTGAGTGTCCTAGAATTCCCACTGGACTGGAGTTGGTTGGGTAGTTACTTGACCTCACCACAAACAAGGTCACTGCAAATCCAGAAGGGTGGGGTCCAAGGTTCTAGTTAAAGAGTTGGGCTTGGTACAAAGAAAACAAATTACTTAATAAAAAGATTCCAGGCCCTTGATCCAACGGATGTGGGCCTTTACCTGCCTAACACGAGTGTTGACTTGTTAGATAACACATTCCACCTATGAAAGTCAGCAGGGAAACCCCTACTCTGGTCTGGCTCTGCCTATGAGAATTCCTAACATATAACAACTGCCTAATAATAAAGCAAAACTTGAAAACCAAATATTTTGATTTTAAGCTACTGGATCTTGTTATTTACTACTAAGGTTTTCTTTGCAGATAGAAAGAATTTTCTGAGTGTGAATTGCATGCTGAAGAAACTCAAAAAGCCCTAGTTTTATTTGCCTGAGCCCTACGAATTATGTGGACTATGTGGCTGGGGCCAAAACATTATCCTTCTGATGCTTCTCTTTTATCTATGGTAATGAGAAAGCTTAACCATATCATTTCAGGGCCTGAGTAGAGCTGATAATATACATTTTCAATGTGACCTTGGGTTTTTATATAAATACTGTGGAGGGTAATCTTTCAAATGAGTCCTTGAAAGGAGTTAAGCAAGAGATATATTAGAGAAAGTTGGAAATAAATAAACTACTCAAATAAATAAACTACTCAAGTTTTAAGCCTAATTGTTATAATCCCTATTTAGAGGCTACTCATAGACTAGTCCCAATCTTGTGAGTGACATTCATGAGTTGAAATTTATAGGATTAAATGTATCTTGAAGATTGGATCCATCTTGAAGAGTTTTGTATAGGCTTCCTAATGTGTTCTCTTACTTTCCTAACTGCCTCAAAGACTTGTCTCAAAGGTCAACTTTTACTTCATTATTAGGCTAATTCATTCTACTTCCATCTAAGTCATTCACTAAATTATTCAGCAAAAAGAAATAAATCTTGTCTAATTTTTAAATCAGAAAAAGACCTTTGCTGTATTTTTTATTTCTATCCTGTTTAGTTTTCCTTTTGGTACATATTTTTAATCTATTTTATTTTCTTAGGTAATTTGGTTTTACCTTACCTGCAAACTAGAATCACATGTAAAGTTCCCAGCATCTGCCTTATGCCCCAAGTGATTTTTGTCTCAACTTCTAAAAATGTAAACCAGGCATCAAACCTTAAAAAAATTCACGTAAAAATTTAATATGCAATTTATTTTCTGGATTGATGGTTCTCATTGTGTGGTCTTTTGGCTTACTGTTGGTATCACCTGGAAACTTGGAAAAATAGAAAATTCATATGTACATCTCTAGACATTGAATAAAAAGCTCTGTGGTGGGGTATAGCAATCTTTGTTTAAAAAAGTTCTCAAGGTAATAATTATGCACATTCAACTTTAAGAACTGGTATTCTGATGAAGCATATTCTACTATTTTCAAGCTTGGATTATTGACATTGTGACTTCTATGACTGTTTGTTATGAAGGGAAATTGTAAAGCCTTGACTATGGGCTATAATTTCTGAAATCCATCATCATCCCCCATCTGCATTGCTACAATCAGTCATGACAACTTAAATCATCTTCAAACATTGCTAAATATTACCTGGGGGAGTATAAAATCAGCCTCTGTTAGGATCACTCTTCATTTCTTCATGTTATTTTTCTGAGTGGGGAAGCCTGACCAAGTAGTGTCTGGAACCTGAGAGCTACTCCTAGTGACACTTGATCTTAGCCATGCAAGGCCTGATGAGTACTTGTGCCCCCACAATGTAGTGTTGCCTATATTCAGGGTAATGGGGACCATTGAGATAATCTGTGTGGTTCGCAAAGGTCATTAGAGCTAAATTTGCTACTGTTCATGGGAGTTGTGAAGTGCTAAGAATTAAATTAAGATCTTGGTTCATTCAAGACATGTACTCTAACCCTATACTTCCTGGGCCAGGATTTCTACCTTAGATGAACATTTACTACAATGCTTCTCTAACTTAGTCACATTTCAGAATTACTTGAAAAATTAAAAAATAAAAGTTGTCATACTAGAGATTGTGGAGTTATCCAGGTCCTTGTGCAGCACATAGTTGACTTTAAGTAGATACATCTAGAACCCCGAATTTAGTAATCTCTAGCACAGAGATAAGATAAGCCTTGATCATTGCTGAGTATAGACCCAAAACATCCATCATCCATCCATGCATCCATACATCCATTCATCTATCTATCTATCTATCTATCTATCTATCTATCTATCTATCTATCTATCTATCTATCTATCTATCTACCTGTCAATGCTGCCCCGAGGACTCTGATAAGATTAGCATGGGGCTATATGGAACATAAAGATTATTTTAACATTAACTGGGTGAATTTAAAGAAGCAACCAAGATGAAGAATCAATTATTTAGATATTGGCTACCATGCACATGCCATTCATTATTACCTAGTTCATTCCTCCATGCATCTAAACAATTACCTAAAGACAAGTTCCTTTGGATGACACATAACATTCCAAATCTAACGTGCCCATGATAACCTCTTACATTTCTATATGTACCAGATAATAGCTAATTGGTATATGCTTAAGCAGATGTTTTTCTTAGACTTGAAAACAAAGTAATTTTCTTGACATTCTATTTTATACCTTAGTTCAATTAATTGCTAGTCCTTATAATAAATTTTCTACTTACAAATTTATGTATCCCTTCCAAATATAAAGACTTTAAGTAGAGAAGATTTTGAGTGTGTGTGTTGTTTTAGCCATGTGTCTTAAAAATGGGAATATGTTCTGATAAACACATTATTAGGCTATTGTTTTTTACTGGTTGAATAAATGTCATGAAGTGTATTCACACAAATCTGGATTAGTCTATTTTTTAATTTTTATTTTTAATTATAAGAACAATGATGCAAAGAAAGAGGACAAGGAAAAGTTACAGTGGAAGGACAATCGCCCATAAACAGAGTTCTTAGAAGAAATCCCCTTGCTGACGCCTAAATTTTGAACATACAGTCAAAGAACAGTAAGAAAAATAAAATCAGAACCCATGTACAATTACTTTGTCCACAAGTCCTCAGATTGTAGTACATTATAATGTTTCTTAGCAGTACACAAAGCAATCTAAAGCCATGAAATTTATGTGACTCAAACATTGAAGGCATAGTATTTTTTTACATGATCATGCACATGCATAGTAGTTTAAGTTAACATCAACAGTTTGTGTTTTTTTTTTTAAGGTTAGAGTCAAAGGAGCACAGTAAAACGGTTTTAGAGTGGCAAATATTGTTTTCATAGGCCCATCAAAATATGGGTGACATGGAAAAGAAAAGCCATGGCCTAAATACAAGGAGACCCTATCCCTGAAGTTTCCTGGCATAAGACCAACTCTAGGCTCCAGGAAAACTAGTTTGTTCAATCCAAGTCATTGTCTGTAGTGCCAATACAGTTTTCTTTTTCACACAGTCTCTCTTGTTGGCATCAGGTTGCCACATTAAAGATCCTGGAATTTGCATATCCTACATTAAAGTCAGGATGGTGTGGAGTATCCTCTAGATTCACCTCACAATCAAAGGGCAATGCAGAAAGCCCCATCCAGTAAGCAGGGTGTTGTTGTTGTTAAGTCTTCTCAGTGTTAAGGGAAGTCTCTTTTGAGTAGGGCAATGTCAGAGCAGTGGTAGGGTCCTCCCTGGTAGAGGATTGCCTCCAGGTGATGTTATAGACAACCTTGGGTATTTCGTAGATGGCTTCCCTAGATCAGGGGTGAATAGAGAATGCCCATTCTTCTGAGGCCTGTGCCAGGTCATTATGACAATGTTCAGGGCATAAGGTTCCATTGCACTACAAGATTTGTGTGTTCCCATCTCTATTAGATACGATCTTATTTGTATGTATAGTATTTTACCATTTTAATGTGCCTATGCAAACAAGAAATAAAGCCACGGGTGTTATTGGTGATATGGGGGCATAAGAACACGTCCAACAATACATGTGACTTGGTTCAAACATAAGCATTAAACTGAGGGACTCTTTCACCAAATTCCCTATGGAATAGTTCATAAAGAGAAGAAAAGATAAAAAAAAATGGAGAAAATCGTCACTGTGTAAAAAAATATTCGCAAGAGCTATAGCTGTCAAAGAAAACAAACATAAAATGTTGAAAAGACATATGTATCCATTTTATGCCTTTTGAAATAGTTGGGGGGGTGTTAACTCCAGTGCACCACTTTGGTCTGTGATTGAGGACTCTGCAGTACTGAAGGTAAAAAGGGTAAATGTGGTAAAATGATGGTAGGGGGTGAGAGAGTTAAAGAGAAAAATGAGATTTTGTAGGGCTGTGCGAAATGGCAGAGTACAAAATGGACATTCTTCATACACAAAAACATAATTCAAGGATAGGGAGTACTAATAATGTATGTTGTGCACATACATATGGACTTAAACATATAGACTGGTAAGAAATTACCAGTGACTGCTTTAGTGCAACTAAGCAGCACTCAACACCCACAAGTTAAGCCTAGGGGAACCTTCAAGCTCTTACAAGAGACCCACCTTGCTGGCTTGCCCAGGCATGTGGCCCAGGGGAAGCCCTGGAGATCTGGAGCAAGGCAGTAGAGGGGTGCTGGGGTCACCCAAGTCCCGCACCCTCCCTAGGCCTGGTTAAGAAGGCCTTTGGCATGGCAGAGGCCTGCCGAACCCCATGCTGGTCTAGATTCCCAGCTCCCGGAAGGAAAGAGATCCTTCAAGAGTTGGGAGGCCAGAAGTTCAAAACCCCCACCCAACCCTCCCTAAGTAGCCAGTTGGGGAATGGGGAAAAGCCTAGGGTAACCTTCAAGCTCCAACAAGGGACCCACCTCACTGGCTTGCCCAGACATGTGGCCCAGGGGAAGCCCTGGAGATCTGAAGCAAGGTGGTAGAGGGGTGCTGGGGTCACCCAAGTCCCGCACCCCCCTTCTAGGCCTGGTTAAGAAGGCCTTTGGCATGGCAGAGGCCTGCCGAACCCCATGCTGGTCGAGACTCCGGCTCCTGGAAGGAAAGAGCTAGATAGTCTATTTTAAGATTAATTTTACTATAGGGACCCGTATTGTATGGGTTGTCTGTCATTAACCAAAATAGAATTATCTGGTTATGGCCATTTTTCTATACTTTGAAAAACTTGGTTCATAGTATTTGTTAACCTCAGCACTACACTGGATAGTTAGTAGTTATTCAATAAATACCTATAAAATAAATAATGTATTATATTTTGTTTTCTGAGCAATAATCATTTCAATCTAGCTAAGTCTCAGAAATGCTGAGTGATAAATATGATTTTGGGAATAAAATCTCAGAAGGCAAGTGGCTTGAGTGCAGAGTTGAATTTAAAGGATGTTTTTCTTGACACACCTACCAGATGAGAGATTTGATATGGAGTGTCCTTTTTTGCATATCTGTGGTCTTGATAAATGCAAAGAAGTCTTTCTAGCTATTTGAAGGTATTGGGGATTGAAAACCTGATTTTTTTCAATCCTATCTCTATGCTTCAGAGTCACTACCATACATGGTGGTAGAGATTAGAGCTAGATAAACTGCATGCCAGGCTGCCTACCTACTGTGCTATATCTCTCTAGCCCAAACATGAATTTCTATTCAGATGTTCTCCACTAATGTTGATGCAACTAATCCCTGAAGTCACATATTCAGTGGCAAGATGCTACAGAATTTTTTCATGTAATGTCTCAGTTATAGGAAAAATATTAATTTTTATCTGCATATGCTAGAGCTAAAAATCCATGCCTCCCACATACAATTATTGTGCTTATTCTGTTGAGCAATCTGTAACTATAGCTATTGATCTTTAAGGGTTTTTTTTTTTGATCTTTAAGTTTTTTAATTAAAACTTTTGTGTATAAAACCAGAGTGATAGCACAGTGGTAGGATATTTGACTTGCTTATGGCCGACCTAGGATGAATCCGGGTTGATCCCTGACATCCCATATGGTTCCCCAAGCCTGTCAGGAACAATTTCTGAACACAGAGCCAGGAATAACCCCTGAGAACTGCTGGGTGCATCCCCCTCAAAAAAAAAAAGAAAAGCCAAAACAATAAACCTTTTATCTTGTTTTTAAACCACATCTGGTGATATTCAGGGCTTATGCCTCACTCTGCACCCAGATATCACTCCTGGTAGGACTCCAGTGACCATATAAATTCTCAGGGATTGAACACATATCTAGTTAGGTAAGGTCCATTCTTTACCTGCAGAACTGTTTTTTCAGCCCTGATTGTTGACTTTTTAATATTTTCATTTAGTTATGGTTTGTTTGCACCGTTTTCCTGATTTTATTTAATTTTTTTTTGATTTGGCACCTGTGACAGGAATATCAGAAATGGAAATTCTGTGCATGTTGTCAAGGGGCACAACACCTTGATAGTCTTCCTGATGGTGACATTTACATTTTTTACTGTGTCTACTAGTGATGTCTACTAGGTTGCTGCATTATAAAGTTACTAATTTTTTTATATTATAAAGTTACTAATTTTCTCTATACTTCAACATATATTGGAGCTAAACCTATGTTTGTTCTCAAACTTTCACCATTGACTTAGGCTTAATTGGCAAATTTTGCTGGCAATAATTATTGCTGGGATCCTTTCCTAAAGATGATTTTGTCTGATAATCTATTTCCCAACAAAATTGTACTCATTCATGTTGCTATCAATGCATACTTTGTTTATTTTTTTACACCAACAATTACTTCCAAAGTGATTGACATATGGTATTTTATAAATCCTAAATTTTGTTTTCTAGTAAAATTTTTATTAAAAAATTTTCCTAGGTATAAATCAGACATCCTAAAATTCCATAGGATATTGTTCAGCTCCTAAATTGTGACCCCTAGATTCTATTTTGTTTATTTCTAATGTTAGACTATAATTGCTAGATTACTGTTAAAATCCAGGTTACTCTGAGAAAATCTGTGATTTCAGAGAAATTATTAAGACAATTCTGTGGGACTATAGCATATCTTTGTAATTTAGGAAGTTATTTTCACCTTAAGTGGGTGTTATACATAATAGTAGCAATCACTGGCATTAGTTTGGCACCTTATAATTTTGAGAGCAATACTTAAAACACTTTGAAATATATGATTTAGTGTATTCACAGGCTAGATTCGGCTCATTGGTACTTGTCAGTATCTTTTTATAGAATTTTCTTCTATTTTCTGAAACTATTTTTTTTTTTTGAGTTGGGGAGTTTGGGCAGGCAGAACAGAAAACACAGTCTGCTAAAACAAACCACCATTACTAAAAACAATGTAAGTTTAATTTTTGTTCCTGGAGAATGCAGTGTAGATGCCCCTGAACTTGGAAAGGCCCTTCAGGGACTTAGGCTCTAATTTTATTATTATGTGGAACCTCATAAGACCTCTTTGTTCTTGGCTAGATTCTTGCATTTGTGCAGCAGAAGAGAAAAGAGGGAATTTGGAAAATTGTTTGAGGTTCTTACAGTCAGGTTAGAAATAGTATGTCTGTTTGCATTTCATTGGTTAGAACTTAGTTGCCTGGTTATTCTTACTGCAAGGAATGTGACAACTGTTATGCATATTCCTAAGGTACAGAGGAGATGCACTTTTCCTGAAGCTTAGTAATTTCTATCACAATATGATTCTCGAAGGTTATCATCTGATATTCTTAAGCCCTCACTTTAGCTCAGGGGTGACTAATCAGTATCATGAAGGGGAAATCCCCTGACTCTACAGTGACTGTTTTATGGAGCTAGGGATTAAACCAGGATGTGGTAACATTTTTTTATTTGCCTTAATAGCTTTCTTCACAATAAATGAACTTTCTTAGAACTTTCTATTTTTATTTTTGCAACATATCTACTGGTAGTTGGAATTTTATCTAATTCTGCTATGGGATCACTTCCAGTGGTGCTCTGTGAATAATGATGGGATCAACTACTACATGCAAGGCAAGTCCCTTGGACTATCTCTCTGGCCTGTCTCGGAATTCATGGTGATGATGTTACTATATCATGTGGTTCCTTGACCTAAGTCACCTACTCATACTTTAAGTGAAGTGCTATTGATATTTTACCACAAACCAGCATAGAGTAATCTAGAATATGTGTTGGAATCAGAAGCATTCCTATGGTAGAATTTCAAACCCAATAGATTAATTGAGAAGATTATAGGGAGAGAAGACTATCTCTTGCCCAAACACATAGCAAGAAAAGAGATCTTAACATATTTACCAAATAAAAGTATTAATGTCTTTATTCCCATAGGGGCACAGTAAATTTTTGAATTAATATTTAACAGTAGGTTTACCATCTACCAAGTAAAGATAGATCACTTATGGAAAAGGTTCAAATACCCCACTCTCATTGCTCATTAGAGAACCTTATTAGGGAAATCCACTAAGGTGAAGAGCCAAACCAACTAGTTGAAAGGAGGGTGGAGATATTTTCTTAACCCTTAATGTTTCCTTTGAAAGGAGTGGGGTTCTATTCTATTGCTTTTCTTTCCTTCAAACAAACCACATAACTCGAATTATCTAGCTCTGCCTCTCAAATACAGGGGGTAACAAGGGAGGGTACCAGGACCAAACAGATATATGATCACTAATAGTAAGCTAGACAAAGAGGGAACAACCTACTCTAACAGCCTGGGGAGGGGGGTAGTGGTGGGGGATATGGGTTGCAGGAAGAGAATGGGGATGGGGGGAGGACAAATTTGGTAATGGGTATACCCCTGATTCAATGTTAACATGTACCTAAAATACTACTGTGAAAGATATGTAAGCCAATATGATCAAAATAAAAATTAAGAAAAATAAAGGAGTGGGGTTCTAATTGGAAATTGTGTAAGATTTTACCCTGAAAGCAATTTTAGAAAATTAATAACTAGCTCAGGATGGAGTTTCTTTCATATCAAAGAAAGCATCTTTCCAATCCCTATCAGTAGTTGAAGTACTGATACTTTAACATAAGAAGGATGTTTAAACAATATGACAGGAAAATGTTTTCAGCTGAATGCAATTCCCAATGATTGATACTGATGGCAAAGTTTCATGACAGCAGAAATTTAGGGTAGACTTGGCACTGTCACTTTCATTTGCAGCATTACCATCACCACAGGCTCTCCGGTCTAAACATCCTGAGACACTTTGAGGTGTCATTAATGTCATCGTATTATTAAACAAGAAAGCAAGCAGACCTCAGTTCTTGTTGACTCTAGATTCAGTTTTATAATTGATGTGAAACTTGAGTTTTATTGTTGGAGGTCACTTGCCACATGACCTCCTGGCTTCTACTGAGTCAAGTCATCAAACTGCCCTTTCTCATTATTATTTATTATTACTTGAACTCAGTGAGCAAATGTTGATCATACAATAATGCAGACAGTGCCAAAACAAATAGACACACTCCTTCCCTCAGTGGCGTAGGGCTTGGACACACAAATGATGCTATCCAAAATAAAAATGCAATGGAAATGTTAGATGAAGACATGCACTTGGCCCCATTTCTTTTTTTCTTTTTGTTTTGGTCCCAATTCTTTAGCCAGCTACTCTTGTAACTCAGTGAATATAATGTGCTTAAAATATGTATCTTTTTTTATAAGTAATTGTGTGGAAGAAAATGGGAATGTCTAGATTGTTTAATAGCATAACATCAAACATCTTAATATGCCATAAATTTGGAATTTATAGTTCTGGGCAGAAAATATAATTCAGTCTAATTTAGGGAAATGCTACTTATTAAGAACACACTACTCAAATCTATTGCTTACTATTCATATAAGTATGGAAATTAAATAAATAATAATATAATTCTTAATATAGTATGAAAAATAAGTAAGTACTCTGCTGGAACTCTGAAGCCAGCACCCCTATCTGCTTGTTTTCTGTACTGTGCTGCATTTTCGGCCTGATTTCATCCTGTGTGTGGCTCATCTGCAGACGGCTAGTTTCCCTGGAAGTGAGTTTACACTCCCAGAAAGGGAAAGCCACTTAACTCTGCTGGAACTCTGAAGCCAGCACCCCTATCTGCCTGTCTTCTGTGCTGTGCTGCATTTTCGGCATGATTTAATCATATGTGTGGCTCATCTGCATATGGCTAGCCTTCCCTGGAGGTGATTTTACATGCCCAGAAAGGGAGGAGCCAGAGGAGCACATCATTTAGCCAATGAATACAACCACAACACATAGAAAAATCCACAATACAAGTGTGACAGTGGGAAAAAAAAAACGCAGGCCAGCGCCAGACATAGAGAATGAAGATGGCAACTCTGATGACCTGAACATGGCGAACCAACTAGTCAGTCTCTCAGATAAGAAGTTTAGAGTTGCAATATGGAAGATATTCACAGAACTCAAGAAAAGTATAGAAGAGAACACTAATAAGAATCAAGAGAATATGAAGATAGAAATAAAAAAACTCCAAACTGTAATTTCAGGTCAAATAACAGGTCTGAAAAACTCAGTATATGACTTAAAGAAAAAATGGATGAGTTTTCCCACAATTAACAGCAGCTGAATATAGAATTAGTACACTGGAAAATGAGATGAATAACAACTCCATACAGCAGAACTGATTGGAAAAAAGCCTTAAAGCAAATGATCAGACAATGGAAAAATTACTCAAAGAATGGAAACAGATAAAAATAGAAGTCTATGATAAGCTCAACAGAAACAACTTAAGAATCATTGGAGTCCCAGAGACCTAGGAAGAAAATCTCCAGGAAGAATCATTAAAGAGAAACTACCAGAGCTAAAGAATACATGCGATCAAATCCTGCATGCCCGAATAGTACCAATTAAAAGAGACCCCAGAAAAAACACCCCAAGACACATTCTAGTCACAGTGATGAATCCCACAGATATAAACAAAATTCTGAAAGCAGCAAGATCAAAAAGGAAATTACATTCAAGGGAACATCCTTGAAATTTACTGCAGACCTGTCACCAGAAACACTCAAGGCCAGAAGGCAGTGGTGGGACATTGTGACAAAACTCAATGAGATAAATGCTTCACCTAGAATATTGCACCCAGCAAAACTCACTTTCAGGTTTGAAGGAACAATGCATGGTTTCATAGACAAACAACAGCTCAGAAACTTAACAGACTCAAAACCAATCTTAAAAGAAAAACTGAAAGACCTACTTTAAGATAAGACTGACCACCAGAACACCAAACTTCAATAGAAAAATAACACTAAATCTCAGGACAATTATTTCTCTCAATGTCAATGGACAAAATGCACCAGTTAAGAGACACAGAGTGGCTAAATGGATTAAAAAAACTCAACCCAACTTTCAGCTGACTACAAGAAACGCACCTGAATAGTCAGAAGCATAGACTCAAAATAAAAGGCTGGAGGAATATCATCCAAACAAACAGCACCCATGAAAAAGCTGGAGTGGCCATACTAATATCAGATGATGCAATATTTATACTCAAGAAAGTTATAAAGGACAAAGATGGACATTTTGTATTAATCAAGTGATTTGTACAGCAGGAAGAAATCACTCTTCTAAACATATATGCACCAAATGATGGGCCAGCAAATTATTTAATACAATTGTTGACAAATTTGAAAAATAGTATCAATAACAACACAATAATTGTGGGAGACCTCAACACAGCATTGTCAACACTTGATAGGTCTACAAGACTGAAACCTAAAACCCAACAAGAATGTACTATACCTGAAAAGAGAAATGGAAGAAAGAGGCCTAGTAGATATATATAGGACACTCCACCCCCAGAAACCTGGATACACATTCTTCTCTATTGTACATGGGACATTCTCCAGGATAGACTACATCCTAGCAAATACCTCCATAATATCAAGAGGATAGAAATTTTGCAGGCTACCTTCACTGACTACAAGGCCCTGAAATTATATGTGAACTACAAAGGGACACAGAAGAAAATCTTTAATACCTGGAAGTTAAACAGCCTAATACTGAACAACCAGTGGATCCAAGATGAAATCAAAGAGGAAATCAAAACCTTCCTAGAAACAAATGACAATAGAGACACAAACTATCAGTACTTATGGGACACAGCAAAAGCGGTACTGAGAGGAAAATTTATAGCTTTGCAAGCAAAAATCAAGAAAGAAGGGGCATAACTGCCTAGCTTAATGATGCAACTCATAGAAATAGAAAGTGCTCAACAAGAGGAACCAAAAATAGGGAGACAGAAGGAAATAACAAAGCTGTGAGCAGAAATCAATGAAATGGAAATCCAAAAAACAATCCAAAAGATCAACGAAAGCAGAAGTTGGTTCTTTGAAAAAATAAACAAGATTGATAGACCACTGGCAAAACTAATAAAGAAAGAGAGAGAGAGCAAGAAACTTGATAACTCGTATTAGGAATGAAAAAGGAGAGAACACTACTGATATGGCAGAGATTCAAAGGGTAATCAGAAACTACTTTGAGAAACTCTACGCCACTAAAAATGATAATCTGGAAGAAATGGATAAATTCTTGGACTCTTATAATCTTCCACGATTGAATGAAGAGGATGTAGCATATCTAAACAACCCCATAACTATTGAAGAAATTAAGACAGTAATCAAATGTCTGCCCAAAAACAAAAGCCCAGGCCCAGATGGATTCACTAATGAATTCTTTCAAACTTTTCAAGAGGAATTCCTATGAATCCTGGCAAGACTCTTTCATGAAATCGAAGAAACGGGAACACTTCCAAATAGCTTTTTTGAAGGCAACATCACCTTGATACCTAAACCAGACAGAGATGCTACCAAAAAGAAAATTACAGACCAATATCGCTGATGAACACAGATACAAAGATCCTTAATAAAATCCTGGCAAATAGGATTCAATGCCTCATTAAGAAGATCATCCACTATGACCAAGTAGGTTTCATCCCAGGAATGCAAGGATGGTTTAACATCCATAAATCTATCACCATAATACACAACATCAACAACAAGAAAAATAAAAATCATATGATCATATCAATAGATGCAGAGAAAGCATTTGATAAGGTCCAAAACCCATTCTTGATCAAAACTCTCAGCAAGATGGGAATGGAAGGAACCTTTCTGAGTATAGTTAAGGCCATTTACCACAAGCCAGTGGCAAATATTATTCTCAATGGAGAAAACCTAAAAGCTTTCCCTCTAAATTCTGGCAAAAGACAAGGCTGTCCTCTCTCACCACTCCTATTCAACATAGCAATGGAAGTACTTGCTATAGCGATTAGGCAAGAAAAAGATATCAAGGGAATCCAGATAGGAAAGAAAGAAGTCAAGCTCTCACTCTTTGCAGATGACATGAAACTCTAAATAGAAAACTCTAAAGACTTTACCAAAAAGCTTCTAGAAACAATAGACTCATATAGCAAGGTGGCAGGCTACAAAATTAACACACAAAAATCAATGGCCTTTCTATACACCAATAGTAATAAGTAAGAAATGGACATTAAGAAAACAACCCCACTCACAGTAGTGCCACACAAAGTCAAATATCTTGGAATCAACTTGACTAAAAATGTGAAGGATCTATACAAAGAAAACTACAAAACTCTGCTTCAAGAAATAAGAGAGGACATGCAGAAATAAAAAAAAAAAAACATATCCTGCTCATGGATTGGCAGGATTAATATCATTAAAATGGCAATACTCCCCAAAGCATTGTACAGATTTAAAGTGATCCCTCTAAAGATACCCATGACATTCTTCAAAGAAGTGGATCAAGGAATTTTGAATTCCATTTGGAACAATAAATACCCTAGAATAGCTAAAGCATTCATTTGGAAAAAAGAATATGGGAGAAATTACTTTCCTCAACTTTAAACTTTACTACAAACCGATAGTTATCAAAACAGCATTGTATTGGAATAAAAACAGGACCTCAGATCAGTGGAATAGACTTGAATACTCTGAGATGTTCCACGGGCATACAATCACCTAATTTTTGATAAAGGAGCAAGAAGTTCTAAATGGAGCAAAGAAAACCTCTTCAACAAGTGGTCTTGGCATAATTGGCTAGCCACTTGCAAAAAATTGAACTTAGACCCCTAGTTAACCTCATGTACAAATGTAAAATCCAAATGGATTAAAGACCTCGATATCAGACCCGAAACCGTAAGATATATAAAACAACACGTAGGCAAATCACTCCAGGACATTGAGATTACAGGCATCTTCAAGGAGGAAATTGCACTCTCCAAACAAGTGAAAGCAGAGATTAACAGGTGGGAATATATTAAGCTGAGAAGCTTCTGCTCCTCAAAGAAAAAGCCCCCAGGACACAAGAGCCACCCACTGAGTGGGAGAAACTATGCACCCAATACCCATCAGATAAGGGGCTATTATCCAAAATATATAAGGCACTGACAGAACTTTACAAGTAAAAAACATCTAATCCCAGCAAAAAATGGGGAGAAGAAATGGACAGACACTTTGACAAAGAAGAAATACAAATGGCCAAAAGACACATGAAAAAATGTTCCACTTCACTAATCATCAGGGAGATGAAAATCAAAACAACTATGAGGTACCACCTCACACCACAGAGATTGGCACACATCACAAAAATGAGAACAAGCAGTGTTGGTGGGGAAGTGGAGAGAAAGGAACTCTTATCCACTGCTGGTGGGAATGCCATCTAGTTCAACCTTTATGGAAAGCGATATGGAGATTCCTCCAAAATCTGGAAATCGAGCTCCCATACAATCCAGCTATACCATTCATAGGAATATATCTGAGGAACACAAAAAATACAATACAAAAATTCCTTCCTTACACCTATATTCATCACAGCACTATTTACTATAGCAAGACTCTGGAAACAACCAAGATACCCTTCAACAGATGAATGGCTAAAGAAACTGTGGTACATATACACAATGGAATATTATGCAGCTGTTAGGAGAGATGAAGTCATGCAATTTTCCTATACATGGATGTACATGGAATATATTATGCTGAGTGAAATAAGTCAGAGAGAGAGAGAGAGAGAAACGCAGAATGGTCTCACTCATCTATGGGTTTTAAGAAAAATGAAAGACACCCTTGTAATAATAATTTTCAGACACAAAAGAGAGAAGGGCTGGAAGGTACAGCTCACCTCAGGAAGCTCACCACAAACAGGGATGAGTTTAGTTAGAGAAATAACTACATTTCGAACTATCCTAATAATGAGAATGTATGAAGGAAATAGAAAGCCTGTCTAGAGTACAGGCGGGGGTTTAGTGGGAGCAGGGAGACTTGGCACATTGGTGATGGAAATGTTGCGCTGGTGATGGGTGGTGTTCTTTACATGACTGAAACCCAAACAACACAATCATGTATGTAATCAAGGTGTTTAAATAAAAAATATATTTAAAAAAGAAAAATAAGTAAGTACTAGAATTACTTAATATTGTACCAACGCTTTTCTTTTTAAGGCTATTATTTACAGTTTTAGCATTAAGTTTTTTTGCATAATAACTTTAAGTTGCGGCTTTCCTTGAAAATTAATTAAAATTTGAAATATTTCCATGTAGGGAGGGAGGATACAGGTCTTAGTAGATATTCAAATATATGTCTACAATTGTATAAATAAATGAATGAATGAAAATTTGGGACTATTTCCACCTTACTTGCCTTCATTTAAACATGTTTGCTTTAGTTTCTTCTCTCATTCAAAAATAGTTTAAACTTATACCTTTGCTCATTTAGTAGGGGTTTGTTGATATTTCTCTTTCCAGAATACCTCCCCTCTCTGAAAGCAGCATTTATATTTCTTGAAGAGTTTTCTTCCTTTACATTCATGTCTTGTGGTTGGGCAGAGCTGAACTTTGACCCAAACTTCCCAGATCTGAGGTTATTCATATAATTCAGTTTCTTCAAACTGAACGTTTGAATCATCCAATTTAAATAAATTTCAGCAATTTAGCTGTCTATACAGATGGTATGGAAGAAGTACAGATTTGAAGAAGACTTGGAAGTTTATTTATTTGGGGATATACCCGGTGATGCTCAGGGCTGACTCCATTCTTTACATTTAGAAATGTGGTGGGTTTGGAGGACTATCTAGGATGCTTGAGATCGAACCCATATCAGCCACATGCATCATAAGCAACTTACCCACTGTACTCTCTCCAGCTGGTGTCGGAGTTCTTACCTGTTAGTTGTCTCAGAAAATGGGAAACTGCTCTAGAGCTATTGAATACCATCATGCTGTCTTGATAATAGTGGGAAAATCTGTTTTGAAAGGAATCTGCCTTTTATGTTTTAGGACTTATATTATTGATTTGAATTCTTAGATGTTAAGTTTCTGAAATGTCATTGGATATTCTGTTACTGTTTACATTTTTTTTATTGTAGTTAATTTAGGTTTGCTATTGATTTCTAGAAGAGCTTGGATTAACCTGTGTCTTCCAGAAATGCTCTAGCATCTTTATTTGAGAAAAGACCACGAACTGGAATCAGTGCAGTGCTCTGAAGATAAACATCGTTTTTAGAGTCTTCTTTAGTATTTTCATGCTAAGGCGATGCTACACCAATCTTACAGTTGTTATTATTATTGTTGTTGATGTTATTATTATTTATTATTATTACATATATCACACAAATAGAAGAAGAACCCGTAAGTATTACTTGAGATTAGTAAATCCTCATTGTTAGGACTTCAGGTTAAACTGTCTGTCTGTGAAATTTCTCTTATGGCCGAACTTTGGCTGGATCCTGTCTCTAGGGAGAGGAAATGTTCTGTCACTCTCCCTCTTCCTGAGGAAACATGTCTTTAGTCTTGCAAAGTCATCATGCCTGAAAAAAATAATCACCACCAGGCTGTGATAATACAACAGATCCCGCCCATGTTGCTAATTATGTTGTACCTCCCCTCCCCTTCACAGCCTTGCATTTCTGCTGTCCCCATCGAGGCATGATTGGCTTTTCCTAAAACAAACATGCAGTTTGTATTATAAACTCTTGCAAATTTCAGGAGAGGAAGAGAACAGAGAGAGGCTGCTCCATGTTTCATTATTTAGAACACAACAGCTTCTACTGCTACTTTCTTTCTTCAGGATTTTACTTATTTTCAGGAGGTAAAGGGTAAAGGGAGTCTTACTGTTTTATCTTGACTCCTGGTTCTTCTATCACTCATTATACCACCTCAGGCAGAAAGCTTAAGCCCTTAAACTTTGTTCTCACACAAGTTTTAAAAAGTGTCAGGATGGTACAGAAATAAAATATAGCACCTAATGCACTAGGCCAAGGCTTTGCATGCAATAAATATTCAGTTCATGCCAAGGGTTGAATGGCCACTCTATCTTTCTTTCTTTTTATTCCCTCGTACCTCCTTTCCCTCTGCCCCAGGCTAGGACCACCTTTTCTCTATTTATTAGAATAAGCAATTCCAATCATATTATCATTTGATGTAACTCAGAAAGATTTCCTGGTACTTTAATTTTGATCCCTTTATCTCTCTACTGAACTTCCCCTTAAAACTTTCATCTTGGCTTTTTTTTGGGGGGAGGGGGGTTTACCTGGCAGCGCTCAGGGGTCACTCCTGGCTCTATGCTCAGATATTGCTCCTGGCAGGCTCGGGGGACCATATGGGATGCCAGGATTCGAACCACCATTCTTCTGCATGCAAGGCAAATGCCCTACCTCCATGCTACCTCTTCGGCCCCTTTAATGCTGAAAGTCTGCATTACAAGGTAATAGATGCAACATTTTTCACTTCCTCGAATATACTGCCTGCTAGAAATAAATCAATAAGTTAAAAATCTGTATGGGTTGAGTCTGTTACTTGGTAATTCAGACATAAGTTTAATGTATTGATTTATTTCTAGCAGTCATTATATTTAAGGGATTGAAGAATGGGATAAACAAGTGGAACAGCAGACCAAAAATTAGTTCTTTATTTTGTCTCTGATTTCAGAACTTTGGTAGTGAGAAGGATGAAGTATTTGATGAAAGAGAGGATCCCAACCATATAGCCATTCAATATGTCTCATTATTTAGAACACAACAGCTTCTACTGCTGTTAGAGGCCTTCCATGACACAGAATTTTGAAACAGGGAATCAGGCATACAAGAAAAGGATAATTTTATTTTCAAATAGAGTCTAGTGAAGAATATGAAGATTAGCAAAAGTTGAAGTTATTACTACACCTTGAGCATGAAGTGCTGAGGGAAGTGACCTGAAGACTAGGAACTGAGATAATCTCACCCCAATCCACAAATCCCAGCCTCACACCTCCAGTCAGCCTCTCTGGAAGGAACCATAATAAGGGAAAATCACGTCTTGCCCAAGAAAACAGATATCTGCTAAGATTAAGATGGCTGTATACTCTGGCCTCTCCTTCCTTTACCCTTTAACCTTCTGAAAGACTTCCTCTTGAATGGTACAGGATAGAAGCTTGTAGAACAGACTTGAGGAGTCTCTTTCAATATCATAAAGATTAGATTCAATTAGAAGTAAAGAATGGCCTAAGAACAATGAAATGATGAATGAAATACTGAGAAGAAGAAGAAATGTGACTTTCATTTGACCAGTTAAAAGATTACACTGAGGAGTGTGAATTGCCCAAAAGGCTCCTTTCTGTTTTTCCTGAATATCCAGGATTTGTGTTCTTTAATTTTAGGATCAGATGTTGGATATATTACACCTGAACTTTCTTCATATGATTTTCTGTAGAATCTTGCATTATAAACACCTATACTGCTAATTAAACTTGTTCCTAGGTCTCACATTACATTTTTAAAATGCACATCACTTATTGTGAGAACCATTAGGTTACCTTCTTCTTTCTAGTTTATTTCTGAGATTTGTGTTTCCTAATATTTTAATATTAGGAAAATCATTTCCAAAATAATTTTGTTTCCCTTTCTTTTCCTCTTGACTGATGGGCCAGGTTGTCCTTATAAAGATTTAGTCCGATGGTCTGTTTAATATCTACCCTAAGGTTCCACCCCAAAATTCTATCACTGGTGAGAAATGTCTCTTGTCCAAAGATTGATGGCTTAACTCAAGAGAAGGGCAATGAATTCTCAAGCACACTAACAAATCTCCCATTCCACAAACAGGGTTGCATAACTGAAAATGTTGGAAATAGAAACAAGAGGAATTCCTTGGAGCACGAGGTCAGGAAGATAGACTTACCAGATGGATTGCAAAGCATGCTGCTCAACAGGCTCAATGAGACACTAAGGACATTTGGAGCCAACTACACTTTATTTCAGCCATATTTAAATTACTCACTTTTATTCATTATAACAGGGTGTTGGCATTCATAATGAATATAGTCTGTTCACAGAACCCTAGAAAAAACGATTCCTTTGGTAAAAATTTTTAATGAGCTAAGATTTGTATCTTCTAGTCTGTTTGAGTCTATTTTTAATATCTTTATTTAAATTTCTTAATTACAAATATGATTGTGATTAGGTTTCAGTCATGTAAAGAACACCTCCCTTCACAGGGCAACATTCCCACCAACAATGTCCCAAATCTCCCTCCATCTCACACCACCCCCACCTGTACTCTAGACAGGCTTTCCAGTTCCCTCATTCATTAACATGGTTATGATAGTTCTCAGTGTAGTTATTTCTATAACTGTACTGACCACTATTTGTGGTGAGCTTCATAAAGTGAGCTGGAAGTTCCAGACCTCCTCTCATTGTCTCTGAGAATTGTTGCAAAAATGACTTTTATTTTTCTTAAAATCCATAGATGAGTGAGAATATTCTGCATCTATCTCTCTCCTTACAACTTATTTCACTCAGCGTGGTAGATTCCATGTACATTCATATATAGGAAAATTTCATGACTTCTTCTCTCCTGATGGCTGCATAATATTCCACTGTGTATATATATCAGTTTCTTTAGCCATTCATCTGTTGAAGGGCATTTTGGTTGTTTCCAAAGCCTGGCTATTGTGAATAGTGCTACAATAAACATAGGTGTGAGGAAGGGATTTTTGTATTGTATTCTTGTGTTCCTAGGGTATATCCCTAGGAGTGGACTAGCTGGGTCAAATGGGAGCTCAATTTCCAATTTTCGGAGGAATCTCCATGTCGCTTTCCATAGAGGTTGGACTAGAAGGCATTCCCACCAGCAGTGGATAAGAGTTCCTTTCTCTCCACATCCTCACCAGCACTGATTGTTCTCATTCTTTGTGATGTGTGCCAATCTCTGTGGTGTGAGATGGTATCTCATCGTTGTTTTGATTTGCATCTCCCTGATGATTAGCGATGAGGAGCATTTTTTCATGTGCCTTTTGGCCATTTGTATTTCTTTTTTATCCAAGTGTCTGTTCATTTCTTCTCCCCCATTTTTTTTTTATAGGATTAGGTGTTTTTTTCTTGTAAAGTTCTGTCATTGCCCTGTATATTTTGGATATTAGCCCCTTACCTGATGGGTATTGGGTGAATAGTTTCTCCCACACAGTGGGTGGCTCTTGTATTCTGGGCACTATTTCTTTTGAGGTGCAGAAGCTTCTCAGCTTAATGTATTCCCATCTGTTTATCTATGCTTCCAATTGTTTGGTAAGTGCAGTTTCCTCCTCGAAGATGCCTTTAGTCTCAATGTCATGAAGGTAAAACACCTTTGTTTGCATCTTTAATCGAAAATGGAATTAGAAGAAGTCAAAGTAAGATATCACAACTAACAATTAGCTATTTTCACTTAGCATCTTGGAGCCACCCCCTAGAGTGCTCAGGGCTAACTACTTGCTCTCCACACTGGAAGTACAGGATCTGTCAGGGCTTGGGAGACCATGTAAGGTGCTGGGGATTGAACCCTGATTAGTGGCATGAAGGCTAGCTGACCCTGCTAAACTTACACTCAGAACTACTTTATTTTTGCTGTTTTTATTTTATTTTTGTTTTTGTTGTTTGTTTGATTTTGGACCACACTCTGGTGCTTGGGTATTACTCCTAACTTGACCCTCAGGGGACCATATGGTGTTGATCAATAAGCCTGGGCATTCCAGCTGTAAGCTGTGGCTAGCTCCAGGGACTCTTAAACTGGCACAAAGGCAGAATTAAAGAGATATCAAATATCTGCAATGAATGCTTTGCAAGCCTGTGCTTGATCCTAATACTGCACTACTTCCTGAGCACTGCAGAGTATCTTTGAGCATCAAATCTGGAGTTGCCTTCAGCACCCTATGATGTGGTCAAATCACTAAATAGCCCTCCTTTCTCCTACTGATTAAAATCAGTAGTATTCTTGCCTTTCGGGGATATTATAGCTTCTGAAAAGAAAATTTGTGTGTGAAAACAGTCAGTTTTTAAAGCTGAGGGTCTCCAAAATGGAGACCTTTTATGTTTGGGATATTGTTTTCATAACTGATTCCACATTAAGAAGAAGTATAAGTAACAGAGTAGGGATATTGTTTTCATATCTGATTCCACATTAAGAAGTATAAGTAACAGAGTAGGGATATTGTTTTCATATCTGATTCCACATTAAGAAGAAGTATAAGTAACAGAGTAGAGATTAAAAATCAAAGAAAAATATATAGAAATTAAAAATAAAAAATAATGCCATGTCATCTTTGAATGTTTACAGCTATAGCTTTGTTTTTTTTCACGTTTTTGCACCATGAAATATTTAAAAATCAGGACTAATATATGTATATGTAGTCATGTATTATGACTAAAATTTGTTTCCAATAAAAATTTATTTTCTTTATTAATTATTATGCACTGTGAAATATATGCCACATTTTGTTTTCTTTTTTATGTTTTATGCATGGGGACAATGATAACCTTTTCATTTCAGTCTTTCAATTTGATTGACATGCTTTATATTGTGTTTTAAATATTGCTTTTTTATTTTATAGGAATGCTTTTTCTGTTTTTTATATTTATTATTTTATATCTTTATTTAAACACCAATTACAAATATTATTGTACTTGGATTTCAGTTATGTAAAGAACACCCACTTCATAGTGCAACATTCCCATCACCCAATGTTCCAAATCACTCTCCTCCCCAACCCACCCCTGCCTGTACTCTAGGCAGGCTTTCTACTTCCCTCATTCATTCATTATTATGATAGCTCTTAATGTAGTTATTTCTCTAAATACACTCACCACTCTTTGTGGTGAGCTTCATGTCTTGAACTGAAATTTATGCCCTCCTCTCTTTGTCTCTGAGAATTAATGTAAAAATGTCTTTTATTTTTCATAAAACCCATAGATGAGTGAGACTATTCTGCATCTATCTCTCTCCCTCTGACTTATTTCACTCAGCATAATAGATTCCACATACATCCATGCATAGAAAAATTTTATGACTTCAACACTCACAACAGCTGCATAATATTCCATTGTGTATATGTACCACAGTTTCTTAAGCCATTCATCTGTTGAAGGACATCTTGCTTGTTTCCAGAGTCTGGCTATTGTAAATAGTGCCACAATGACTATAGGTGTGAGGAAGGGATTTTTGTATTGTATTTTTGTGTTCCTAGGGTATATCTCTAGGAGTGGTATAGCTGGATCATATGGGAGCTCAATTTCCAGTTTTGGAGGAATCTCCATATTGCTTTCTATAAAGGTTGGACTAGACAGCATTTCCACCAGCAGTGGATAAGAGTTCCTTTCTCTCCACATCCCTGCCAGCCACTACCACTGCTTGTTGTCATTCTTTGTGATGTGCACCAATCTCTGTGGTGTTTGATGGTACCTCATAGTTGTTTTGACTTGAATCTCCCTAATGATTAGTGATGTGGAGCATTTTTTCAAGTGTCTTTTGGCCATTTTTATTTCATCTTTGCAAAGTGTTCATTTCTTGTCTCCATGTTTTGATGATATTAGTTTTTTTTCTTGTAAAGTTCTGTTAGTGTCTTGTATATTTTGGATATTAACCCTTAACTGATGGGTATTGGGTGAATAGTTTCTCCCACTCAGTGGGTGGCTCTTTTTTCTGGGCACTATTTTCTTTGAGATGCCTATATTGTAAGCTTAATATATTCCCAACTGTTTATCTGTTCTTCCAATTGTTTGGAGAGTGCTGTTTCCTCCTTAAAGATGCCTTTAGTCTCAATGTCATGGAGTGTTTTACCTATGTGTTGTTCTATATATCTTATGGTCTTAGGTCTGATATCACGGTCTTTAATCCACTTGGATTTTACTTTCGTATATGGTGTTAGCTGGGGGTCTAAGTTCGCTTTTTTGCAAGTGGCCAACTAGTTGTTGAAGAGACTTTCATGCTCCATTTATAATTTCTTCCTCTTTTATAAAAAATTAGGTGCTTGCACTATCACATCTTTACTATATTTTTTACTCTTATCCTTTAAGAAAAAAAAATACAACTTACTGATCTTAAAAACAAATAACTGCCTGTCTCGAATACAGGCAGGGGAATTGGAAGGGGGAGAGGGTAATGTTACACTGGTGAAGGGGGGTGTTCTGGTTATGACTGTAACCCAACTATGATCATTTACTTAAATAAAAAATATATTTAAAAAAATTAGGTGCTTGTATGTCTGGGGAACATTTTCTGAGTACTCAAGCCTATTCTACTGATCTGAGGGTCTGTCTTTATTCCAATACTATGCTGTTTTGATAACTATTGCTTTGTGATACAGTTTAAAGTTGAGGAAAGTAATGCCTCCCATATTCATTTTCCCCAGGATTGCTTTAGCTATTCGAGGGTGTTTATTGTTCCAAATGAATTTCAGAAGTGTTCGATCTACTTCTATGAAAAATGTCATGGGTATCTTTAGAGGTATTGCATTAAATCTATACAATGCTTTTGAAATATTGCCATTTTAATTATGTTAATACTGCCAATCCACGAGCAGGGTATGTGTTTTTATTTCTGCGTGTTCTCTCTTATTTCTTAGAGCAAGGTTTTATAGTTTTCTTTGTATAGGTCCTTCACGTCTTTAGTCAAGTTGACTCCAAGATATTTGAGTTTGTGTGGTACTATTGTGAATAGGGTTGTTTTCTTAATGTCCATTTCTTCCCTATCATCATTGGTGTTTAAAAAGACCATCAAAGCAGCACTCTCCAAACAAGCAAAAGCACAGATAAACAGATGGGAATATATTAAGCTGACAAGCTTTGGTACCTCAAAGGTAATAGTGCCCAGGATACATAAGCCATCCACTGAGTGGGGAAAATTATTCACCCAATATCTATCAGATAAGGAGCTAATATCCAAAACATACAAGGCACTGACAGAACTTTACAAGAAAAAACATCTAATACCATCAAAAAGTGGAGAAGAAATGAATAGATATTTTGTAAAAGAAGAAATAAAAATGGCCAAAAGGCACATGAAAATTTTTCTACATCACTAATCATCAGGGAAATGCAAATCTAAACAACTATGAGGTACCATCTTATGCCACAGAGATTTTCACACATCACAAAGAATGAGAGCAAGCAGTGCTGGTGGCTGCCAGGGATGTGGAGAGAAAGGAACCCTAATCCACTGTTGGTGGGAATGCTGTCTAGTCTAACTTTATGGAAAGCGATATGGAGATTCCTCCAAAACTGGAAATTGAGCTCCCATATGATCCATTTATATCACTCCTAGAGATATACCCTAGGAACACAAAAATACAATACAAAAATTCCTTCCTCACACTTATAGTCATTGCAGCACTATTTACAATAGCCAGACTCTGGAAACAAGCAAGATGTCCTTCAACAGATGAATGGCTTAAGAAACTGTGGTACATATACACAGTGGAATATTATGCAGTTGTCAGGAGTGTTGAAGTCATGAAATTTTCCTATACATGGATGTACATGTAATCTATTATTCTGAGTGAAATAAGTTAGAGGGAGATAGATGCAGAATAGTCTCACTAATCTATGGGTTTTAAGAAAAATAAAAGACATTTTTGCAATAATTCTCAGAGACAAAGAGATGAGGCCTGGAAGGTCCAGCTCATGATATGAAGCTCATCACAAAGAGTGGTGAGTGCATTTAGAGAAATAACTACTCTAAGAGCTATCATAATAATGAATGAATGAGGGAAGTAGAAAGCCTGCCTAGAGTACAGGCAGGGGTGGGTTGGGGAGGAGAGTGATTTGAAACATTGGTGTTGGGAATGTTGCACCTGTGAAGTGGGGTGCTCTTTATATGACTGAAATCCAAGTACAATCATATTTTTAATTTAGGTGTTTAAATAAAGATGTTAATAAAAAAGAAGTGGAATAGAATTAAGGAAATAAATCAATCATTTTTTCTCTATTACTCTGAGTTCTTTTAGCAGTAACTTATTTATCATCATTTTATAAAATGAAATCATGTTGATAAAGTGCATTCTGATATTATAAAGCATGTGCATTTTAATGTATGAATTTTAAATTTATACATTAAATGTGAATTAATTTTAATTTATCTTTCAAAAATACTGCAAAAAGTTTTCACGAGATTGCTTATTTACATATCAAAATAGTAATTGAGATTTTTTATTCTATTACATAGTTCCTTAATTTAACTTTTGACTATAGTTTTGTTTGAGCAATTTGATGGTCATAAAAACAACACAAAATAAAAACTTCATCTCACAGTATTAAAATCATTTATTGCAATGTTCCTGCTATTTTAGCATACACTAAGGAAACTCTTCTTTGATGGGAGGAATCTCAATATGGTTGATACTTGTGACAAAAATCAAATAAAACCAAAACCACACTATATGTATTCACAAAAATTTTATATGTGAATTATAACATATGAATTATGAATATAAATATATGAAGATACTTTCAGAGAACCAGGGATCAAGAGGATATTTTTTAGCAGACACACATAATAATAATAAATATTAAAGAACAACCTTTATAGTAAAAGGCATCAGCTCCAGATATCATTCAAATCAATAGTTAGAAAAAACACTTAAGAAATGATAACTATGTGCATGAATATAATAGACTTGGGGCTGAAGAGATAGTGCAAGGATTAAGGCCCTGGTCTTGCTTGTTCAACTCTGGTTTAATCACCAGCACCACATATAGTCTCCAGAGCACCAGTAAAAATGATCCCAGAACACAGTCAGGCCTAAGCACTGAGTGTGCAGTGTGACCTACCCCTGCTCCCATCAAAGATACGTTATGACTATATTTTATCATTCTAATTTCCTTAACTACATAAAATAATGTAAATCAAAAATCACAATACTGTATTATGGGGTCTATAAAGTAGAAATAGATATGGTCAGAGAAAGAAAAAAGAAGATAAGAACAAAATATACTGAAACAAATTTTTTAAAATTAATCTAATATTCTGAGTTAGATTATGATAACTTGAGAAATTTCCTGTAATATTCAGAACAACCATTAAGAACATTAACTAAAAATAAAGCTAAATACCTTGATAAATCAATAGCTAAAAATACAACAGTGTCAGTGTATCAATTTAAATGATGCACTATGAGTGTTTAATACCAAAGAGGGAAAAAGAAGGGGAATAAAATAGCTATAAAGAACAAATATGATAAAATAACAAAAGAAAAAACATATGAATTATAATTATAGAATTTATATATGAATTATAGAGTCATAAGTGCAATATATTTTGAAAGTATTGTACAGACAATACATTTAATTTAATGTAATTTGTATTCAATATGAACACACTATAATTTGAATTTACAAATAAAACTCATTTCTGTGTGAATATAAGAGATAAAGTATTTGAATCTATATTGACTCTAAGGTCAATTATATTTGGTTGAAGATGGAACATTCAGTATAGTAAATATTATAGGTTTGCCATTGCTTATATAATAAATAATATTTTAAAGTAAACCATCTGAAAAGTCTGCTGTACCCAATAAATCAAGTCATAAAAACCTATAGCTCTGAAAATGGAAAATTCCTGCTTGCATTTAAAGAGGGAAAGATACTGAGATTCACAAACCTCAAAACACAATACATAACATTGTTTTGTCTGAGAGGATATTACATAATACTTAGTAGATATTTAATAGCTGTAAATATTTAATGATTATTGGGAGAATAGAACATAAAATATATGTGTGTTTTTCTTTTTGTTTTTGGTTTTTGGGCCACACCTGTTTGATGCTCAGGGGTTATTCCTGGCTATGCGCTCAGAAATTGCTCCTGGCTTGGGGGAACCATATGGGACGTGGGGGGACATAAATTATGTATAATTAATAAATTACTTCTATAGACTTAGAGTGGTAGCAAGGTCTGTAGACAGTCTGTTAATTTTTTGTGTCTGTATAAACTTAAGCAATATACTAGGATAATTATAGACAGCTATTTATCGGCAATATCTATTAAAAACTGGAATTATAACATTTGGCAGAAACTAAATAAGCTACCCAAAGGATAACAAAACAATTAGCACACATATTGTCTCAGTATAGAAATATTTGTCTTCAATATGACTGACTAGAATTCCTAAATTCTCCATTGAAGAGCCAAAGAGGTAATACTGAAGTTCAGTATTGACTTGACTTGCAAACCGCTGTATTTGGTTTGACTCATAGCACTGTTCCTAAGCAGTCACAGGAGTAATCTCTGATTACAAATTCATGAGCAAGCCCTGAACACCATCAGATGTGGCCCCAAATCACTAAAAAAAAAAAAAAAAGAAAGAAAGAAAAGAAATTCTCCACTAGTGGAGAATTGATACAGCTATATCAAATAGCTGTATACATACTTTATGATAAATTTTATTTTTAACCACATACTATATTTTCAAATTTCATGGTTTTCTTGTCTGTATATACTAAGAAAATATTAACAAATTTCACTGTGACTGTTATCAGTTATCTATTGCTATAATGAGTTGTAGAGAAATCACCAAATCTAGTCATTTAGCAACAAATATTTACTTAGCTCTAATGTTTGTGGGATGCATGCAGTTAACCTGTGCTAAATTGGTCCTAGTATGACTATATTTGCTTTTGCTCTCTGTGCTTATATTTGATTTATATAGGTTATTCTGGTGATTTTAGCCGAGGTTGTCAACATGTTGGGTAAAACAGGTGAATGATAGATGGAATTATCTTGGTTCTACCCAAAAGTAGGTGGTATGAAACAACAGGCATTTGCTCAGCTCACAGAGCTCTCTGGGAAAAATGTAAGAAGTGCTATTGAAATGTCGAGTTTTCAGGCCTCCTGGTAGTATCTGCCAAACGAAATAATATAGCTCAAAGGCAGAGTAAAAGTCATGCATTACAAATTTCATCCAAGGAGTGGGATAAAGGAGGTGCAAAGAACAGGGTTAATTAATCTGAATAATCCAAGATATAATTCAGCCCTTTGTGAATCTCATCCGCCTCTTCCTCCAGCAGCCTTTGAGAGAGAGCCAAGTGTTCCACTTGTTATCTCCCAAGCACAGTCCTGTTTCCCTGGCTCAGGTCAACACTGGGCAGTCCTGCTGCCCACTCAGTCCTGGGTGATGGGAAATGACATGACCAGCCCCATCTCACCTCCACAGTGATCATTGATGAGAAGCTGAATAGTGAGCTGATGCACTTTTCCAGGACAACTGAAGCTAAATAAACTTTATGTTTCCTACTAGAAGAAGAAAAACATACCAACCACTCTGTGTACTTTTCTTTGCTTAGAGAATCATTCATGAAATGAGCGACAAGCCTTTTCTTTTTGGGGTAAGGCAAAATCCTCCTGCTGTCCCCTCTCCCCACCTCACCTCTTACTCTAGTGCTGTAGAACTGTCTTCTTTTTTGTTTTAAAAATGCGCTTGGGATTTTGTTACAAGGCAGTGATTCTCAACCGTAATTACACATGAGAGTCGTTTGGGGAACTTTGAAAAATCCCAGTGCCTGTGGCGCACGCCAGAGCAAGTCTCTGATCTGGAACTGCCATTTTTAAAACTCCAACAGGGGCTTCTGCTATTGGCTAAATTGAAAATTCCCAGCTGAGTGTGGCTTACAGAATAATTTATCTCAAGTAATAATTGATAGTAATGGTTTCAGGCCTGGGATATGTGGAAAAGTTCCTTTCTTTTTTAACTATGTGAAGTATAAAGCATTGTTATCCTTCAACTGTTTGTGTGGGGTTTCTTTCTACTCCTCTGTATAAATGGAATTCCATTAGTCTTGAAATACATTCTTATCGAGTGCCATGACAATATAGATGAGAAAAACAAAGGCTCACACACAGTTGCATTCACTTATCTAGCATCACTAATGAAAGCACAGTTATGTTTGGGTCATGATTCTTATGTTTTGTTTTGTTATTTTGTTTTTCCTCAGCATCAATTTATTTTCAAAACAAGGACTTCAAAGTTTTGGGAGTAACAAGTTGGGTTCTATCTATAATCTTTTCAGTAAAACTATCCATAGTCTCTGTTGTTGACCAAACACAGAAGCAAATCCTTCATATATTTATGAAAAATTGTGTAAATACAAAATACATGGATCTTTCAAGGGTGAAACTCCAACAGACCATTTAAAATTGTTGGTCAAAGCTATGTTTCAGATTATTCGAAAGAATAAATATCAAGACTTTAAGTTCAATTCATAGGTTTTAAGGTCCTATGTATTAAAAACATTGGTTATCTTTATATATGTGCTTTTCTTCCTTTCTTTCTTCTTTCATTGTGTATTGTGTTTCTTCCTTCCTTCCTTCTTTCTTTCTTTCTTTCTTTCTTTCTTTCTTTCTTTCTTTCTTTCTTTCTTTCTTTCTTTCTTTCTTTCTTTCTTTCTTTCTTTCTTTCTTTCTTTCTTTCTTTCTTTCTTTCTTCTTTCTTTCTTTCTTTCTTTCTTTCTTTCTCTCTTTCTTTCTTCTCTTTCTTTCTTTCCTTCCTTCCTTCCTTTTCTTTCTTTCTTTCTTTCTTTCTTTCTTTCTTTCTTTCTTTCTTTCTCTTTCTTCCTTCCTTCCTTCCTTTCTTCTTTCTTTCTTTTCTTTCTTTCTTTCTTTCTTTCTTTCTTTCTTTCTTTCTTTCTTTCTTTCTTTCTTTCTTTCTTTCTTTCTTTCTTTCTTTCTTTCTTTCTTTCTTTCTTTCTTCTTTCTTTCTTCTTTCTTTCTCTCTTTCTTTCTTTCTTTCTTCTTTCTTTCTTTTTCCTCTTTCTTTCTTTCTTTCTTTCTTTCTTCTTTCCTTCTTTCCTTCTTTCCTTCCTTCCTTCCTTCCTTCCTTCCTTCCTTCCTCCTCCTTCCTTCCTTCCTTCCTTCCTTCCTTCCTTCCTTCCTCCCTCTCTCCCTCCCTCCCTCCCTCCCTCCCTCCCTCCCTCCCTTCCTTCCTTCCTTCCTTCCTTCCTTCCTTCCTTCCTTCCTTCCTTCCTTCCTTCCTTCCTTCCTTCCTTTTTTTTCTGTTTCTTTTTGGGTTATACTTAGGTGTGCTCAGAGCTTACTCCTGGCTCAGAAATTATTCCTGGCATGTTTAGGAAACAATATGGGATACCAGATATCAAATTCGAGTCAGCTGCTTATAGGGAAAATGCCATAACTCTGATTTTTTATTTATTTATTTTGTAACTGAATTCTGTAGTTTATTAACTCCACATAATAGTTTCAAAGTCCTTTCATATTATTGCAGTAGTAGGTTTTTCTTTTTCTGGTTGAATAACTTTCTACTTTATCTATATATCTATCAATTACGTCACAACATTTTATTCACATGTTAATGGGTACTTATATAATTTCTCGTCATAGTTATGGTAAATAATGCTGTTAATATATAAAGTTGAGGATTTAATTATCTCTTTGATAGTATTTGCATTTCCTTCAAATATCCTATAAATGGAATTTCTTGATCATATGATTATTATTTTTAAATTTTCTTTTACCAACCATTGACAAGTTAAAGGTGTATTTCAGTCAAGATTTGTTTCATGTAGAACTATTTTCTTAAATGGTGTTCCATGCAAATGTGGACTTGGAGAATCCCACAAAGTTAGCAACAGTAAAAGGCACACTGGGGCAAAAATTAATTCAACATCTACCACATAAACACACAGATATTTCTCATACTTGCCCATATTGTTTTCCAAGACAAAAAAAATTGTGTCACGTAATTTGATGCAATGTGCATAGAATTGGAAGATAGTTGTTAAATGAAGTAGCCAGAAAAAGGATAAATACAGGCTAATGTCTCTTATAGGTGATATTTCAGATAACTGAATGAAGAAATGCACTGGTTTAATTGGAAGTTGTCAAGAACATTCTTGGCCCCAGAGATTGTGAGAAGGAAAAAATGAGTGGAGTGGTGTTGCATTCAGCCCTTATGATGGAGCTGGATGGAGATGGAGGCCTTTGTCCTTAGGCTCAGGACCACGTGGCTCCATACCCCATTAACCGTCAGGTCATTATCTTCAGGTGGTCACAGCGGGTAAAAATCTCACAGGCAGGGTTCCAGAGAGATAACATCTTTATTGGCCCTGGTCCACGTGTGTGGCCTATATCATAACCAATTTAGCATATGCCATTCTTAGCTTGCCCTGCGTCTTAACTTCTTTCAGCCATCTTTCCTCTCTCCTTCATGCAGGCAAAGATCTTAATCCCTTGGGTCAAAGGCCTTATCTAACCTTCCGAAGACCCCTCCTAGGAATGGGCAGGGTCTTTCAGGTAAAGATACATGTAATATCCGCCCAATAAATGGGCGGGTCTTGCAGATAGTTACACGTAAATTGGGGTGGAGTCACAGAGTGGAATTGAGTGGAGTAAGAGAAACAAAAGTGAAATAACAAGGGACAGGGACCAAGGGAACTCAGGTACATTGGAGATGATTGAAATAAGGACAGAACTAAATATCCAAACCATGGAGTCAACAACAATCAAATCATGAGACCCAAACATTAAAAACCAATCTTAGAAAGCTGCCTGTTGGGCCCAGAGAAATAGCACAGGGGCGTTTGCCTTGCAAGCAGCCGATCCAGGACCAAAGTTGGTTGGTTCGAATCCCGGTGTCCCATATGGTCCCCCGTGCCTGCTAGGAGCTATTTCTGAGCAGACAGCCAGGAGTAACCCCTGAGCACCGCTGGGTGTGGCCCAAAAACCAAAAAAAAAAAAAAAAAAAAGCTGCCTGTTATGCTGTTATGCTGGCAGACTGGGACAGGAGTGTTGGTTCAGAATGGACTCTGTGAACATTGGTGGAGGGAGGTTGACACTGGTGGTGGGATTAGTGCTGAAATGTTGCATGTCTAAAACTTAACTATGAGTAACTTTGTAAATCACAATGCCCTAAATAAAAATATTTTAATTTAAAAATAAATAAAAAAATTTAAAAAGCGATTACAATGGGGAAAGATAAGAACTCTAAGCAACTATTTACCCAGGTTAGATTTCAGATTAATTTAGGGACAGGTACCAAACAAATAGAAATAGTTCCTATGCTTCATAGCTTACTGAAAAATGTAAGACTTAGCAAGTGATAGCACAGTGAGCAGGGTGCTTACCTTGCATGTGACTGACCCAGGTTTGGTCCCTTGCATCATATATAGTTTTCAGAGGAGTGCCAGGAATAATTGTTGAGTATAGAGGCAGGAGTAAGCCCTGAGCACAGTTGAGTATGGCCCCAAGGCAATAAAAAAATCAAACTTATTACTCCTAAAACTATATATTGTGTCTTTCCTGTTCTTTACCTTTCCTTAAAAATCGCCATGCAGCATCTTGCCAATCTCTTCATCTCCTGATTATCCTTGGTGCTCCTCAGGGTGCAGCCAGCCTGCAATGTAAAAATGTAAAAACAATACATGTTTTTAATGGTAATGCTTTATTAATCATTGTCTCTAATGTGCTGAATAAATATCAAAACTATATTCAATTATGTGGGATATACCAGGAATGAATGTGTAAGGATTTGATCCTTGGCACTTACAAATAAAAAATTAGATGAATATAAAACTTTGTAATTCCAAATTGTTTTCACATTATTTTCTTTCAACTTATCTTAGGGACACTGCAAAACATTTATCAAAACTATTGGAAGTTATTACCCTAATTTATTTAGTGGGTGATCGAAATGAAAGATAGACGCTAAAGGAGGCTATTTATAGTGACATAGGAAGAGGTAGATTTTAAGAAATCATCCACTTTAAAAAAACATAAGTGTAGCCATTAAAATTTTGTTTATTAAACTCTATGCTGATTAAATCCTTTCATCATAAAGCTAAATTCTTTTTTTTTTTTTTTTTTTTTTTGTATTTTGGGTCACACCTGGCAGCACTCAAGGGTTACTCCTGGCTCTATGCTCTGAAATCACTCCTGGCAGGCTCAGGGGAACATATGGAATGCCAGGATTCAAACCACCGACCTTCTGCATATAAGGCAAATGCCTTACCTCCATGCTATCTCTCCGGCCCCTAAATTCTTTTTTTTTCCTGAGCTAAATTCTATTTTTTTTTTATTTTTTTTTTTGGTTTTTGGGCCACACCCAGCGGTGCTCAGGGGCTACTCCTGGCTGTCTGCTCAGAAATAGTTCCTGGCAGGCACAGGGGACCATGTGGGACACCGGAATTCGAACCAACCACCTTAGGTCCTGGATCGGCTGCTTGCAAGGCAAACACCGCTGTGCTATCTCTCCGGGCCCCTGAGCTAAATTGTGCCAATATTCTCTAGACTGAGGAAATTGTCATTATTGAATTACTAGAGGAAAAAATTGGTTGCAGAGAGTCAAGTACATACATTTTGTACCCAATTAAGGTTCCAGTGCACAACTCTGATATATTAAGATTCACCACATGGGTAGCCAGAGGGATAACATAGTGGGCAGGGTATTTGCCTTGTATTTGGTTGACCTTGGTTCAATTCCCAGCAATCCCATATGGTACCTGTAGTCTGTCAGGAGTATTTTTGAGCACAAAGCCAGAAGTAACCCCTGCGTGCTGCCAGGGTATGGACAAAAACCAAAAACAAACAAACAAACAAAAAAAAAGATTTACTTTATGGGTTAGAGAACTAGCTTAAATAACTAAGCACATATGCTTTGCATATGGGAGACACAGGTTTGATCTCTAGAGCAATATGCACGTCACCTGAGTACATCTAGGTGTGGTACTGGAGCCCCATCCCTAGAGTAGTCCCTAAATATCATTAGTTGTGGTCCTCAACCGAAAAACTGAAGAACATAATGCACTTCATATCTATAATCTATTTCCAATTCTGTAACCTTAATGCCTAGTTCAGAAGGTTAATGTAAGGTTTAAATTAAATGCCAAGAAAAAAACCCATGATATATATAGTTAAACTTCAAAATGTGAAGTTATTGTTATTGAAGTTATTTAGAAAACAAAATAGGTTTGCAATCAATTTTATTGTTTTGCCTTTATGTAATATAAAGTTATGCCTGGGGTTTTGAATTAAGAACAATGGCCAGTGATTAAAAGATTCTAAAAATAAGACTACTCCATTTGTCGTTCCACAAACCAGAAAACCAGAATCCCTGGATGCAACTTCCTAAGACTGTTCTCTAAGTGATGAAATTAAAGTTGACATAATAGTCCTTGGTTGTTGCTTTTTTTTTTTTTATCAAAGTATAAATTTCTGTTTTCTAGGACTTTAGTTTGACTTTAGCTTTGGTTGCAGTATTGGCCAGGCCAACAGTGCATTATGCATTGTGTATTATTTTGCAAATGTGACCATATGGCTGGTGTGCAGACAGTACAGGAATGTGCCCTTCTAATCAATACATCTGCTGTTAGCTTTAATTTTGAGTCATGCCACTCCTATAACAGATTAACTTTTACTTGTAAGGCCTTGAAGGTGCTATTGCAGAAAGCAAGATATCACCCTGTTTACCACTGATAGTAGTGACAGATATTCTCCTAACGTAGCCCCTTTTTTTTTGGTTTTTTGGGCCACACCCGGCAATGCTCAGGGGTGTCCAATGCTCCTGGCTGTCTGCTCAGAAATAGCTCCTGGCAGGAACGGGGGACCATATGGGACACCGGGATTTGAACCAACCACCTTTGGTCCTGGATCGGCTGCTCGCAAGGCAAACGCCGCTGTGCTATCAGCCTTTTTTATAAGCAAGACCAACTCAGTAGGAAAAGATATTTAAATTTTCATATATCCTGTTGCTTCAAGCTTTCATCATCATTGTACTTTTATGGAACAAGATACATATGACTGTCTCTCCAAGATAAGAAGAAATTGACAGTTGGCAAGGGACCAATCCTATATTTGCTGCATGCAAAGCAAGCACTCTACCTGCTGTGTTAACCCTATGGCCCCTAAAAAAATGTTTTAAAGAAAGTATTAAGTAGCATATCTATGGCTAATGCAAATGCAAAAGATCTGGGACTGGTAGGAGTATCTATTCTAAAGCTTTGATATTTCCCTAATTTTTCTTACCCTTTGGTTACCAGAGTAGAATTCTTCTTCAGAAATCCCATTAGACTGATTACCATGAGAATTCACAGATCTCCTGGGTATGGCAGGCGACAACTATGTTGCTAGAAAAATGAAGAAAACAAAGTGGCTTGGTCTCGAAAGTCCCAAGGACAAGCCTCATGCCAGTAACATTCTTTTGGTGCTTACATTTTTATCAGAAACAAAGTCTTGGGTCTTGCACCTATTTATATTTACTTGCCAAACCATCTTGATTATATTTCCTTTTAAAAAAATGCATTTCCTAAGTATTGTGTCAGCAGGAGTAAAACCAGGATCTTGGTGGAAAAAAGGGATGATACAGACCCCACTGGGGGCATAAAAACTGGGTCTTGGGGTTAGAGTCTACATACACTGAAATGTTTTGGTACCTTCAAGCAGGTCTTCATAAAAATTATTTGAGGCCTCTGTGGGCAGGAAACCTGAGCAAACCAAATGTGGTCTGAGGCCTGAAGTCCAATTGGGCCTGTTCTCCTTTCTATGACAGAAGAACCTAAAAATAAAACAGAGGCAATAAGTGTTAACACATTGGTTTGCTTTCTTAGTACAGATAACATCCCTGTTCAGGCAAGAGTAAGTAGGTCAGAGGGTAAATTGAGAGTTGCCTTTGTCCTGTTCTGTATCAAGACCAGTTAATTTTCTTTTCCCTTCCATTAGCTTGGCACAGTCCTTCCTGATCCCTCTCCCCCTACCCCCAACTCCAGGGGTGGAACCCAGAGAGCAGAAAAATACAATCTGCATCCTCAGTGAACTGGCGGACTGAAGGGTTCTACAGAGGAGATTGGGCACAATACTGGGGGCACACGTGCTGTTTCCATTGCTGGGGCAGGAATCTTATTGACCCTTTGAGTAAGGTGAAGATTCAACCCCCCCCCCCCAACTTTTCTGCATCCTTTTTCCTCCACCCTTCTGGAGCTTTCCATGAGCCACATGATTTGGGAGACAACTCATTAATCCTTTTTTTGTGAAAAGAGGCTGCAAATTGGGAAAAGCAGCCTGAATTTCTCCCTCCTAGTCTTTGGCTGAGCTAACTTGCTAATTGAAGTACAGAAGAAATGCACACAAAATTAATTGCCCTAGAGATTTATGCCTTTGGCAAGATCAGGAGATAAGGGGTTACTTAAGAGAAAGAGAAGAGAGAACCAAAGGACTCTGCATTTCAATTTAAAAATAGCTAAATCTCAGGATCCTCCTCTTCCTGCCCTCATCCCTTCACAGGGAGAGCTTTTGAAAGGGATTTCCCTCCTCCTTTCCCCCTCCCTTCTTTCCAGGGGATCTGTGACGCCAGTTCATTTGAATGGCAAGATTTTTCTGATTTTTTTCCATGCTAATTGAGATACAGGAAGTCACAATTGAAAGACTTCTTTATGCTTGGTGTCATCATCACCTTAGTATGAGGGATAACTAAAGGGTCCAGTGATGGAATCAGAGGTCTGGGCCAGCAAGTAAGTCCCAGGATCCAGAGATTTTTCAAGACAGAGTCAACCATCCAAAAAGGGCAGCAGCTGCGGCTGAGGTGGTGAACCTCACTTCCTGGGGTCACACTGCAACTTTAGATCTCATTTGGAAAGTTCAGATTTTATGAGATGTTTTGTCACATCAGTAACTATTAATGAAAGTGAAAAATAAAATTCTCAATGCTTTGTGTACCTGTGTGACCAGCGAGAACCAAGTAAGATTTCTTAGTCTGAAAAAATTAAAGAAGAGCTTCCCAAATTTTGAGTTGATAAGGCTCTTCTCTAGCTCTAGCTATAGACCTAGGGTGATTTTGTGTATTTTCAAGATCATCTAAATTTAGTTTTTAGCTTCCACAATGAAATTGTGAGTAATTGTAGGGTATTTTTGTTGTTGTTTGTTAAGCATTTAAATGACATATATTTTGAACAGTGGTTCACAAAGCAGAACAGACTAGCAATACCAGACTCAGGAAAATTCAACAACTTGTGGGAAATGACAATTTTCAAGATTCTAAACCTAAACTTTAGAATCACATGCTCTTGAGGTGAGCACTAGGGACATGTCATTTAGCATGTTTCCCAGGTAATTTTGAGGAGGTTTTAAATTAGAAAATTTGGGGATATAGATTGATAGAACAGGTGTTAACTTGCTTTCCCTGCATGCTGTTGACCCTAGTTAAATCCCTAGTAATATATTTGATTCCTCAAGCAGTGCCAGGAGTGATCCCTGAAGGAGTAAGCCCAAGTACTGCCTAAGGTTCCCCAAACAAAACAAAGAAAATAAAAGGACTGGTAAACTTTGAATTTAGATAATTCATAAAGTCAACATTATTTGTGACTTATTTCCTTATTTTGAACTAGATGAGGATTAGGAAAATTAGGTAACACATAAAGTGGGTTGGCATAATTTTTTATGAAATTAATACACTTAGGGAAAATCCTGATACTAAAATAAAGCAGGATGATATATGATGATGACCAGCTTCATAGAATTGTACCCTTTCTCAAAGGAGCTTGCCCTTAAACTAAATGTATGTGTGTTGAATCCTTTCCTTGTCACTAATGTTCACTATATAACTAAAGAATTGTTTCTGACTGGAAGAGAAATTGTTCTCGATGAGAGATAATGAGAATGGACCTGATTTTCCATCTCAGTGAAGACATCCAACCTGTAAATATTTTAGTTTTTCAGAGAACTTGCCTAAAGACCAGATCAAGCTAATCAGGCGTTTTGAATACATACTACCTCCCCAACCACCAAAACCCACTACTTCCACACATACCAATCAGGAAAGAGTAGAATTCCTGGCCTTGGTGCTTTCTACATTATTAACCTACCCTTAGGATAACTTCCCTGGGATGGAGGTACTGAAGAGCTCCTGAGAAATCTGTCATCTAAGGCCTCTCCCATCCTCTATGCCTGTGCCCTATTTAATGTGTCATAGTAGACCTCAGGTAGAAATGGAGCAGTTAGACCAGTATGTAGTGAGCAGTTCCTAGAACTGAGTGCAAGGCTTCCTAGCTATATATAAGGGGGGTTGCCAATTAAAAAAAATGCTTTCAACCTACATTCAAGAGCTTAAAACCCTTCAAGTAAGCTCCCTCTAATGAGAAAGCCATGACCCTCTGTGTCTTCCTATGCTCAAGTGCAAGACTTCTTTCCATCAATCAGAAGCCTCATCTTTGAACAATCTTCAACTTGAAAAATGAGCTCTGGTCTCTTCTACATTTCTCAAAAGCTAAATAACCTTGCTGTCTATAACAACAGGAGTTCAATAAGTGGTAATAAAGAATTCAGAAACCAGGGCCGGTGAGGTGGCGCTAGAGGTAAGGTGTCTGCCTTGCAAGTGCTAGCCAAGAAAGGAAGGACCGCAGGTCGATCCCCCGGCGTCCCATATGGTCCCCCCAAGCTAGGGGCAATTTCTGAGCTCTTAGCCAGGAGTAACCCCTGAGCGTCAAACGGGTGTTCCTCCCATCCAAAAAAAGAAAAAAAAAAAAGAACTCACAAATCATTCTAAGAAAAGTAATCACTTTTTGGTAAGAACATTGCAGACTTTGATAATCACCAATCATCACTTGATGTTTTAAAGTCTGGAAATAAGTGACATCTAAGTTAATAGGACAGATTGGAATCTATACTTTTTTCTCTTGAAGAATATATATTTTCTCCTTGCTCGCGAAACATTTCCTAATATTTTTATGGCTGGCTTTTAGAAATAAATATAATGACTCAAAAATAGGACAAGTGGAAAATCTAACTGAAACAATTACTGGAACTTGAGTCCTAGAACATTTTCCTCCACCACCTCTATTCACCATATTCCTCAGTTATACGGGTCAAACCTAGAACCTCACATACCAAAGGCACATACTTGACTGATGAGACTCATCTATGGCCATTTTATAATGAAGAATATAATCAACTCTATTTTTGTGGGGAAGGAACTTTGGAATGATGAGATCTAGGGTTTCTGAACTAGTATTGTGGGTCAGTAGGTCACAACTGTCCTGAGAACTTGTGTTCAACTGGTCTCAAATGAAGCAGCAGAGGTAGAAAAAGGTGCCAAACTGTTCAAAGCAAGAACCCAGAATAAAATAAACTATAATTTTGAATCCTGAATGTTGCCTCTATGTTGGGCTTTTGAAATCAGTCATTTATTTGAAACATTGACACTTGAGAATCTTTTCAGAGAATGTAAGCAAATGAATGGTTTGAGTATTCTTGCAAAGTCAGCTCTGCTCTCAAAAGTGTCCTATTTCAAATAGCTTTATTTCACTGGAAGTATATGTTTCACTAATTATAAATGAAATGAAAATTTCATCTCTTGACACAAGTCAGTGTCATTTATGTGCATTCTTTGCTGTCTTGGGAAAAATGCACAACATATTTGTGTTGGCAACATTTTTTAATAGAATTATGGTGTGACTATAACCACTTTTGGAACCTGTTTATTTTCCATGTTGCTTAATATGCCAATTAGATTTTCTTAGGAGCAGAGGTTACTACATTTGAATTTCCTGTGTTAAGAATTCAGTAGGGATTTAATACATTTGCCAATCATATCTAGAAACTGACTTTTTAAAAATTCTCCCATGTTTCTGAAGCAGTTTGCTAATATAATCTGGGATTTGTGCTCTCAGGACTAAAAGAAACCTTAGCTACTTTCATATCATGTTAGTTTGTGACTCTATGGTAAGGAAACTAAAGCACAGAGTTAAATGAAAGTCTCACAAGACTCATAAGGAAAAAAAAAAGTTCAGTATAATCTGAGACTCTTTCCCCCAACCAATATTCCACAATTCTCTAATTTTGTCTATTCCCATATGGGCACTGGTAAAATCAGTAATAAATAATTAAATGCTAATTTAAATAATGTACATTTCTGACTTGTGTGCCATTTATTAAAGTTTCATTGCCTTTTCCCACCAATGAATGAACCGCAAAAGGAAGTTTGCAAGTCCTGAGCACCTGAGCATATAAATTATTATTTTTTGAATGTGCACTCTTATTTTTTAGTTTTTATTGATAAAATCATTAGCTGAAATTATTACCTAGAAAATAACTGCCTTTGAACTAGAATTATTTCTTTTTCCTTTCTTATAATAACTTCTATTATGTTTATTATCAAATATACTTTTATAAGGAGAGAAAATAACCTAACTACTATAAGCCAATCCAACTAAAATAATTAGTGAGACTTTGTAATACTTCTTTAATCTTTTCCCTTTCCCTATCAATTTTTCCCTGAATTATTTTAACACAGTTTCCAAACATCATTTCTAACCCAGTGTTTCTCAGTACACATCTCTAAATAGTTGAGTATTTTACTACATAAACTGAATGCTATTATTACCCTAAAATTATAATTATAAGGTCATTAAGTATCCTGTCAATGTTACCATTGCCTGAGAAACACTTTTAGAGGTGTCTTTTCCCATTCTTAATAGATGTGGCATATAAGACTCTAGCAAACATGGCAAACATATAAAAGAAAGAAAAGAAGATGAAAAAGTAAAATCAGTAAGAAGGGTTTTCCCCAATTCTCACAGCTCTAATCTGGATACCATTCAGTGTGACAGGCTGCTCAGTGGGTTCCCACAGCTGGTTAGTGTTTTGAATTCCAGCCCCATGAACTCATATCAGGCTACATGGGCTAATGCTCAGCGCCCAACCTAGAGCTGATATCTTTGATGACAGAGTAATTGAGCAACCGCGAGCATTGTCTACTGCTTGCTAAATGCACTGTCATTTGTGTTATTCTTCCATCTCTGCAGGGAGTAAAAGACTCTAAGGATTCTTGAAAGCATTCAAGCAATTCTAGAGACAAAATACTGCTACTCAAACACCAATAAAATAACCAGTTATATCATAAACAGTCTTCTGGATCCTCTTGGTCACATAATGTGTTCAGTTTTCTTCCTCTACCTTGAGCAATAAATGTAAAGATAAAATAAGGAGAGGAAAAATAAGATATATATAAATAGGATATATATATATATAATTAGTCTAGGTATTGCCTTTTTTTTGAGGGTGAGGAAAATATTGTGCAAGATCTCTTACATGTGGGCATGTGCTGTGCCACCGAGTAACTTTCTGACTTAGGCATTGAATTTTGATTATAACTTTCCTATTCAGCTTATAGCAGATAAAATTCATTAAAGAAAATACAGTCAAGAAAAATTTCTTCTGATCAAGAAAAATGTTTCTCAAAAACTTATATATAAATAAAAATTATTTATAGATAGATATTATAAGCCCTTTTCAGATTCCCAATGGATGTTATATTGATCTTCCACTTGATCCTCCACAGCATCTAAAAGACTATACAGTATTTACAACTTGACACCTAATATTTAAATTATTTTCAATTCATTTTTCTTAAGGTAAATGGTTTGTCTCATTTCTTTTGCTTTGTTTTACAAATAAAATGTATCCCAAATTGCAGCATATGAATGAGAATAGACTTTCTTCTGTCTTTATTGATTCCTAATTGCTGGACACAGGCAAACATATGTTTTGAAGGAGTGGGAGGAAAGGGCATAGATGTGAGATAGTTAAGAACTGTGGGGTAGATGGGAAAAGCAAGCATAAAGCATTTGACCCTTGTTCTAATGGAGCATTAGTATACTAGGGAGGAGATCTGTCACTGAGATATACACAACGAGACAGTCATCTCCAATCTGGGAAAGTCGCTACAAGGACAATTCTGGACAATGTCTGTTGGCAGGTACTTAAGGAGTGTCTGCGGTGGGGACCACTTCACAAAAGTGTGACCTTTGAACAAAAACTGAATGAGCTAAAGAGCCAGCATGAGAAGGCTCCAAACTCTTCACAGGAAACCTTGGTTGAAGAAAGACTCTACTAATTGCATATGTGTGAGGCCGGAGAGATAGCATGGAGGTAAGGCATTTTCCTTCCATACAGAAGGATGGTGGTTCGAATACCGGCATCCCATCTTGTCTCCCAAGCCTACCATGAATGATTTCTGAGCATAGAGCCAGGAGTAACCCCTCAGCACTGCCAGCTGTGACCCAACCCCACCCCCCAAATTGGCATATGTGGCAGAAACCTGTGGGTCCAACAGAACTTGAACATAGACCTCAGAGGACAACTACTTTCCAATGTGTGGCCTCTACTCAGGAAAATGCCAATTCTTCTGTGACAGGATTCTTGGACCATCAGAATCGCCTGAAGGAATTAGTCATCTCTCAGACTTCTGGTCAAACTCCAAGGAGTTGATTAAGTTATTTAAGTTATATTAATAATCATAATCATAAATAATACCCATTAATTATTATAAGTAATTACAATTAATAATGAAATTATATTAAGCAACTCAAATAGATTAATTGTTAATCACACCTCAATCAGATTTGAGGTGCAATGGGGTCTGAGGCCTGCATTTGTAAGAGATAGGTATCAAGGGGACACTGAGGTTGCTAGTTCAGAGTCACAATTTAAGAACCACTGATTCATTTATATTGATGTGTGTGGGGTTCACATCTGGATGTGCTCAGGGATCACTCCTAATGGGTTCAGAGAACCATATGTGGTGCTGGGGATTGAGCTCATGTCAGCAGCATGTAAGGGAAGCACCCTTCCCACTGTACTATGTCTCTAGTCCCAAGAAACATTACTTTAAAAAGCAACTTCTAGGAGATCTAGTTTGGCTCATCCTGAACAATTACAACAGAAAAATAGACTTGAGAGTTTGGGAGCTGGCAGGAGTCTTTTTTTTTCCTGTCCTGCTGGCCGGGGATTTGACATGATTCCAATTTATCTACCTTTCCAGGATAAGCTCAGGCTCAGGCGCTCTCTCTCTCTCTCTCTCTCTCTCTCTCTCTCTCTTTCTTTCTCACACACAGAGTCTCTCTCTCTCTCCCCTTTCCTACTCTTTCTCTCCCTCATTCTTTCCCTCCTCTCTCTAGTTCTTTTTTCTTTAAAACAAACTGGAACCAAAAGTAAAGGGAGAATTTCCAAGTGCCATCAAATCATTTTGACAAGTCTCTCCTTCATGTCTCTAGCCACCCTGTCCTTGGAGGGAAGTAAGCGGTGGCAGCTGATGTCCAGGTTGCAAGCAGGAGCTGATGTCAAGCTTCTCATGACCCACAGCCTCTTCTCATGAATGGTTTCCCTGAAAATATGCCTCTTCTTTCTAGTCATCACACAAGAGTAAAACTGTTACCAGAGACAAGTGGCATCGCCGTTCTCCTACCAGGAAGCAGTCAGACCGTTAGGAAACATGGGCGAGCAAATGTTTACTGACCGTGTAATTAATACAATGCCTTGCCCTGTCTATCAGCCCTTAGCACCATATTTCCTGTTCAAGGCAGTGGCAAGTGAAAATATTAGTTGTTGTTTGACCAGAAGAACAAGTGTCTTCCAAAGGGACACATGATCTATTAGCAGCTCTGCTGTGTCTTCCCATGGGAACAGGCATTTCACTTTGTTTTACAGTTAATTTCTTTCTTATAGCAGGTTCCCAGACACATCAAGTGCCTTGCTGGTGAAGCTGAAGTCAAGATTTATAGTCCAGGCCCCTGTAATTCAATGTCAAAGCACTCTGATAACATAAGGGTTGGAAGTCAACCATTTTCTCATGAGTTCTCATAAAAAAAAATCATTTTAGCTAAATTGAATTTGAATAGTGGGTGTGTCCCTGTGCTTGATGGATGCTTCAGAATCTGGCCTATAGAAAAAAACGTGACTATTTTCTTGTACTTCTGAAGCCACATAATCTTAAAACAGACTAAATAATTCTTTGTTGATATTGTTGGATTCTTGGTTTTGTTGTTTTTTTCTTCTGTTGTGACTTCAAGGAGTGAAAGAGAAATAGAAATGGACCTCTGACCTACCTGTCTTCCTCTGTTTCCTTTTCTTCTACTTTACTTGACATTTTTATGTGACACACACGAGGGTCCCTGGAATAAACCACAACACTTGTAAGAAAGTTAGAAAGGAGAGGGTTTTCTTTTTCCTTATTTTTTTTTTATTGTCTGTATGTTCATGGGTTTGCACATTCTTGGAGATGTAAAAACTTGGGAAGATTTCTTAACAGCTCTATTTTACAATTGAGAAGAAATAACCCTTAAGTGTCCTTCCCAAGAGAAACAGACAGCAAGAAACAAAGTCAAGGGTCTTATGACCTTCCTTTTAATATTTGATATTTTTCTGGCCAGAAAGTAGTATTTTCTAGCCAGCAGAGTTAGGATGTTTCCTGAAGCTCATTTTTTCCTAGACTCTGATGTGTTTGAGGCTGTCACTCATATCTAACAATGGAGCTGGTAATGTTCTATGAAAAACATTCTTAAAGAAAGATCTATATACCATGTTGGACCTGAACACCTGCCTAACAAAAATGCTTTAGGCTTTTTGAAATGTAGTGGAAAGAAAAGTAAGTAGAATTTGCTTAAGATTCTCAGGAAATATTATATCTATAGTATTTTATCTATAGTAATTTATTTTTTTATCAAACATTAGAAGATTGAGAAGTTAAGCAAAATTAGTAATGCTCCAAGATTAAGTCATAGCGTCAGTTTCTATAGATCTGGATTTTTAAAAAAACCTCTGGTATAGAGTAAATTAAAATGCAACAATTCTCAAATTGTGTTGAGAAATTTAAGATTCAAGAAAAACTAAGAATAGAAACAACTTAGGGCCAGAGAAATAGCATGGAGGCAAGACATTTGCCTTGCATACAGAAGGATGGCAGTTCTAATCCCGACATCCCATATGGCCCCCCAAGCCTGCCAGCAGGGATTTTTGAGCATAGAGCCAGGAGTAATTTCTGAGTGCCACCAGGTATGACCCCCCAAAACAAAACAAAACAAAAACCAAAAAGAAATAACTTGGACATTGAGGATTTCTCAGTACCAACCACCTCCTTTGGGCTGAACAGATGATGGTGACACTGATGATAGTAGTAAATGGCTTTGAAAATGAAGACAGCTGTAAGTAGCAAAGGGAGGTAGATGACCTCTCAAACTGTTTCATAGATATAATCAAGTCATAGCTAAAATGGCAGAAACAAGAGGAGTCTACCAAAAAGTAATTGTGGGTATTTCTTCCACATTGTTGATCCTGGTATAATGCAGTATTACCATATTTTCCAGCAAATAAGAAGACTTTTTAACCTATGAAAAACTTCTCAAAAGTTGGGAGTTGTCTTATATTCCAGTTAAGGCATGCTGAAACTTACTCCAGCTTCAGGGAAGAGTGATCTACCCCCCTCATACCGCTGCATTCCATCCAGCTGCCAAGTGTCATCATCACTCAGTCCTCTGCTTTTCCTGATTAATCTTTCAGGGCACACAGAGCAACTGAGTTACCGACCACTGTATCCCATCCAGCCACCAGGTATCCTCTCTGGTATGTGGCTTTCCAGTGCTCTGTTCAGCTTTTATGGGACACATAAAAGCTGTCTCCCTCTAGCTTTCTTATTAATCACTGCACTTCAGCCAGCTGCTCTTGGAGGAGCCTCCTCTCCCTGCTTTCAATGTAGATCACAATTAAAAAATCACAGCACTCACTACAAATGACAAATGTAAAATGATTGTGGCACTCCAAAGTCTAGCTTTATTAAACATATACTGTTAACCTTTGAGAGTTCTACTCTTTTTCTCTTATGTTTTTAAATTTTCATTTGGTGTACTTTAAAAGAGAAGTAGTCTTATACGGTGAATATAGCCCAAACCCTATATTTTAACAGAAAAAGTAGGGGATCATCTTATATGACCAGTTGTCTCATATGCCAGAAAATATGGTACTACAAAAGTGGTTGAAGGTCATCTGGGAAATTGTCAGGAATGTCATATCAGACTTATCTAATGAGTTATATTTTCTTTTTTTTTTTCTTTTTTGGTTTTTGGGTCACACCTGGCAGTGCTCAGGGGTTATTCCTGGCTCCAGGCTCAGAAATTGCTCCTGGCAGGCACAGGGGACCATATGGGGCGCCGGGATTCGAACCGATGACCTCCTGCATGAAAGGCAAACGCCTTACCTCCATGCTATCTCTCCGGCCCCTTGAGTTATATTTTCTTAGGAGACAGGTTATAAAAATATTCAAGAAGTTCTGCTGTTAATTTTTGCTTACTCTAAGGTTTGAGGTGCGTTGGTATAAAGACTTTGTAAGAGAAGCATACAAATACATCTCTTGAAGAGGGTATAAGTTTTAAGGGACTATTGAAGAGAATCTGTCACTTAATTATAAAACTCTGTCTTTGTTTGTCCATGGATATTTCATTTTATATATGTAATAAATTTACTTTTTCTTTATTGTTAAATTGGAAATTTATTGTAGGAATTATCAATAAACTCTAAGTAATTGAATTAAATCCAGATTTCAGATGGGTATATTTTACCACAAAAATAAGCCAGATATTGCTATATTTAGACTTAGTGGTAGAGATGAAATTTACCTTTTTTTCTCTTTGGACTGTTGCTTGGTTCAGTCTCTTTGGAAAACAGTTTGGAGTCTTAAAAAATTTTAAGACTAAAGTTCTCATATGAGCTTGTCATTCCACTCCTGGACATATACTACAAATTCACTACAACATTAATATGAAAGATCATTTACAGACCTATGATAATCACATTATTTACAACATTTAAGAACTGTAAACAATCCAAGAATCCCAAACTGATGAGTAAATAAAGGAATTATGATATCGTACACAATAGAATACCATTCAAGTATGAGACAAGATGGAAGCTTGCAGTATGCAACAATTTGTATACAACTGAACAAATCATGCTAAGGAAAGAGAATAAAAAAACACAACAAAATTCAGAACAAAATTATCAAAAAGAACAAAATGATCTCACACATTTGCAGAAGATAAAGCAACAAAACAATGTATTAAATATACTAAATGGAAACAAACATGAGAGATGATCAATAGAGTTGTGGCCTAAAGACGCTACAGGGAGGAAAGAAATTTAGTGATTAAATGGTGGGAAATCTTGGTGCTCTGATGGTGATCTTGGGTATAGGAGGAGAGCAGGGCTAAAATAATAATGTAAGTATTTGGTTAATACTAGTTTCCCCAAACTAGTTTTTCTTGCTTTTGAAACTTGTATATTAATCATGGTGTGTATTCTTTGATGTCTGACTTCTTTTGCTAAAAATAAAATGTTTTGTGTATGTGTGTGTGGTACTACTCTTCATTGCATCAGGTTGTTCTAAAAAATGTTATTTATGCCAGTGATGGTGGACCGTGGGCAAATTTGTGATCTAGCTCGAGAGCAATAGTTTAGGATGGGGCAGATAAATAGAGAATGGACAGGCTCATACAAAATCAAACCTCTGGAAGTGACTTCAGAGAGATGACTCATTTATAACAAAGGGAGAAAGAATATGTAATCTGCTTCACAGCCAATAGGAAATGCAGCATTTATCCACACACAAGAAGACTGAACAAAAAAAAGTGAACTCTGGGGCTGGAGAGATAGAACAACAGCGGTAGGGCGTTTGCCTTGCATGCAGTCGATCCAGGACAGATGGTGGCTCAAATCCCAGCATCCCATATGGACCTCTATGCCTGCCAGGAGCGTTTTCTGAGCGCAGAGCCAAGAATAACCCCTGAGAGCCGCTGGGTGTGACCTCCCCCCCAAATCAAAATAAAAAAGAAAGAAAAGTGAAAGCCCTTACTGGTCATGTGTAAATGCAGAGTACCATGTCTGCACGGGGCGGGGGGCATTGCAGCTTGACCTACATGACTTGGGGAAACTGACCAGGGGAAGCACAGGATATGGGCTCCATTACAACATGCCAGATGTTTGCTTTAACAGGTGCTCATTTTCCTCTCTTTATTTGGGGTAGGGGCTGCCTTGGCCTATAGAGTGCTTCCTTGCAGGGGCTCCATTTGTCATGCATGAGAGTTTTCCCTGCTAGAATGGCAATCTCAAGGAAGTTCAATCCTATCTCTGAAGGGCCCCAGCTACAAGAACACTTATCCCGTGATTAATATTAGTTTATTATTGAAATTATATCCAATTTTACTTATTCTTTCTTGTTGAACTTTGGTAGATATTACATCCAGATTTGGTGAGTATGATTACTGCTCAATACATAATTTTGATTGCATTTTTGGTGAACAATACGTATGCATATAGGCTGGAATTATGCCTATGTATGTATATGATGTCTCATATGATATTCACATATTAATTTCAATTATCTTGTCTGAGTTTCCTAATATGATTATACAAAATATAAGGACTTTACTGTTCCAATTTCTCACCTACATTTAATGTTGTTTGTTCACTCTGGTAATATACTTGTAATCTTACTAAAATTTTGACTTTTATTACTCTGATAAGCAGTAACATTAAATACATTTTGTTTGTTTTGATTTTTGGTTTTGGGGCTACACTCGGTGATTCTCAGGGATTATTCCTGGCTATGTGCTCAGAAATCGCTCCTGGCTTAGGGGGGCCATAGGGACACAGGGGGATTGAACCACATTTCATCCTATATCAGCCGCTTGTAGGGCAAATGCCCTACCACTGTGCCTCAGTACTGGCCCCCAATAAATTCCGTTTTAAACTGGCCACTTTGATGCCCTCTCTTGAGAAATGCACTATTTATTTTTTATTAAAGCATTCATATTATATTTTTCTTAATAATTAGAAACATTCTTTTTGTATTCACTCAGAATATATATCAGTCATTTGTTAAATATATTTACTTCAAATTTCTTCTCCCACTCTTATTATGTGCCTATTTCCATCATAGGCAATTTTTTGTATTACTTTTAATTGTTGGAAATTGCAAGATATATAATTTGTTCCTATCTCAACTTCTCATTTATACACAAATGAATTTTCATTCAATTCATCATTTATAAACAATATAATAAAAACATTGATTACACTGTCTTTATTACTTTGATGAACTGAATTTGAAAAAGGGAAGCAAGCCACTTGTACTTTCTGGATTCTACTACACAAACTCATGTCTTTGTATAGCAACTCTAAAGGTCACATATTTCCCAGAAGGAGATATTATTCAGTCTCTGTCACTCATATATATTTACAAAACATTTTACTACTGGACATATGACAAGTTTCAGGACTGGGTGAGGGACAGATTAGTCCCTAATGATGCAAATCCACTTCCACCTAGCCTGTTTGTGAAGTCAATAAGAGGTAGGAGTTTACAGGTGAACTGCTTGCCTTCAATTTAGAAGGTCACCTTTGCTGGATTTAATAATGCTCTTAATTCTTCAAAAGTAAGAGCACCCCACATCAGGGCAACTGAAAGTCCACAATCTCCAAGGAACTGGATAATAGAAACCTCTCTATCAAGACCCCTGGTAAGATCCTTTGGGAATGAAGCCTGCCCTCTTCACTTCTCCTCAACCCCAGAGCAAGTAACTAAGCACAGTAGCCTAGTCAGTCTTCTACAATGAAGATAGAAAAAAAGCACTTCCCTGATAAAACTTGCATTTTTTTTACCTCTGATGTATTAAACATTTCATATTTCCTGTTGCCTAATTAATTGCAACTTCCTCCTCTTGTGAATCAGGTGAAACACTCATTATATAAAGCCAGGTTTTTATTTAATGACACAGACCTCCCTGGTGCCCGGCAGCTAAGTTTGATATGGGAACTTCTGATCTGCAAAGGCTTCTTCAACTTGTTCATATTTTAAATGACAGATTGCTATCAGGGACACAGCAATCTTCCTGGTAGCCACTGGATGGATGGCGGGGAACAGAAGGGACATGCTACTGTCCCACACATGTGGGCGGGGCACATTCTGTGTACATTATTATAGCTTTGGTTTTTTATTCGAAATATTCATGTTTTACTGGTTATTCTAAATGTTATTTGCTTAATCTACCCACAAATTTCCTCAACACTGCTTGGGGAATGGACTTTGGCCTCACCAATTAGTCACTGGGTTAGTTTGGAGTCTGACATAAGCTAAATAAAAGCTTGTGAAATTATACCTTTAGAAAAAGTAATCCTTTATCTTTTAACTAAAACTTTATCTAATTTTATTGGAATATACCATTTTTTGAGTCATAACTGATGGTTTTCAGTGTTACTCCTGGCTCTGAATTCAGGAATCATTGTTGGTTGGTGTTCAGAGGACTAGATGGGATGCTGAAAATCTGAACCTGATTGGTTGTTTGCAAGGCAAGAGCCTTCCTTACCTGATACTATTTCTCTGGCCTGGTATATATGATTTCAACTTATTTCTAAAGCTAAAACTATTGAATTTTGAAATTTTCTCTCTTTGATTCTAAAACAGTTACTTTGGTGTTCATGGCTGGAATTAATAAAGCTATAAATGAAAAGTGAGTTAATACCTTGGATTTTATTTTTGTTTATTTTCCTCAGATTTATTAAGTGTTTTATTCAAAGTTAAGTTGGTATTTTCTCTCTCTTTCATTCAACCACTTTATGTTTATGGAGGGACTGAGCAGCTTAGAAGTGAAACAACAGAAAAACAGCTGTTATAGTGATTGTGCAAAAAAGAGATGTAGTAGGAAGAAAGGATAAAAAGATAGGATGATGTCTACAGACAGGAGAACTGATTCTGAGGAAGGCAATGTTCTCTTGGAATGGAACAATCAAGGTTCTAATAGGGCAATGTACAATGGGAATTCAGAAAAGAGATCAAATCATAAGCATTAGAGAAACATAATTTAGCCATCTCCCAGATTTCAATAAGCCAGAAAATAAACTTAAATTTTAAATTGAAATGGAACTTTAATTTAAGAAATGCAGTTGTGAGAAATGGAAAAGAATGGCGTATCATATGGCAAAGACAATATGAAAATTATATAAAAGGGGGAAGACTGAGACTCCAATTTAAAGTAGCATCTAACATCATACTTAATTTCTGTACAATTAGTTCCCCATCTTCTCCAGGTCTCATTTTCCCCTACTATGAATCCAGGGCAGTGAGTGGCTACTCAGTGAAGTCTCTGGTTTTGTAGCACCTGGGAACTTAATAGAACTATCCTGAACTGCTGAATCAGAATTTAAAAGGATCCAAAAGACTGTGTGCTAACAAGTGTTATAGCTGATTCCAGAGTTCTCTGTGTTTGAGAAGTATTTATTTACTCAGCTATTTAATATTCAATATGCATAAGATCAGAGGATTTTGTTTGTTTTTGCGCCATTGCCAGTGATGCTTAGAACTTACTCCTGAATTTGAGCTGAGGGAAACATATATGGGGGATCAAACCATGTCAGTCACATGCAAGTAAGGTCCCCTGCCCACTATTATATACTTGGCCCCTGGATTTATTTATTTATTTATTTATTTATTTATTTATTTATTTATTTATTTATTATTGCCACATTCATCAGGGCTTAGGCTCTATTCCTGGCAGTATGCTAAGGGTCACTCCTGACAATGGAAATGCTCAAGAGCCAAAATTGGTGTCTGGGATGAATCAATTGCAAGCAAAGCAATCGCATATCTCTATGGCCCCTGGAGGGATTGTTTAAATTCAGATTTTGGTTCCTCAGTTTTGCCATACTAACTTGTTATCTGCAGAGTACATTCTAAGATCCCCAGTGTTGCCTAAAACTGAGGACAGTACTGAACTTCATCAATGCTGTGCTTTTTCTACTCATGCATATCTATGATAAAGTTGAATTTATACATGAGGCACAGTAAAAGAGAGAATGATAACCATTGATCATATAAAAGAATGACATAGGTGCTATTATAAAATTACGTGAGCATTAAATTATTTTTAAAATACCTTCTTATACGTAATAATTTCAGACAAGGATTGTACATAGCTGAAACCATGAAAAGCAAAACCATGGATAAACAGACTACTGTGAGGAGCTGTCTTAAAATTGATAGGGTTATTAGCTTATGTTTTTCTTTCTTTTCTTTCTCCCTTTCTTTCTCCCTTTCTTTCTCCCTTTCTTTCTTTCTTTCTTTCTTTCTTTCTTTCTTTCTTTCTTTCTTTCTTTCTTTCTTTCTTTCTTTCTTTCTTTCTTTCCTTTTTCTTTCTTTCTTTCTTTCTTTCTTTCCTTTTTCTTTCTTTCTTTCTTTCTTTCCTTCCTTCCTTCCTTTCTTTCTTTCTTTCTTTCTCCCTTTCTTTCTCCCTTTCTTTCTCTCTTTCTTTCTCCCTTTCTTTCTCCCTTTCTTTTTTTCTTTCTTTCTTTCTTTCTTTCTTTCTTTCTTTCTTTCTTTCTTTCTTTCTTTCTTTCTTTCTTTCTTTCTTTCTTTCTTTCTTTCTCTTTCTTTCTTTCTTTCTTCTTTCTTTCTTTCTTTCTTTCTTTCTTTCTTTCTTTCTTTCTTTCTTTCTTCCTTCCTTCCTTCCTCCTTCCTTCTTTCTGTCTTCTTTATTTAAACATTGATTACATAAATGATTGTGATTAGGTTTCAGTCATGTAAAGAAACCCCCTTCACCAGAGCAACATTTCCAGCACCAATGTCCCAAATCTCCCTCCATCCAACCCCACCCCCACCTATACTCCAGACAGGCTTTCCAGTTCCCTCATTCATTCACATGATTATGGTAGTTCTCTGTGTAGTTATTTCTATAGCATAATCACCACTCTTTGTGGTGAGCTTCATGAAGTGAGCTGGTGTTCCAGCCCTCCTCTCATTGTCTCTAAGGATTGTTACAAAAATGACTTTTATTTTTCTTAAAATCCATAGATGAGTGAGACTACTCTGCATATCTCTCACTCCCTCTGACTTATTTCACTCAGCATGATAGATTCCATGTACATTCATGCATAGGAAAATTTCATGACTTCATCTCTCCTGACGGCTGCATAATATTCCATTGTGTATATGTACCACAGTTTCTTTAGCCATTCGTCTGTTGAAGGGCATCTTGGTTGTTTCCAGAGCTTGGCTATTGTGAATAGTGCTGCAATAAATATAGGCATGAGGAAGGGGTTTTTGTATTGTATTCTTGTGTTCTTAGGGTATATCCCTAGGAGTGGAATAGCTGGGTCAAAAGGGAGCTCAATTTCCAGATTTGGGAGGAATCTCCATATCGCTTTCCATAGAGGTTGGAATAGACAGCATTCCCACCAGCAGTGGATGAGTTCCTTTCTCTCCACATCCCCACCAGCACTGATTGTTCTCATTCTTTGTGATGTGTGCCAATCTCTGCAGTGTGAGGTGGTATCTCATCATTGTTTTGATTTGCATCTCCCTGAAGATCAGTGAGAAGGAGCATTTTTTCATGTTCCTTTTGGTCATTTGTATTTCTTTTTTAACAAAGTGTCTGTTCATTTCTTCTCCCCATTTTTTTTGATGGGATTAGATGTTTTTTTTCTTGTAAAGTTCTGTCAATGCCCTGTATATTTTGGATATTAGCCCCTTATCTGAAAGGTGTCTGGTGAATAGATTCTCCCACTCAGTGGGTGACTCTTGTATCCTGGGCACTATTTCTTTTGAGAGGCAGAAGCTTCTCAGTTTAATGTATTCCCATCTGTTGATCTCTGCTTCTACTTGTTTGGAAAGTGCAGTTTCCTCCTTGAAGATAACTTTAGTCTCAATGTCATGGATTGTTTTACCTACATGTTGTTCTATATACCTTATGGTATCAGGTCTGATATCAAGGTCTTTAATCCATTTGGATTTTACCTTCATACATGATGTTAACTGGGGGTCTATGTTCGCTTTTTTGAAAGTGGCTAACCAGTTCTGCCAGCACCACTTGTTGAAGATATTTTCCCTGCTCCACTTAGGATTTCTTGCTTGCTTCTTTGTTGAAAATTAGGTAATTGTACATCTGGGGAACGTTCACTGAGAACTCAAGCCTATCCACTGATCTGAGGGTCTGTCTTTATTCCAATACCATGCTGTTTTGATAACTATTGCTTTGTAGTACAGTTTAAAGTTGGGGAAAGTAATGCCTCCCATTTTCCTTTTCTCTAGGAGTGCTTTAGGTATTCAAGGGTATTTATTGTTTCAGATGAACTTTATAAGTGTTTGATCCACTTCTTTGAAGAATGTCATGGGTATTTTTAAGGGGATCGAATTAAATCTGTATAATGCTTTGGGGAGTATTGGCATTTTAATGCTGGTAATTCTGCCAACCCATGAGCACGGTATGTGTTTCCATTTCCATGTGTCCTCTCTTATTTCTTGGAGCTGGGCTTTATAGTTTTTTTTTGTATAGGTCCTTCACATCTTTGGTCAAATTGACTCCAAGATATTTGAGTTTGTGTGGCACTATTGTGAATGGGATTGCCTTCCTGACTTCCATCTCTTACCTATCATTATTGGTGTATAAAAAGGCCATTGATTTCTGTAGGGCGATTTTGTAGCCTGCCACCTTGCTATATGAATCTATTGTTTCTAGGAGCTTTTTGGTAGAGTCCATAGGGTTTTCTAAGTAGAGTATCATGTCATCTGCAAACAATGAGAGCTTGATTTCTTCCTTTCCTATCTAGATTCCCTTGATACCTTTTTCTTGCCTGATCACTATAGCAAGAACTTCCAGTACTATGTTGACGAGGAGTGGTGAGAGCAGATAGCCTTGTCTTGTACCAGAATTTAGAGGAAAGGCTTTTAGTTTTTCTCCATTGAGGATAATATTTGCCATTGGCTTGTGGTAGATGGCTTCAACTAGATTGAGAAAGGTTTCTTCCATTCCCATCTTGCTGAGAATTTTGATCAAGAATGGGTGTTGGACCTTATCAAATGCTTTCTCTGCATCTATTGATATGATCATGTGATTTTTATTTTTCTTGTTGTTGATGTTGTGTATGATGTTGATAGATTTATGGATGTTAAACCATCCTTGCATTCCTGGGATGAAACCTACTTGATTGTTGTGTATGATCTTCTTGATGATGCATTGGATCCTATTTGCCAGGATTTTGTTGAAGATCTTTGCATCAGCATTCATCAGGGATATTGGTCTGTAATTTTCTTTTTTGGCAGCGTCTCTGTCTGGTTTTAGTATCAAGGTGATGTTGGCTTCATAAAAGCTGTTTGGGAGTATTCCCGTTTTTTCAATTTCATGGAAGATCCTGGCTAGGATTGGTAGTAGCTCCTCTTGGAAGATTTGAAAATTCATTAGGAAATCCATCTGGGCCTGGGCTTTTTTTTTATGTGCAGATGTTTGATTACAGTTTCAATTTCCTCAGTAGTGATGGGGGTGTTTAGATATGCTACATCCTCCTTACTTAAATGTGGAAGGTTATAAGTGTCCAAGAATTTTTCCATTTCTTCTAGGTTCTCATGTTTAGTAGCATAAAGTTTCTCAAAGTAGTCTCTGATTACCCTTTGGATCTTTGCAATATCTGTCGTGATCTCTCCCTTTACATTTTTAATACGGGTTATCAGATTTCTCTCTCTCTTTGTGAGTTTTGCCAATGGTCTATCAATCTTGTTTATTTTTTGAAAGAACAAACTTCTGCTTTCGTTGATCTTTCGGATTGTTTTTTGGTTTTCCACTTCATTGAGTTCTGCTTTCAGCTTTGTTATTTCTTTCTGTCTCCCTATTTTTGTTCCTTTGGTTGGTCATTTTCTAATTTTTTAAGCTGCGTCATTAAGTTATTCAGGTATGCCCCATCTTCCTTCCTGATGTGTGCTTGTAGAGCTATAAATTTTCCTCTTAGGACCGTTTTTGCTGTGTCTCATAGATTCTGGCAGTTTGTGTCTTCATTATCATTTGTTTCCAGGAAAGTTTTGATTTCCTTTTTGATTTCATCTTGGACCCACTGGTTGTTCAGTAGCAGGCTGTTTAATTTCCAATTGTTAAAGTTTTTCTTCTGTGTGGCTTTGTAGTTCACATCAATTTTCAGAGCCTTGTAGTCAGCAAAGGTAGCCTGCAAGATTTCTTACCTCTTGATTTTATGGAGGTATGTTTTATGTGTCAGCATGTAGTCTATTGTGGAGAATGACCGATGTACATTGGAAAAGAATGTGTATCCAGATTTTTTGGGATGGAGTGTCCTGTATATATCTATATATCTATATCTATCTATATATCTATATATCTATATATCTATCTATCTATCTATCTATCTATCTATCTATCTATCTATCTATCTATCTATCTATCTATCTATCTATCTATAGTCCTCTTTCTTCCATAATTCTTTTCAGGGTTAGTATGTTTTTGTTCAGTTTCAATCTGGTTGACCTATCAAGTGTTGATAGGGCCGTGTTGAGGTCCCCACAATTATTGTGTTATTATTGATTTCTTTTTTCAGATTTGTCAGTAATTGTATTAGATAATTTGCTGGTCTCTCATTGGGTGCATATATGTTTAATAGTCTGATTTCGTACTGTTGCACATATCCCTTGATTAGTACATAGTGTCCATCTTTGCCCCTTACCACTTTTCTGAGTATAAATTTGGTGTCATTAGATATTAATATGGCCACCCCAGCTGTTTTGAAGGTGTTGTTTGCTTGATTTTCCTCCAGCCTTTGATTTTGAGTCTATATTTGTTCTGACTATTCAGATGTGATTCTTGTAGGCAGCAGAAGTTTGGATTCTTCTTTTTGACCCATTTTGCTACTCTGTGTCTTTTAATTGGTTAATTTAGTCCATTGACATTGAGGGAGATGATTGTCGTAGGATTTAATGTCATTTTTGTAAATAAGTTTGCTGTGTTTGTTGGTCTCTCTTGTCTTAGAGTAGACCTGTCAGTTTTTCCTATAAGGCTGGCTTATCATCTGTGAAGTTTCTGAGCTGTTGTTTATCCATAAAGCTATGTATTCTTCCTTCATACCTGAATGTGAGTCGGATTGGGTGCAGTATTCTCGGTGAGGCATTCATTTCATTCAGTCTTGTCACAATATCCCACCACTGTCTTCTGGCCTTGAGAATTTCTTGTGACATGTCTGCTGTAAATCTTAGGGATCCTCCTTTGAATGTAATTTCCCTTTTTGATCTTGCTGCTTTCAGTATTCTATCTCTATCTATGGGATTTGTGATTGTAACGAGGATGTTTCTTGGGGTGGTTTTCTTTGGGCCTCTTTTAGCTGGTATTCTTTGGGCATGCAGGATTTGATTGCATGTAGTCTTTAAATCTGGGAGCATCTCTTTGATGATGTCTTTGACAGTTGATTCTTCCTGTAGATTTCTTTCCTGTGTTTCTGGGACTCCAATGTTGTTTCTCCTTGAGTACTTTTTCCATTGCCTGTACGTTTGTCTTAAGGTTCTTTTCCAATTTCTTCTGTTGTGTTGATTTTTTCTGCATCACATCTTCCAGTACTCTGATTCTCTCCTCAGCTGCTGATACCCTGTTGGTGAGGCTACCATTGAGGTTTTCAGTTGAGCAACCGTGCTTTTCAGATCTGTTATTTCAGTTTGGAGTTTTCTGATTTCTGTCAGATCGATCTATGCTTTTTTTGAGTTCTACGAACATCTTCCATATTTCTATTCTAAATTCCTTGTCTGAGAGGTTAATCAGGTGGTTGGAGTTTACTAGGTCATCCGAGCTTTCATATTCATTCTCTGTGGATGGCGTTTGCCTGCGAGGTTTCCCCATTGTCACTCTTGTAGTGTGGTTTTTCCTGCGTGTTGTGGTGGGGTACATTGGTTAGAAAGAGTGCGCGGCCCTGAAGCGAAGCAAAGCAGCCTTGCTCTTTTGCTTCCTCTAGTTGACATTTTTGGGGGGTGCGCTCCTAAGGTCTCTGAGGAAATCTTCAGGGATTCTTCTGAATCAGATAGGCAGAGGCATGAGAAGTTTCCCTTGAAGTCCTCAGAGTGAACAAAGGCACAGCAGGGCCGAGCCTCCACAGGCCAGAGACCTCAACTTATTGGACAGCGACCCCCGCAGCTAGAATGTACTTACTGGGCAGCTTCAAAATGCAGTTTTTTGGGGGTGCGCTTCCTAGGCCTCTGAGAAAATCTTCAGGAATTCAGACACACAGGCAGACAGGCATAGGCAAAAGTTTCCCTTGAAGTCCTCTCTCTTTCTTTCTTTCTTTCTTTCTTTCTTTCTTTCTTTCTTTCTTTCTTTCTTTCTTTCTTTCTTTCTTTCTTTCTTTCTTTCTTTCTTTCTTTCTTTTTCTTTCTTTCTTTCTTTCTTTTTCTTTCTTTCTTTCTTTCTCTTTCTTTCTTTCTTTCTTTCTTTCTTTCTTTTCTTTCTTTCTTTCTTTCTTTCTTTCTTTCTTTTTCTTTCTTTCTTTCTTTCTTTCTTTCTTTCTTTCTCTTTCTTTCTTTCTTTTCTTTCTTTCTTTCTTTCTTTCTTTCTTTTCTTTCTTTCTTTCTTTCTTTCTTTCTTTCTTTCTTCTTTCTTTCTTTCTTTCTTTCTTTCTTCTTTCTTTCTTTCTTTCTTTCTTTTCTTTCTTTCTTTCTTTCATCTTTCTTTCTTTCTTTCTTCTTCTTTCTTCCTTCCTTCCTTCCTTCCTTCCTTCCTTCCTTCCTTCCTTCCTTCCTTCCTTCCTTTACCTTCCTTCCTTCCTACCTTCCTTCCTTCCTTTCTTCTCTTCTTTCTTTCTTTTTCTTTTCTTTCTTTCTTTTCTTTTCTTTTTCTTTCTTCTTTCTTTCTTTCTTTCTTTCTTTCTTTCTTTCTTTCTTTCTTTCTTTCTTTCTTTCTTTCTTTCTTTCTCTTTCTTTCCTTCCTTCCTTCCTTTCTTTTTCTCCCTTTCTCTTTCCTTATCACACCAGTAGTGTTCACGGGGTCATCAGGGCCACTTCATTAATTAATTAAGTGGCACAGGGAGTAGATAGATCTCTAAGATCCCCTTAAATTATATAAATATAGACAGATATTTTAAATTAAATTAAATAACCAAAGAAACAAGAACTAGAAATATGTCTGCATGTTTATGACAACTCTAGGGTTTAAGGGATAGTTATTTACAGCAAATATTGCAGTGTACCAGGAAGCAACAAAAAGCAAATGAAACTTCATTTCTGCTTCTACTCAGGCTACTTTTGTGATTAGAATAAGGTAGTCTATTTCAGTGAATTCTGCACAAACAGAGATATCCTGATTATCATGGTCATCTTTGCTTAATAGAATGTGAGCAATATTTGTCCCAAATATTTGTCTCAAATTATATAATTTCATGTTTGTACTTTTGCAAGAACCACTACTCCTAAGTGTTTGTATTTAGACTATACACATGACAGCAAATCAGGACAGATTCCTCTTCTATAGGCCACAGATATCTTGGCTCCAGAATAGCTCTCAAACCTGAGGAATTCTGAATATACCACATTTTAACAAGGCAAACCCCAGCAATATACAGTTCAGGCTATGGGAAGTGGTTAGAAGTTCTTGGCAGGCATCCCTAGGCCTGAAGGTTGACTTAGGAATTTAAATCCACAGATATCTCTGTCCAGAAAATTGACATCATGGAAGACTGACTTGTATTCTGCTGATGTGAGAGGGGGAAGGACAAGAGAGACTCTTTAACTGGTTTTTCAGTACAAAATAACTGTATTCCATGATCTTGTAATAGTGAGAAACATGTATACAGAAAAAACAAAATGTTAGTTTTGATGATCATGAAGATATGTTTTGAGCACTTTAAGTGTCATTTTTTTCAAAAACAAAATTTCCATGTATATACTTCATAATAGTCTTGTGAAATAAGTTCAATTGTTTATACTTTTATAAACAAGACAAATAACTTACCAATTGGCTAAATAATTTTAACAAAGTTACACAGCAAGGAACAAAAGTTTGTACTAAGTGAGTAGAATAGTAAAGCTCAACACCAAGTACAATATTTTTATGATTTCTTGGATAAAATAGTAGATGGAATCTGTGTGACTTAGAGTAGATTAGCATAAAGAAAGGACATTTGAAATAGAATAGGAATGCTTGAACTTACCATTGCACTTACCAATCAGTAGCTCAAGTTTTCTCTTTCCTGTAACCCAACACTGGGAATGATAATTTTTAGGAGCTTCCATTAATAAGTGGAGTCTCTTTTTCTGTTCTTTTTTTTTTGGGGGGGTCACACCCAGCAGTGCTCAGGGGTTCCTCCTGGCTCTACACTCAGAAATCGCTCCTAGCACGCTCGGGGACCATATGGGATGCCAGGATTCGAACTACCACCCTTCTGCATGCAAGGCAAACACCCTACCTTCATGCTATCTCTCCAGCCCCTCTTTCTTTGTTCTTGACCTGTGACATGCTTAGGCCAACTAAATGTAATAAAAATGAAGCTTGGGCCTTAAGACTATTTACATACTCCAAAATTGATTTGCTAGAGCATAGCAAACCTGTGGCCTAATTGACTCTGTTGCCTCAGCCTATAAAGGTCTCGTGATTAGACACAGGATGGGGTCTTTATCCTACTTCCAGCTGATCTGCTATGAACAAATCAGCCAAGGTCAGCACAGCCTAGCCCAGACATTTGAAGGCTGCCAAGGGCCTTGTAAGTATTAATTTAAATTGCTCTTATGTTAATAAATTTAGGGTGCTTTGTTATAAAGAAGATATGAGGAATATAAAGCAGCCATGAGGATAGGTGATACAGTACAGTGGCTAGGGCACATTCCTGTCATGTATCTAAAATGTGTTCTGCTCTCTGAACTATAATAGCTTCCTGATCATCACTGGGTATTCCCCTAGAGACAAGGATATCTGGGGGTTTCTAGGTCATTACCAAAAGCACCTCATTTTGGAGCCCTAGCCAATTAGCCCTATTGGCTATATTATGCTGGGAATGGACTCTGGTCCATGAAGTAACCCTGTGGTTGACCTACAAGTCTACATACACACATGTGCATATACATACAATAATGTTTTAGGAGAAATATTTAAAAATTTTAGACTTTTGATATAAAAATACAGTTTGACCTCTCTACACATTTTATTAAGTACCCATTTTCATCTTGGTGAGATAGATATGACACCCTCTTCATCTTTTTCAGTACTTATAGCCAACCTGGAGCTGGAGTGATAGCGCAGTGGTAGGGCATTTGCCTTGCACACAGCTAACCCAGGACGAACCTCGATTTGATCCCTGGCATCCCATACAGTCTCCTAAGCCAGGAGCGATTTCTGAACTCATAGCCAGGAGTAACCCTTGAGCATCACAGGGTGTGGCCCCCAAACAAAAACAAGCAAACAAACAAAAAGAACTTATAGCCAATTTTGTGCTTAACATAAAATATTTTGTTTAGTGAATTCAAAGACTAATTCTCAAGGTACTCTAAATTGATATCCACCATGTTAGTATGTTGACCCACCATTTTGAATCGTGTCTTCATCTCTCACTTTAGAGTTTAGACCTTACTTATAGTGGGGATACTTCTGCTAGTCTTCCTATGATGTTCAACAATCCACTAAAATTTACACTTGCTTTACTTTTTGAAACTTTTGTTTGGGAGGATGAATCAGTGATGCTTAGTGCTTCCTTCTGCTTCTATGTTCAGGGATGACTTCTAGAAATGCATGGAGAACAATATTTGGTGCTGGGGATTGAATATAGTGTCACATATATAGTGGCTACTTTGTCCACTATATTACCTTCCTGATCCCTGCTTGATACTTGAATCAGACTTGTCTTGAGTTTTAATTGCTTAAACGGTAACACATGAGCCTCAGTTTCCCAAAATAATACATAAATGGAGTGAAACCCAATTCATTGGATTCTTGAAAAGCAGGAAGGTATACGCAGTAAACATACAGGAGAACAGTACTTTTTAAAAATTTTTCCCACAAAATTCACAATCACATTGATAGGTAGATAAAAATTGGTGGGAGCCAGTTTGCTTTCTACTAAGAGCAAACGTTTTTTGTTAATAATGTTTATTTAAATTCTGGGTAGAAGATAATCCAATCTGCTAACTATGATGTAGGTTTCTTTAACTGTGGTGTAAAGGGATAATGTTTTTGCTGTCTTCTAGAAAGAAAAGAAAAATGATCCAATTTTGTTGGTAACTGCCTCACTAACTCCCTCAGCGTGCCACATGTGTGTGGTTTTGCTGGCGACCGTGGTGTCTGTATGTATGTGGTCATAGATTTGTTATAACATCTTGTCTGCCAAGGCAAGACCACCAGTTCCATTTTAATTCTAAGTTAACCTCAGGCTGGAGCCAATCCACACTTTTCAAACATAAACGCTGACACTCAATCCACTCATCCTCTTGGCTCCACAATTTGTTTTTCTTTTTATTTTCTTGGGTTTTTTTTCCCCCTAAGTAAGATTGAATATTTTTAATCAATACAAAACCAATATCTCATATATAAAACATTATATTACATAATTCTTTGTAGGTCCATTTGTATTCATTAAGTTGCAACTTTATAATGCTTCATAAAATGTCTAAAATTGAAGGTCGATTTCTAAGTGACATCTTTTAGTCTAGGGACAGTGAGCATTACTTTGGTAATAATTGTTATTCTTTGAAAAAGTATAGAACTAGGTACCTTGAATGAAGGGCTTGTTTAATAATAGTGTAAGACAACCTGTTTATTATGTCTTTTCAAATACAAAAAGATGGAGACGTTTTGTTACCTGGATATATACATTGCAACTGCCTGAAATTGTACCTGAAAGTGATGAGATGACATTGTGCAAAACAAAACAAAACAAAACAAAATCTAAATTATTTTTCTTTCCCAATTTTAATTTCTTTTTAAATTCTTTTCATTTTAATTTAAAAGAAAATTAATTTTAATTAAATTTTCTTAATTTAATTTAAATTAAAAAAATGAAGACATGAATATATTAGGTTGACCTTCAAAATTTATCATCAGTATTATTTTTATGTCTATAATAGGATTTCACCTTTAAATCCTAAATCTGAATTGAGTCTCCTAAATTTTAGGCAATCTGAGCTTGATAAATAACTGGAAATTTTTTCCTTTAATAATGTTTTGTGGCAAGCTTACATGGTGGCCTATGTCCATTATTCTAATTACAAAAATTCTTTGATTTCAACGCATTTCTATATTTGGAGTTAGACTTGTTCTTTCAGACAGCCTGCCCTCTTTCCAGAAACCTCACTCAGTGACTTATTTGCACAAGTAACCATTTAGACACTGTAAAATTGCCAAGGGTTCCTCTCTTAGTTACTCATCAAGTTTCACAAACATCATATTATCGCAAGTTAAAAATAATTCCTATCAAGCTGATTGGAGAAGAATATCACACATGCTAAAAACACTGGCTGTTTAATGGGTGACAACAAGAGAAGAGTTGCTATTCCAAATTCTTACTTAGGTAAAAGTTAAGCTCAATTTTTCCTGGAGTCCCCTATGATAAAAGATGGGAAGCCAAGGGTAGAGGAGAAAAAGTGCTAGCAATGAACTCCAGAAAAATCCAACTATAAATTTATTAATGATTTATTAACAAAATTTTAGTACAGAATTAATCTCATAATTAAATTTATGATTACAGAAACTTCAGTCTGTTCATATGTAAAATAGAGATACGTATTTAAACACACTCTACTGAGAATATTATTGGATACTTTATGCTCAGTTACTGATGTTCCTTCCTTGTTGCTGCATGCTTATCTTCCTTTTTCCTTACATCTTTCTCATATTCTATGAAAAAAATTAATATTCATTTATATTAAATCCTAATGTAACAAGTTAGGAATTCTCTAGTTTTTCCTTACCCAATTAAGTCTTTCCCTGACATACTAAATTGAAGGCATCTAATTTTGAGCAAGCTATATCCCTTCAACAGCTTAAAGCTTATGACATTCATTCCCTTTGTTATAAAAATTCCCTCCATTGTCTCTCATATGTAAAACTCTCACTTTTCATTTGTGATTTAACATAAACTTATTATCAAAAAAAAAAACATTTTCAAACTGACTCATCTCTTCTCTGGTATATAGTAGTTTTTGTTTATATTGTTAGAAATGTGTCCCTACTTTTGTCTTACATTCAAACTACACTATACATAAACATTAAATTATAGTTGCACTGTTTTTCTTTTTTTTTTTTTTTTGTTTTTGGGCCACACCCGTTTGACGCTCAGGGGTTACTCCTGGCTATGTGCTCAGAAATTGCCCCTGGCTTGGGGGGACCATATGGGACGCCGGGGGATCGAACCGCGGTCCTTCCTTGGCTAGCGCTTGCAAGGCAGACACCTTACCTCCAGCGCCACCTACCCGGCCCCGCACTGTTTTTCTTGTTAGTCTGCCTTCTCATTTCCTTGGCCCCAAATCTCAGACTTGTTTTAGGTTCTTAATTTTATTCAAAATTTTTAAAGACTCTTCATATTTGTGCAGTTATATTAAATCATGTTAACAAGGCATGTATATTTTTTTTTAGCTTAGCTGATAATAAGAAGACTGGAGTATTATAGCTAATGTGTAACCCTTTCCCCAATACTCTTTTTATGTAAACTTCTTTTTGAGATGTTAATCCCACTTGGATGATCAGACCTGCCCACACTTGGATGGGGCAGACTGTTTTAAATAAAGAATAAAAAAGTCTGGCTGGGGAAAGCAAGAGGAGAGAGGCAGTAAAAGGCAGAAAGGGTCAGAACAAAACTTAGCAATAAGCCACATTAGGAAATGCATATAGTGGATAGAATGATGGAATAAAAGCAAGCTGATTCTGATGAAATTTTGACTGCTTGGGGATTGTTTCTCCACTACTACCCTCTTCATCAGACCCGTCCACCTGAGAGGTTAAAAACATGGTGCCTAGGGTGGCCTCACCCATGGATCTTTGTATTTTATCTTTTTATTCAGCACCATGTTTTACTTAATTGATGAGGAAAAATATAGCCTAAGAAGTTTGATAGTCAACATAACTTTACAATACAAAGAAAAATAGAGCTAGACATCTAGCTCTAGTGGTTTTTAGCAGAGCAGTATATTTAATGAGAAATAGATTAATTAGGAATCAACATAAATTTACTTATATTCTCCTTGATGATCTGTTTTTCTTAGAAAATTATTTCCCCAGCTGTGAAGATATACATAGAATACAGTAGGTAAACGCTTTTTTTCCTCTTTGTAAGACACATACAGTTCCACTTTGCTCAAAGACAATTCTAGAAAACTTGCTTGAACACTGGAGAAGACTCAAGAGAAACGAAGATGGTTTTATACTTGAAATACTTTATTAAGTCACTTTGATTTACAAAGCTACTCAGAATTGATTTTCAGTCATGCAATGTTCCAACACTAATCCCATCATCAGTGTCAACTTCCTACCTCCGAAGTCCTCAGGTACCTTTACCCCGAACCCAACTTTACTCACTAGCCTGACTCCTTGACAGGTCCATTTTTAGAATGGTTACTAAAATTTGGATCTCATTCTTTCAGTTTTGTTGGTTCTGTGGATCAGATACATTGATATACTGTACTTCTATATTGTTAATGTATCTGAGTTCCCTACTACCTTGTCCCCTGACCCTGTTACCTCAAGTCTGCCTAATTTTATGTCCTTCTAGTTATATAATCTAAGGACCAAGACAATATAAGCATAACCTTTTGATATCTTAATTTATTTTCTATACTCATAAAAGATCATCCAGTATTTGTCATTATTCTCCTAGATTATTTTACTTAATATTAAATCATTTAGTTCTATCTAAGTTACATCTGACTACATACACAGAGTATTCAATTGTGTGTATATATATATGTATATGAAAGTACATGTACAGTTATCCATTGTTAAATATAAACAAAGTTTATTTTGTAGCCTACATATTGTGTTAAGCACTGCAACAAATAATAGTGTACGTATGTACTTTTGAATGAAAACATTTAAGTCCCTGGGGTTAGATGCCAAGAAGTAGAATTGTTGGTTCATATGGTAGCTCTATTCTTACATTTTCCAAGAAATCACCCATATTGTTTTCTACAGAGGTTGAACCATTTCCACCAACAGTGGATGAGAGTTCTTTGTTCACAATATCCCAACCAAAAAACAAAAATTGCTCCCAGTTTTGTTTTGTGTCATTCTCACAGGAGTGAGATGATACCTCATTGTCATTTTGATTTGGCATTCTCTTATAAAAAGTGGTTATAAGCACGTGTGCTTATTGGTCTTTCATCTGTCTTCTTCAGAGAAGTGTGTTTATTGCCTCTTCCTTTTTTTAAATAGGGATTTTGATAAGTTTGCTAATTTTGTTGTTGTCGTTATTTGTAAGATGATATCCAGCAATAGACCTTAAATAAAGGTATTCCCATCTTTCTCTTCCCCATAAATCTCTCTGTTGGTATGTAAAATCCCACCTTTTTACAGGAAGGGTTACTTCCTCCCCTCTCTTGATATTGGGAATTGATTTGATTTGGTTTGAATAAAGAAAGAGCAGTTCTGGCTTTTTTTGACCAGCTTGTTTGATTATTCCTTCTTTGCGACCCTGCTTCTTCAGACCTGACTGTGATGGGTTTAGAAATACAGTGCCTTGGCTGAAATCATAACTTGTGAATTTTTATTTTAGAATTAGTGAGTACTTTATCTAGTTTGAATGCTAAGTATTTTTTGTTTGTTTGTTTTTTGGGCCACACCCAGTGACACTCAGGTGTTACTCCTGGCTATGCACTCAGAAATCCCTCCCTGCTTGGGGGACTATATGGGATGCTGGGGGATTGAACGATGGTACACCATAGGTTAGCGTGTGCAAGGCAAATGCCCTACCGCTTGCACCACCTCTTCGACCCCTGAATGTTAAGTATTTATATAACATGATTGTCCAAATTGTTTTCCAGTTCTGTTTGATTTCTTTTAGTTTTAGCCTTTGTTTCTTTTATCATGCAGAAACTCTTTAACTTGATGTAGTCATATTATTGTTTATGTTGCCATTTCTGATAGAATCAAATAATTGAAAACACATATGAAATCTAAAGCTTAGAGTCTTCAGATGATATTTTCTTTAATGTGCTTTGTAGGATTAAAATACTATAGACAACATATTGAGAGTAGACTAATATGGAGACATAGATTACTTAAAGGATACACAAGTGGAGGAGTAGATTGGGGTAGAGAAGAATCATAGAAAGAACTGAAGAGGGGGACTGGAGCTGTGGCTCAAGATTATAGGGTATTTGCCTTGTATGCCCTAACCTAGGATGGACAGTGACTTGATCCCCCGGTGTCCCACATGGTCCCCCAAGCCTGGAGGGTCACTGGGTGTGGACCAAAAAGAAAAAAAAAAACTGAAAAGAATAAGAGAAAGTGTAAATTTCAGAATTGAAATAGTGCAAAGCTGGGGATATAGCTCATCAATACAGCAAAGGCTTTGCATGTATGAAGCCCTTGGTTCATTCCCCAGTACCAAAACAAAATATTAAAATGTCCTTTTTCAATAACAGCTGTATACATCTGAATTATAGAAGAAAGCCAAGAAAAGGCCAGAAAATATATTAGTTTTGTTCATACACAATGTGATTTTTTAATATAATGAAAATCATTACACTGATAAAAAATATTTACTTTTTTGTGGATAAGTGACTCCAAATAGTGCTTAGTATATTTAGGGACCCCAGAAGAGATTCTTGGTCAATAGATCAAAAAGTTCCTACAAAAAAGTACCACAGCAACAAATACAATAGCCAAACAATAACCATGAGAACAAAAGAAGAAAAAGAAAGATTAAAAAAAGAAATGAAAAGAAAAAAAGGAAGGAGGGCGGGTGTGGAAGGTTTTACTTTTTTGTTTGCTTGTTTTTTTTGTTTGGTTTGGTTTGTTTGTTTTTTTTTTCATAGGCACAGTAAATTGGGGAAATTAGAAAGGGAATTCTTTTGGCTTAAAAGATACAGGGTTACTCCTCCCTTGAAACATACTTTCATGGGATTAACCATAGGTTCCCCACATGCTCCTTTTCACACCCCAAAGGACTTTTTATGGTGCCAGGAAACTTTCTGCTCAGTGTGGATGATAGATTCAGGACCAGTTATCCTAGCAGTCCGGGGGGTGGGGGGGTGGGGAGGAAGGAAGAGGATGCTGAAAACTGGGGTGGAGGAAAGACAACACTAGTAGTGAGATACCCCTGATTCAATGTCACTATGTACTGCAAACATTACTGTGAAAGATATGTAATTCACGTTGGTTATAATAAAAAATAGTTATTAAAAAACAATAGATCCACTAGTTTAATTTAAATGCCCTTGGATGTAATACTATTCAGGCCCTGTGGTGCTGATATACTTCGGCTACCCTAGCAGTATTGAAGGCTATGCCCAATAACCTTAAAACCTATAGTCTAATGCTTATAGACAAAGCATATTTATTATAATATAAAATTGTAACTACTGTAGTTATATGCTAAATTATATATAAAATAACTATAATTTACATGAACTGTGTTTTTTCTTATTTTATATAAATTGGTGTTTAAGTAACAGTGTAACTACTGAAAGAAATTTCTGACACTTAAAGATAAAATAGTTATTGTATCATCAGCTTCAATTAATAGCCTTCTTATTTCTATACTTTAAATAATGTTACTTTTAGTAACTTCATTAATGAAGTGGGGTTCCCTCTGTGTATAGCTTGTTGAAGATTGACTATCGATTCTGTTGTCATTGGCATTGGGTTTGGTGTTTAAGTCTGATCCTTTTCTATTTCTACTTATTGTTCATACAACTGTTTGGTTCTGGTACCATTCATTTTTCTTTCCCCTCAATTTATGAGGCAGAACAAGATGATTCAAGTTATGTGGTTCTCTTTGAAAGAAAAAAATCAGAGGGAGTCCACCTAGAGGTTATAAATACTATAGACAGTAGAGGGATTAAGTCACCTATCTTGCTTGAAATGAATCTTTAGAACAATCTCCAGCACCACATATTATTCCCTATATAGTCCTTGAGTACAGAGCCAAGAATAAGCCCTGAATACTGTTGACTGTGGCTCTTCCCACCTCTCTCCACCAAAATGAACTGAGGTCTGTTTCACTAGCACTTGACTTTGAGCCGTCTTTATTACTTACTTTAACCAATAAAAACATGGACTATACCTGCCGTCTATATCTCAGCCTCAAGAATATTGAGTGAGTCTCTTCTCTATTGTTCATTAACCTAGAAGAGAATGAGAGAGCCTCTCGTCCAGCCACCTGCAATGCCTCAGCCAACTCCCAGTTTCTTCTCAGAACCATAACTACTTAGGTAATTCTGGATGACCACAGATCACAACTTAATGGAGCTCAGCCAATGCGATAAAGAAAAAGGTGCCCAAAGAGATAGCACGGTGGATAGAGTGATTTCCTTGAATGGTTTTATTCTTGGCAACCCATATGTTAATCACCCCACCAGGAGTGATGCCTACCTCAGAATCAGGAGTAAGCCTTGAGTACCACAGGGTGTGGCTCCAAGAACAATCATCCCCTCTCATATTAATTATACTATTCAACTTTCAGCTGAACCAAGTCCAAACTGCTGACCAGCAAAATCATAAGTTAACTACCAATTGATTATTGTTTTATATATTTTTGGTTTGGTTTGTTATAAGCCACAACTAATTGGTAAAATAAGCTTAGAAAATAATTTTTCATAATATGGGTTATGTAAGGAGACAGGGACTGAACAATAACACATGTGAGAATAATGCTAATTAAAATAGAAGTAATAAGTACTAATTATACTTTTTGTTGCAGTCTCTGATATCAACATAAAATTTAGTTGAGATCTAAGTCAGAGATATTTCTAATTAGCAATGATTTTTAAGTCTTAATAGAAATGAGATCATTAATAGAACAAGTTTGTATTTATTGGTCTTTATTGGCATCAGAGTTTTTGGAGTAAGAAGCCTCAAAAGGGATATTAGTTCAATATTCACATGTTCCCGAACTGCAATTAAGGCTACAAATAATATAATTAATGTGAAGAAATCAAGATGCTTCTAGAGGTGACTTTCACTTTTTCTACAATTTGTGTGAGCATATGTATCAATGTGTGTGTTCACACAGAATTTGCTTTATCAGTGGTCTGGATAAACTTTGGGGGAAGATTGCCAGAAGCAAACCACTTGATCTTGTCATGAAACATTTCCAACAGGTCTTATAGATTGTGGGATCTTCTTAGGTCCTGTGTCTCAGTAGTATTTGCTATATTGGGCCATTATTAATGATCTAAAAAGTTGGATTCTTTGTTGGATTGTGTCAAGAAGACACAAGAAAGCATAAAGATCATGCTCACACTCCAGTTAGCTCGGAAATTAGCACACGTGTTATTTAACAACTGCCTGCATATTTCTTCAATCTCTCCAAGCTTTACAAATACACGCAAATGTCAGAATATAAAAGCAGAAAAATAGCAATTAAAACTTTTGGCTTGATTTTAAAAAGCGTTTTGATGAGTTCTTGAAATATTTATTAAGCGCTCTACTTAAATTCTGCCTTTTTTCTGTGTGTATGTGTGTGTGTGTGTGTGTGTGTGTGTGTATTTTTGTACTATGTCTAGTAGTGCTGAGAGCTTTGTTGCTCAGGAATGACTCTTAGCAATTTAAATATATTATTCCCTCACCTACAAGCTCATCTTGAATACAGAAGCAAGATATTTGAAGTTTGCAATATCTTAGGTTTCTTTATAACAACTCCTTGAGATATTGGGTGACTGGGTTCATTTACTTGGATCCTCTTTCTCGTCTATCATCTATCTATCTATTATCTATCTATCTATCTATCTATCTATCTATCTATCTATCATCTATCTATCTATCTATCTATCTATCTATCTATCTATCATCTATTATCTATCTATCATCTATCTATTATCTATCATCTATCCATCCATCTATCTATCCATCTATCTATCTATCTAACTATATATCTATCATCTATCTGTCTGTATATCTATCATCTATCTATGTTAAATTTTAGATTAATAAATTTTAACCTGTTACCTCCACCCCATTCTTCTTGATAGCTATATATTGACCTCAAAAAGTACTTACCATCTTTCCTGCCAGGATCCAGATAGTATTGTCTATTTTATGCAGATTATAAAATAATTTAGGAATAGGTAAGTCACTTGCTTGTAGGAAGCTGTCCTGTGTTTTAACCTGGGCAGCATATACTGTCCCAATCCTTGCTGGGATTGATATGAATATAGATCCAGGAGTAAACCCTGAGTACCACTAGTGTAGCACCCAAACCGATATAATAATAACAATAATAGTAATAAGAAGAATGTGAAGATGTTTCTACTTAACATGCTTACTTATAAATGTTGATAATTTAACAGGTTTTAATTTGGGGGGATTTTTATTTCTCCACTAAGTTTATAATACATGTGATTCACTTGTTGGGACTTCTTTTTTCTAATTATATTTATTTAAACATCGTGATTACAAATATGATTGTAGTTGTATGATTACAGTCATGTAAAGAACACTCCCCTTCACCAGTGCAAGATTTCCACCACCAATTTCCCAGATCTCCCTCCTCCCCACCCCACCCACACCTGTACTCGAAACAGGCTTTCTATTTCCCTCATTCATTCACATTGTTATGATAGTGGTTGGGACTTCTTATTAAAGGAGTTAGAAGACTTTAGACCACTCCATAAAGCTTTCCCTACAGAAATATATTGTGATGTAAAATCTAGGGAGCTGTATTTTTTCCACAGTATATTACCCATTTAAAAAAATTAAGTTTTCCTATTTGGGAAAATAACTAGCTGATGATTAAGCAATGCCATGAATTTAATATTTGCTACTTGTACAGGCAAAATGACTTTTGTATTGATTAGGCATCTTCTCTGACAATAATTCTCTTTAGTACAGAATGTCAGGAAGAAAAGTGATGTGAAATGTATCTACTGGGAAAGCTCAGGTGAAAGTCATCTGTGCTATCTGGTCACATGGTGCTTCCCTCATTTCATGGGTAATAAACTTAATGGATCACATCCTGAAGCTTGTGTGATCAGATGCACCTTTACTAATGCAGGTCATTTATAAGGACTTTAATGCCAGGGAATAACCCTATAGTCTATCTTCTAAAACGTTTTGATGTATTAGACTAATATGACAGGCTGATTAAGACTAGCACATTTATGTTTCAAATTCTTAGTGTTTTTTTATTTTCGCTGCACACTGCATTCACATCCTAGAAGAGCTTAAAAATCTTAAAAATGATGACTTTAGAAACATTTGTTAGTTCTTTTTAAAGTATGATCCACAAGCAAAAATGTAAGTGTATCATAAGAGTACAGAGTGATGCATTTTACAAGTTAAATATAAATCTAGTCACTATCCAGGTCAAGAAAGCCCTTTCTAAGGATTCCCCTTCCCTATCTTAGCCACTGCTTTCTGGTGTCTCCCAGACTAAGGGTAATTGTGCTTACTTATCACAGCATAGTTTAGATTTGCTTAATGCTATCTCGATGTAAATAAAGATAACACTGTATTATCCTCTGGTGTCTGGCTGCTTTTGCAAACGTATGATTGTGGAATTCATCCATATCATTCCTATTTCCCTGCAGTATTCCAATATATGCATATACACCATTCACATCCATTCCCTAGTAGATGTGTATTTGAATAATTTCCACTTTGGGAATATTGAAATACCAGTGATCTGAATGTTCTAACCAATGTACATTTTTTGTTTGTTTTTGGGTCACACCCAGAAGCACTCAGGGGTTACTCCTGGCTCTATGCTCAGAAATCACTTCTGGCAGGCCCCGGGGATCATATGGGATGCTGGAATTTGAACCACTGTCCTTCTGCATGCAAGGCAAACACCTTACCTTCATGCTATCTCTCTGGCCCCCCAATGTACATTTTTTAATAATCATAATTTGCATTTTCTTTTGGAATATGCCTAGGTAGGATTTGTCTGAGTTATACATTTTTTGAAGTATATTGTTAATTTGGGTAGAATTAATTGAATATATAATCAGACCCAAGGTAAATTGGCTTGATATAACTGCTATCTATGAAATAATTTACAATATTAAAAAGTATAGTATTTTTGCAAATTGGAACATATTAGAGGTTTTCACAGCAATCACTGTAAATTATGTCTGAATGAAAGCCTATGGAATGTGTTGGCACAACTATTTTCTGCTGGGTTACTCCTGTCTTAGTGTTCTTGCCACATAAATTTCTAGTCCAAACCTGGAATGTCTTATGGGAAGTGGCATCCGCTCTTTGTGTTCTATTCCGGCACCTGGTTGCTCACCTCTCCTTTTTCCTTTTGCAGTTATAAAATGACAGTTGTCAGGATGAATCATGGCTCTTTCTCAGACACACCAGGAGTCCAAGGTTATGACTAAGAGACAAATCCTCTGGACATAGGCTGAGCCACCAAGAGTCACCTTTGTCCAGGCAAGTTCAGGCCTGAAGAGCAACTTCCCACAGCCAGCAAGGAAAATCAGAATTAGCTTAACAGGTGTGTTGATTTGCTTCTCTGAGTTTGAAGACTTACAGCTCTTTCTACCCTCATCCCATATCCTCCAAAAAGTTGATTAGCTTATTTATGACATGTAATGGTTGTCTGCCTGTTTAGGCATGTGCTCAGAAACCATGGAAATACACATGAATGGAAGCTTTAAAAAAGGCTTGGCTGATCCCACAGGTCACTGGGCATTGCCTTCCTCCTCCTCCTGCCCTTTGTTATATACTCCTATATGTTCTTTCAGGCACGCTGTCACTGAGTTCAAAGGATAGAGAATTCTCATGAAGTATATGTAAGGAAGTCAATAGGATTTGGGGGTGGGTGGGTAAATAGGTATAGATTACCAACATCAATGTTTTGTCCCAATTTAGATTTTTCATACATTACTCAAGAGGTGTAGTTTCTTTTATGTTAGGAATGTCAATACTAGGTTTGCAATCATATATTTCTGGTTCCATAACAACTTCATCAAATGATTCTCAAAATTTGGCAGAAACATTAGATTCTGGTTGGTTATAAGTAGAAATTTCCTTGTATGAGATTAGTGGCATTTTGAATTCTTTAAAATTGTCTCTAAACTTCGTATATTCTATGCCATAGTGGCACTCACAAAACATTTTATACTTTCTAATTTAGAAGGCAGAAGCAGTGATTGACCACTTAAATTCAAGAGACTGGGGGATTTTATTCTCTTCTGCTGAAAGCATCACATTTGTTGAAAAGAAATTTCAGAGTCAACTCAATTAATTCCAGACAATTTGGTTTAACTTGCTTTTAATTGTAATGGGTCATCTTTTCTGGCAAGGAATTTTATCTGCAAGTTCTTTTGATAATCTTCATTTTTTTTCACAATTTACTCAGCAATGTTCAGAATTCTACTGTAATGGAACATTCAATACTATTCTTGGTCCATTCCCTGCATTTTGTGGTATATTTTATATCATATCGTTTGGAGGGTAAGGATTGGTGGAGCTTGGCAGGTTTCATTTTCACAGATCTACATTCTTTCTCCAGAGACCAAGCATATTTCCCTTAGAACTGGAGGACTCCAAAAATGATAAGTTCCATAACTATATGCAACTCATTTTCTATATCTAATTTTTTATTACTGATCATTTACTCTTGATACAAAGAAAGACCTATTACCATTGATGATGAAAAAGGAGTTCCCAAAGAAGTTGGGAAGAAAAGTTTATTAGGAAAAACAGTTTCATAATATTTACCAAAATGATTTTTAAATGTGATCCTTGGACCTGCAGTCTTATCATCACATAGGAAATTTTTAGACAGGCATATCTATTAAATCAGATTCATGTTCTTAAGTGGCTGAGGTGGTTCAATCCACACTGGGTGGTGTCCAGAGTCTACTCCTGTCTCTGTACTCAAGGTCTCTCCTGACAATGTTCAGGGGGCACACATGGGCTTGGGATTTAATAAATAAATACAGCCACATGCAAAGCAATTTCCTTAATATCTGTATTATCTCTCAAGCCCAACAATTTATTTCTAATAAGCTCTAGAAGTTTAAAACTGATAACATTTAGAGATCAGTTTCTTTCATAAAATAGATGTCAACCTTGGAAAAAGTACTTTGGAACTTTTTATTTGACACTAGTTATAATAACTTACACTATAAGATGGAAGATAATTTTGGTCCCATAAACACTGCTATAATTTTATAAATAAAAACATTATATAACTTTAAAAAAAGATGGAAGATAATAAAATAAACATACATTAAGTATTAACTACAGGTTCCTTAATCTTAACCTCTCTTTCCTCTATAGAATAACAGTTACTGTGAAATATATGGAATAGTATAGCCTCACTTTGCATATGTAAGAACAGATGAATTTTTTTTTTCGGTTTTTGGCTCACACCCGACAGTGCTCAGGAGTTACTCCTGGCTCTATGCTCAGAAATCAGAAGGCACCGGGACCATATGGAATGCCAGGATTTGAACCACTCTTCTTCTGTATGAAAGGCAAACATCTTATCTTCAGCTATCATCCCTAGAGATGAATTTTTAACCTGATTGCCTTGTAGATCTGTCTCTACCTTTTGAATTTTATGTATACATTTTCTGTACATTTTTTAGTATTTATTTTAACGAAGCTGGTTTTAAGTAGTGTTTTTGTTTGTTTGTTTGGTTTTTGTATTTGCTTCTATTTCTTTCTGGAAGTTTCTCCTAGAATATACGCAGTTATGGGCTTCTCTTGGATATATAGGACAACAAAGAACTTGTAATTGAAACTGGAGAAAATAAAATTCAGAGAACATCTCTTGACACTACAATGTCAAATCATAGTAATTGTTCTATCGCTTATCTACTTTCGGGATAAATATAGGATTTGAGGACATGCTCAAACATCAGATTGAAGAGTGACTTAATATTTTTGGAAAAGAAAATTCATAGTGCAATAAATTATGAGGTGTTAATAGCTATGTAAAATTTATGGAAAGCTTTAACAACTTCCTACCAATTACTGGATAATCCATTGCAGGTATCTTTCAAGGTTATAGTTGCTATAGTATCCTTCTACCTGAAGTATGTGCAAGTGTTTTTAAAATATACACTTAGCTTCTCAAGTAGCTAATTTATATTGCTTATTTATAACATTTAGAGTTTTATTTTATCACAATAATTCTCAGAGACAAAAGAGAGGAGGGCTAAAAGTTCCAACTCACTTCATGAAGCTCACCACAAAGAGTGATGAGTATAGTTAGAGAAATAACTACATTGAGAACTATTGTAACACTGTGAATGAATGAGGAAGGTAGAAAGCCTGTCTAGAGTACAGGTGGGGGTGGTGTGGGGAGGAAGAAGATTTGGGACTTTGGTGATGAAAATCTTGCATTGGTGGGGTGGGGTGTTCATTACATGACTGAAAGCCAACTACAATCATATTTGTAATCAAGATGTTTAATAAAGATATTAATAAAAAAGACAATTCATTTAATCATAAAGCAAGCATGAGCAGAAATTTAACACTGCCTTGTTTTTCTTGGTTTTTGTTTTTGTTTTTGGGTCACACGCAGCAGTGCTCAGGAGTTACTCTGGCTCTACACTCAGAAATCTCTCCTGGCAGGCTCGAGGGACCAAATGGGATGCCAGGATTCAAACCACCATCCTTTTGCATGCAAAACAAACGTCCTACCTTCATGCTATCTCTCCAGCCCAACAATGTCTTATTTAACTCTCAAAATGAACATTACACAAAAAGAATAGTTGATCCATTGGAAAATTAGATGGTCATTAAATAATGAAAATATAATAAAAGGATTTAAATACCAATGAATAAAACAAGGTTTTAAAAAAGTGGCCTAAAAATGGTATAACATAGAAACCTCAAATCATGAGAATTTGAGAAATACTTTCTCAGGTGTTTCATGATGAAGATGATAATAATTCCATTTGAATTGGTCAAACTACATATTTAGTAAGAAATGAAAATATTCAAATTTGAGACAAATATTTTCTTTGAAAGAGCAAATCAGGGGAGACCTTGTAAATCTTTCAGGAAAAGAAGGGAAAAGAATTATATATTGGCAAGCAAGCATTATCTCACTGTTAAAACTGTTTACCTGAGAACTTAAAAGCTTGGCTCCTTTCCTCTATCTTCAAAGGCCTTATATACTTAGAAAGTGGCATGACAACTGGTAGGGGCTCCTGCTCATTCTCCTTGTTCAATTCCACCCTCCATACTTTACCCACTGCATTCAGCCCTCCTGATGTGGGTCTGTCTTTGAACCAGCATAGATCTGGGATGCTCAGGAACCTTGAGATACCACTACTTTCTCAAATAATGCTCTCTTTGAATTCCAATGGAGCTTTTCTTAGAATGAATGATGGGATTCTTGAATCAAGTCCAATTTGTAGAACCTGAAAACTCTGCTTTCAAAATTATCAGACATATATTCAGAAAAGTATTTTTAGTTTTTGAAAATAAATGTATTGGAATAATTAAACATAATGTTCCAGATATGTGGCAGTTATTAAGTTAGATGAGTTAAATATATGTAAGACATTACATGAATTAAGAAATAGTACAGCTATCAGACCCAGGTTCTCCTGGGTACAGTCATACCTAACTACTGCTTGAACCTAGGCAATCATTGATAGATTTTTGTCTAATCATAGGTTATTTATGCCTGTTGCAGATAATTATTCAAATGCTTTATTTTGTATGTTCTAGGATAAAAGGAATCTGTCAGGAAAGCCAGTATCATAAAATGTCTCACTCACTTATGAGACTTTTACTTTTAAGAACACCAAGTAGTAGAAACTAAGGATAGGAATAGGATTTCTCTAATATGGATTTTTGAGGAAGTCAATATCTATTAGAAGATAAGCAGGAAAAATAAACCTCCACATGCTCCCCTATTTTCTTTTGTTTTCTCTCTTTTTTTCTATTTTAAATAGGGGTTCCCACCTCTTTCATAGAACTTTGGAACATGGATTACTTTGTTTTATCATTTTTTTGTTGCATTTTTCTATAAAAATAAAGGAAAAAAAGAAAGACTGGGGCCAGAAACCAAGTGGTCTCAGATGCAAAGGTGGAGAAAAAGGACAGAACTAAATATCCAAGCCAAAGACAATGACAATAGAATCAAGAACCTAAATTTTAACAAACTAAACTTAAATGTATCTGTTATACAGGCCAGGGGCAAAGGTGGTGGTAGACGATGCACTCTGGTATCATTGGTGGAGATAGGTCAACACTGGTGGTAGTAATGGCCCTGATTCATTTGATATCTAAAATTCAGCTATGGGGCCCGGAGAGATAGCACAGCAGCGTTTGCCTTGCAAGCAGCCGATCCAGGACCAAAGGTTGTTGGTTCGAATCCTGGTGTCCCATATGGTCCCCCGTGCCTGCCAGGAGCTACTTCTGAGCAGACAGCCAGGACTAACCCCAGAGCATCGCCGGGTGTGGCCCCAAAACCAAAAAAATAAAATAAAATAAAATTCAGCTATGAAGGACTTTGTAGATTACAATGGTTTCAATAAAATAAATAATAAAAAAAGACAAGCAGAAATCAGTGGAACAGAACTCACACTATTTCACTAAAGTCTATAAGATTTATTTCTTCAAATTGATGAGTTTCTTAAGAATGTCTGGCTTTTTTCACTCAACATAGAGTAAACATTCAAACACGTACCCTCATTTGACATTTCATTTAGAGGGGATACTAGGAGATTTTGAAGATTCTTCAGGAAAGACATCAACTTACCAATTTTGTTTAGATATATGTATATATATAAACACACACATATATACACATATATATACATACCAGTTTTGGTCTTTTTTATTTCCATGTAGTATTCTAAATTATGTGGAATTGTTATTATTTTCTCATAATAACTATCTACATTCTTTTCTAACTCCCTGTTAAAGGATAGTTATTTGTCCAGTTAACCCAGTATTTTGATATTTAAAGCAATTATGTGACATTTTATCTGTCACTATTTCATAATATATCTTGATTTCTCTTCAGTAAATTCTTAATTGATAGAACTACTTGCTCACATTAAACTTCATAAGCAAGTTCCAAACTGTTTTTCAGAGTGTTCTTTTACAGAAAGATTTTCTACTAGGGTTTGCAGTTATTCCACATGTCTAATTAAATGTGCCTTATTGTAGTGTGATCAATTATTTTTTAAAAAAATTTACATTCATATTTTCTTGTTAAGTAAGTCTGACCTAGAGAAAATCATTTCAAAATATAAAGTAGACACGTAAAATTTCTGTAGAATAAAATGAACAGTGATCAGGGGCCAGAGCTGTGGTGCAGTGGTAGGGTGTTTGCCTTGCATGCAGCTTACCAAGGACAGACCTAGGTTCCATCCCCCAGTTTGGTCCCCCAAGCCAGGAGCAATTTCTGAGCATAGAGTCAGGAGTAACCCCTGAATGTCACCAGGTGTGGCAAACCCTCCAAAAAAGAGATCAGTGGTGCATTTTCAAGGTTCATTAACTATTGAAGTGATCAAACTAGGGACTTTAGAGGGGAAGGAAAAGGAATCCTTGCATTGACATAGGGACATTAGACGAGAATCATAGACACTTTGGTGGTTGGTGAGTTGCAAAGAACTGTGTAAATAAAATCACAAATACTAAAACTAATGAAACATGTTACTTAAAATTAATATATATATACATTTCTTTAAAGACTAATAGCTTTAAAGTGTTATTTCTGTTGTCCTCTTTTTCTTGTAAATTGAATTTACATAAACAATTTATCTTTCAACATTAAAATTATTTAGTAAAATCAAAGATTAAATGAAGGTTTTGCATTATTTTCCATTGGCTAGTATTCTGTTCAAAGTTTTCCAGGGATAATATTATTTTTGTAGAGTGGGGGAATAAGCTATGGAAGTGGCAAAGGTGAAAAGGAAGATTATTTCAGTCTTCCATAGGCATTAGTTTTACAACTGAGGTCCCTGATTCGTTTTGAGGAACAGAGGTAAATAATACCTGAAAAAATTACATTAATATATATATATATATTCTGTATATAATTTCTATAGTTTCCTATATCTCTCCAGAGCCCATCTAACTTAACTTTTGTTATGAGGACAAATGAGAACCTGACCTAACCATGCTATGCTGAGGAGAAAATGAGAACCAATACTATATTTATTATTGGCTCACAGTTTTTCCCTGACTCCATCCTTTTTTGATAGGCAGAGCTTATTTTTTTTTTTACTGAGTCACAGTGAAGGCTTATGCAGGTAAACTGTTCCCAAGTGGAACTTTCCGAAGTTTGATAAGCATCCATCAGTCTTTTTGGAAATTTGCTTTCCACCTTGAAAAGATCTTGCCTCAGGTAGTCATTGATACTTTTAGAAAATTACTTCAAATCTTTTGGTACTGGTGGAGTGTTTCACCTTCTTTTCCTCCATCTCTCAAATCGATGATGAGAGCCTCTAGAAGGATTCCGCCCAGTTTCGGTGTATTAGACCCTTACCCCAGTTTATTACTTTTCTCTTTTTCAAACAAAACCACGCAACTTGAACTAGCTAGTCCTGCCTCCAGTTAGAGGGGGAACTAAGGGAGGCATCAAGACCAAACAGGTGCAAGACTACTAAGTTGTGGGTTAGATACAGAGGGGACCACATATTCTAGCCAACCTGGGGTGAGGGAAGAGGAAATGGGAGGTAGGACAGAAACGGAGGTGTAGGGAGGACAATTTGGTGATGGGAATCCCCCCTGATTTTATGTAAATATGTACCTAAAATATTATTGTCAACACTATGTAAACCACTATGATCAAAATAAAAATTAAAAAAAAAAAAGAAAATTACTTCAAGGAAGCCTGTGAAGTAAACCTGAACCACACTCAAAGCTGTGAATTCAGTCTGACTAAAAAAAGCCCAATTGGGGTTTATTTTTTCTACTGCAGATGGCCTGGCATTCTGTAAGAATGATTTAACTGTCTTTTTGGAAGTCAAATATTTCTTAGTTATTAATTAGCATTGTCATAGTAACAGCTGATCAAACTACTATGTTAAATATCTACATTATTTTTGCTCTGCAAAACTGTTTTGGGCAACGTAAAAGTAAACTTTGAGTGTTCCTTACTTTTTTTTTTAACCCTAAAGCACTAGTTAAGCAAATAGGTCCCATTTCCTCTTTCTTACTGCCCTTAGGAAATGAGTCAAAAGAGCTTCCTAAGCCACAGGCACTGAGTCCCGCCCACCTAACTGAATCTTGATACTTTAAATGATTCTTCACATCAACTAGCTCATTATTCCATAAAGGAAAATGAGTAATTCTTTTACTCAAAAAATGAACCCCAAGTTTATAATACAGAAAGACAAAGAAAAGGAAGGAAGTCTGCCATCTTTTTCATAAAACCTGGGAAAATATTTATCTTTCCTCCCAAATTTTTGATAGTTTCTGATTTTAGGGATCAGATGGTTTCCTACGGTTAGGAAAGACAAGTGGGGGATTTGAACTTTGTACCTGAGTATCAGCAAAACAGCCAATTACGCTTTGTTTCCTTCAAGAATTCAGCAATATTGATTAAACTTTGGTTTTAGTCTTAGGCAAAAATTTATTTCATCATCTACAATAAACATAGTTTTTAAAACATCTGCAGGTTTGAAGTTGATTATAACAAAACAGAAGTAACAGTATTTCCTTCCTACATTTTATCTGTTAATAGTTATTATTTAAGAACCAAAAAAAAGGTGGAGTAGTCAGGGTTACATGTGAAGCAAGTTCAGGGGCCTGAGTTTGAAAGACACTTTAGATCATAAGGGTGGCTCTAGTGGTCCCCAGTGCCAAAAGGTCTAAACAATTCCACATCCACAAACCTTAGAACTGAACAACCTAGTTAGGCTGAGTATCATCAGGAAAAGTCTTAGATTCTCTGAACACTGCTTGGGAGGCCCCCAAAATTATGTCTTAATTTGATTATTACCAGTTTGCCATCTTTGCACTGCTTTGCTTCTCACTGGGGAACTCCCAAGTGCTCAGAAGCCCAGAGTCTTATTGTAGCCATCATCAATAAACTAGGTCTTGCCAATTGTTCAATATGAGAGCCTCCTGATGTTCTACCACTTGGGCTTAGTGTGCCTGGCATTACCCAGTCTGCTTCAGACCCAGAGGGCAGACCAAGAATGCTTTAGAACTTCTAAGGCGCTGCCAGATAGTGTTCAGGAGGCCAAGTTGGCTGAATAACCAACCCTGTCTTCCACATGTCCTTTGCTTTTTAATCTAAGCACTATCTTCGTGTCCCTTGAACTTTGCTTATCAGCATTCTCTGTAGCAAGTAATAGCCAAGACTTTAAATGTTAAAATATGCTTATTACTCCTAATGCTCCATTGTGTGAATATTTTCCTTTCTAAAAAGATTTTATTCAATGTCAGAAAAGCAAAAATATTCATAGTTACCTTAAATGATTTTTTCTGTAGATTCAGAGGTAGGGTACTCCTCTTAAAATTAAATAATTCTTGTAAAAATTATAGAAATATGTTTATTAAATCTAAAATTTGATAATACTGACTGGATTGTGTATAGAATTATTTGGGGAGAATGGTATGTTTTAGATATATCAATGTGTATGCCCTTTATGAAATGATTGACAGAACTAGAAGCCCTCTGTCACCTGTAATAATGAAAGTTTGAACTTTGTTCAGCTGGATATATTTAAAGCCATTAAAATGTAACAGATACAAAGTGGTTATGTATCCATTTAATGTTTCCAACATGAATTATTACTACTTTACATAGCACAATTAAAGTCAAGTCTGTTTTTTATCACTGCTAAATGAAAATGGAAAAATAAAGCCAATGAAGATGCCAAAGTTCATTGATGTAGTAAAAATTGAAAAGGAAAGGAAAACGACATTCCATTTTCAAAAAGAGTACCAGTTCTGCCTTTGAAGTTGAGATTGTTCAATTACCATGGAAAGTAAAAGATGTTCCATAGTCATTAAATTGTCATTTCCCTCCATCCTGAACAGTGTAGTGCATTTCCTGTCTTGAAGCAAGATAAATTAGGTTCAAGCTTCTTCATGGAGAGGCGACTCTTTTTCCCTCTACATTCAAATGAATATAATCTTAAAGCTATCTTACCAATATAATCCTGTCTTAAAATGAAATTTAGGTTCTTAGGCTTTTCTACAGTTTTATGGCCTTTGAAAAATTTTCCCTTTAGCCTTCAAGAAGTTGATCGTTATTTTATGCTATATTTTAGGTTATAAACTCTCTTTTGCACATTTGGTCTTATCTGCGATGTGGTGGTTGGCACTGGCATTCAGAGACAAAGGAACAAAACACTTGAATTATTTTAAAACATTTTTTTCTGTTTGATGCTTGATACATAATACAAATAAGAATATTTGGTAATAAATACTGGTTGACTGAGATTCTACTTGTCTTTTATTGTTTGTTTGGTTTGTTTTGGGGCTATACACAGTGGGGTTAACTCCTGGCTCTGTATTCAGAAATTACTACTGAAGTGCCCTTGGGAAACTGTATAGGATTCCAGGTATTGAATCCAGGTCAGTTATGTGCAAGGCAATTGTCCTACCTGGTTTACCATCTCTCCGGCCCTTTTAGTTTTCTTAACAAATTAATTTATCTGAAACAATTTAGTTTTTGATTTACAAAGTTGTTTACAATATGTATTTAGGCATACAGTATTGCTACCACTAACCCCATTTCTCTGTGGCTACCATCTCTCCACCATTTTTCTCTTCTCCCCTTTTACCAGCCCCAGATTTTTTTTAGTAGATATATTTCTAATGACTGTAGTTTTGGTTTCACGCTTTCAGAGTGACTCTATTTTGATCTCATTAACACATACGCCAAGAACCAACATTTGTCGAAAATATCCATTTATATTGTTAAATGCAAGTGAGGTGGACTCTTCTGAGAACTGATCACTGTGCTGTCAGATATATTGATGTTGCTTACAACTATTTCATCAACCTCTCAAACCGATGCTATTTGTTTACAAACTGGAATGATCACATTTGTTCTTAGTTATTTCTCACTGATGTGCTAAATATTATTATCTACTGGTTTCTTTTTAGTTTTTAGGTTTTTTTTTTTTTTTTTGCTGGATATCATTTATCTCTATTTAGTCTCTGTAACCGATCTTCAATATGTTTGTTTCACTAGGAAGTCAGATATAGGACAGACCAGAGATACATTTCAGCGGGAAAGTTCTTGCCTTGCATGTGTGAGGTTTGGATTTAATTTCTAGCACCAACTACTAAGGGAAAAAAAAGACCCATTAGTAATCTTAGCAGTTCAGTTCTTTGGAATGACTGGTACTAATGTAACCATATAACCGTTTATAGGGGTGGGGTTGTCTTACTTTTGAGCCCAAGTTTAAATCTTTGTCCTTTTCCATTTTTTATATGGACTTCTTTCTCTGACTTGTATTCTTTTTTTCTTTTTTTCTTTTGGCTTCCCCCACCCTCTGACTTGTATTCTTGAGTGTTTATATAAAAATATGTAGTATTAATTTTTGGTGTACCTAAATTAAAAACTAGAGAATGATTTTCTACCCTCAGAACACATAGTTAATACTACTGTTATTAATGTCACTACTGTTGATGGAATTCTATAAAAAGCTAATATTGTTTATTTAATTTATTATTTTGAGGGGTTACATCCTTTCGTATTTAGGGATTACTCCTGATTCTGAGAGGTTCACTTTTGGTGATGCTCAGGGGATTATATATAGTGTAAAAGATTGCACTATGGTGGGTAGTGTAGTGTTCAAGGCATGTTGTTTTTATTTTTTTTTTTGGTTTTTGGGCCACTCCTGGGAACGCTCAGGGGTTACTCCTGGCTATGCACTCAGAAGTCGCTCCTGGCTTGGAGGACCATATGGGACACCGGGGGATTGAACCGCGGTCTGTCCTAGGCTAGAGCTGGCAAGGCAGACACCTTACCTCTAGCGCCACCACGGCCAGCCCCACCACGGCCGGCCCCAAGGCATGTGTTTTAACACACGTACTATCACTCTGGTCAAAAGCCTATCAATGGTAATGCTCCTTCAAGATGTACAATCATTTTAATCTTAACATTTTGCATTTATTTTAATATGCATTTGAAACTTTTATTTTTCTGTTTTTTGGGTCTTTGTAGTTTTGGGGCTACATTGGTTCTAAGCTCAGAGATCAATTCTGTTGGGCTCAGAGAACCATTTGGGGTGCCAGTGACAAAACACTGGTTCACCACATGTGATGCAAACACCCATCTAACTCACCATACTCTCTCTCTATTCCTTTCAATTTAAAATTTATCAAACTGTTTTGTAATTATATACCAACAAACTGAAAATCTTGGAGTTCCAATTCCTACAATTCCTATAGAACGTTTCAAGACTGAATCTTAAGTAGAATGTCTGAACAGACTGATCAGTAGTAATGTAATTACCGTATTTTCCCACGTATAAGACGACTTTTGAAACAAAAAAAAGTCAACTAAAAATCGGGGGTCGTCTTATATGCCAAGTATATCCCGAAAAATGTTTCAATATGCCGCTAAACGAAAATTGTCTGAATATTGCCACAAAACGAATTTTCCAACTCGATCCTGCACCAATCACTGCATGGCTGCTCGGACCGCCTCTCTAACTCAGCCAATCCAAGCAGGCTTTTTTTTTTTTTTTTTTTTTTTTTGGTTTTTTGGGCCACACCCTGTGATGCTCAGGGGTTACTCCTGGCTATGCGCTCAGAAGTTGCTCCTGGCTTCTTGGGGGACCATATGGGACGCCGGGGGATCGAACCGTGGTCCGTCCTAGGCTAGCGCAGGCACCTTACCTCCAGCGCCACCGCCCGGCCCCAACCAAGCAGGCTTTTTATGCATGCAAATTATACAGTGTTCTGTACTGGAATCTACACTGTAAAAAGCCTGCTCAGATTGGCCAGAGTCAGAGAGGAAGTCTATTACAGTATAACCTTTAGACCTTTGCTTGTTGTGATTGGCTTACTGTGGAAGATACAGTTGCAGCACAGGAACATTCTGTCTTATACATCAAATGTAGGCCTAAACCTACGTTTTAACTGTATAATTAGGGGATCATCTTATACGCCCAGTCGTCTTATACGCCAGAAAATATGGTAAGTCAATAATAAAAAAAAATCACATAAATCAAAGTTCAAGACCAAGATGGATTTACTGTTAATTTTACCAAAATATTTTTAAGCAATGAATACCAATTCATTACAAATTATTACAAAAATAAAAAATAAAATTTTTTCAAATTTATTTTACCAAGCCAGCATTATCTTGACATTAAATCTGACACCTATGCCTAAAGAAAAGTATAGCCTCATAGCCCTGATAAAGATGGATATATTTCCAATAAAATATTACCAAACTAAATTTATTGTAAAGTATGAGAATCATATACCAAGGTGAAATAAGACTTCTTTTAAATATTTAATATAATATATCACATAACAAAGTAAAGTATAAAATGGCTTGATTATTTTAATAGACAAATATTTAACAACATTCAATACCTGATGCTTTGGATTCATAAAATTTTTCAATACTTATTAAAAAAATCAACAAAATGAGTATAGAGGGGCTGGAGCAGTGGCGCAAGGGGTAAGGCTTCTGCCTTGCTTGCACTAGCCTAGGATGGACCACAGTTCGATCCTCCAGAGAACCATATGGTCCCCCAATCCAGGAACAATTTCTGAGTGCATAGCCATGAGAAACCCCTGAGCATCACCAGGTGTGGCCCCCAAACCAAAAAAAAAATATGAGTATAGAGAAAATATAACTCAATATAATAAACTATCCAAAACAAATACATAGAAATGGCCTGCTCACAAGGATGAAAAACTAAAATGCTTTCTTTTAATATCAAAACAGCAAGATAGAGCTGATCCACTTACTTGAGTTGGTAGGAATAAAAGATTTAAAGGAGGGGCCGGGCGGTGGCGCTGGAGGTAAGGTGCCTGCCTTGCCTGCGCTAGCCTAGGACGGACCGCGGTTCGATCCCCCGGCGTCCCATATGGTCCCCCAAGAAGCCAGGAGCAACTTCTGAGCGCATAGCCAGGAGTAACCCCTGAGCGTCACAGGGTGTGGCCCAAAAACCAAAAAAAAAAAAAAAAAAAAAAAAAAAAAAAGATTTAAAGGAGGAATATTGAGGTCCTTGGAGGCGGGAGGTGAGTACAGTATTAATAGATGTGATGGTAGAATTATGTGTGTGAGATACCATATCTATAGCATTGTAAGATAAAAATATCAATAAAAATTAAATAAAATTTAGAAAGGATCTAGAACATAAAGGATCCCCCTCTTACCACTATTATTCAACATATAATTGGAAGTCTAAACCAGAGTAATGAGGCAAGGAAATAAAACAATGATACATCTAAGTTGGAAAAGTAGCAGTTCTATTGTGTTTAAAAATATTTATAATATAAAATAAGAAATATTTATAATACTTGTTAGTAGCATTTTATTTGTAGAAAATTCTAGAACCTCCCCCCCCCCAAATCTGCTGGTACTAATATACAAATTTATTAAAATTACAAGATTCAAAATGAATATGCAGGTATACTGATAATGTACTATCATAAATAACAACGAGGAAAAGTCACATTTGCCATAGTATTAACAAGGAAATCCAGAAATGGATTTAATGAAAAAATTGAAAGATCTGTGTACTAACATCTATAGGCCATTAATGATAAAGAAGATTCCAAGAGATGTAAATGTAGCCCATATTTGTGGGTTGGGTGAGTTATTATTTTGGAGAATTTAATGAATCAAAGCTGACTGAGAGAATCAACATTGTTAAGATATCTATGCTACTGAAATAATCATATAATCCATGCAATTGCTACAAAATTTCAATAACATTTTTGCATAGATAAAACTATCCAAAATATTCTAAAAAAAACATGAAATACTCCCAAATGCCATATAAACATAGAAAACAATATCAAGGCTATAGGCATAAGGATGATTTATTTAAAACTCTATTATAAAGCTTTAGTAATTAAAACATTTTTGGCCACATCTGGTTATGCCCAGGGTTTATTCATAACTCTGCTCTCAGAGATCACTCCTGGCAATGCTTGCATAACCATATACGATGCTGGAGATTGCACTGAGGTTGGCTGTCTGCAAGCCAAGTGTACTAACTCATCAGCCCACTATTACTGTTTTTAGTGTTTTTTTATTTGTGCTACAGATAGTCTATATGTAATTTCTGTATAGTATATGTATATACATATGTTTATATGTTTAAATAGTATATGTATATGTAATCTCTATATAGTCATCTCTGTAATCTCACTAGTACTTGTTGTTTAAATGATTAATGTACATTATGTTAAGCTTGTACATTATAGTCAATTTTCAGGCGTAATGTGTCTAAGTGAAATTTTATTGCATTTGCATTTTCTCTTCATTCACTATCAACAATAGTAAGTCTAAGCTATAAATGAATTTTATTCTCTTTGTTTATATTATTTTTAAAGCATGACTAGAACAATCTTGGTTGAGAATACGATTCTAATTTTGAGCAACTTGAGAAGAAATCGTTGGAAAAATAACTGCAAATTATTTGAAAAGATGATCATATCTCACATAAATCTCCTATTTTTAAAATAACCATGATGATTTTTTAATTCAGATGGTAATCAAGTTTGTGTGACTTCCATTTATTGGAATAACAACAAAGAGAAGGAAATGGGGGGGGGATTAAAAGTAAAGTCTGATGCTTATTCAGTCACCAAATTTCTCCAAGGGCTTCTCTTTTTATAATGGAGATTATTTAGAAAACATCCTATACATTACTGATAATATTAACCAAAAAGAAACTTGCCTTATCATAGATACTACAGAAATTTAACAGATGATTGTAAAAAATGATAGAATAGGGAGAAGGCCATGATTCAAAATTTATAGAGGCTTAATTAAGGTTAATAACTGGCAGTTGAGAAAAATGGTGGCAGAGATAAAATAGTTTTCAAATAGCTTCAAAATTTACAGTTCATTATTATTTTTCATAAAACTAAATTTCTGCTCTAAAACTGTGTGGTTTTCTAGAACTCTAAAGCAACATATATTTTCAGGATTACGAATATATTTAAAAGATAAAATGTTTTCTTACAGATTGTATGGTGTTGGAACTGGGTATTCAATAATCATTTGCTGAATGAATCAATGAGTGAATCTTCAGATAAACCCAATCCAATTTTATTTTCCTTGTCTTAATGTCATTGATGTGAAATGTTATCCTCATTCAACCCTAAATCAACTTTACCAGAAGTAGTGAGTGGTTTTCTACAAATATGCTATTTCTGGGACAAATATTTTTTGTGTGTGCTTCTAGTCTTGACTTTTCAGATTTGAGTAGCAGCTGCACTTTTGAATGATATACAGAGCTACACATGCTTTTTCCTGCCTGTTTCCATTTTCCTAAATCCCAGAAGAATTGACATCAAGTACTGAGATTAATGATGCTTGAGTTTTCCTTTGCTCTTCTCCACACTTACTATGATATCTTTCTTTAGAATCCATCATCTTCATCAACCTCTTGGTGTCATATGTGTGGTTTTTTTTTTTTACAATGAGAATCACTTTCTTATTATTTCAACCTAATTTTTGTTATTTTATTACATAATATTCTTTTTACATTCATCAATTTTATCATATAAATCAACATGTTCTCCTCTCATAGAAATAAATTTATTCATAGTCTACCATAAACTGAGATATTCTAGCCTTTCTATATATTAGACTGAGGTATTCCAGACTTTTTAATTAGTGCCACTTATTCATGCTGTCTTATAATATAAGTAATGTTATTACTATTTCTCAGATAAGGCAATTTATAAAGCAATATATAAATTTATCATTATAGTTGGATAATGCAAATCCTGGGTTTCTTTCAAATGTAAGTGTGCAATGTGATATAGTAATATATAAAGTATGTTTTGTTTTCTTTGTAATTATAGTAACAAGAGCACTTGTGCTATGTTCATTTATAAGTGAGTAACAAATTAAAATTGAAAGATTGAAAAAGGAAAGAGAAATAGAAAAATAAAACAAATTTTGCATTTCTAAATTTTCTTCAATATCAGCAGAGCCATCGTTGTTAGATTTTCTTTTTTATTATGATTAAATCTACTAGTAATAACAATAATTCCATATTTAAATACTACCCATGCCCATTTTTCCTATTATTTTTAATTAATAATAATTTTTATTTTATTTTTTAATAATTTTTTATTTTGACCAAAGTGGATTACATATCTTTCACAGCAATATCTTAGTTACATATTGACATTGAATTCTCTCTTATTTTTATAATATCTGTACCTAATCTTGTTTTTAGATGTTTATAGTTTTATGAATATAAGTAAATTATAGTTCAGATAACTTTACAAGTAATAATGTTATTGCTGTTTTGTTTTCTATAAAAGCTGAGCCAGATGACATTACTATTAGTAGTCAATGACTGTTCCTTTTATCATCATGTCCTGCCAAATCCTGTTTATACCCAGTATTATTTTGGGGGTTTGCTTCCATGGGACACTTAGGAAAACAAGGGCACTTCCTGATAATTCTTGGCTAACCTGCTCAGAGGCTCAATGCTCAGGCTCAAGGATGTGTTATTGCTTAGGTCCTGTGGTGTCCAGAGTTATTGGGAATCACCCTAAAGTTCTTGGCTTTTTTAAATCACACATGGCAGTACATAGGACTTCCAGGATTATACCTAATAATTCCTTGAACTTGAGGGCTGTGATGCCAGGGACTCAATTAGGGTCAGTCACATTCAAAGCATTTACTCTAATTTTTGTACTATCTCTCCAGTCCTTATTTATAATTATGGTATAGTTCATTCTTACTGATGAGTAAGTTATCTCATTATTTTTATTTGCATAAGGAGGACAATGAACACATTCATATGTGTACTGGCTGCTTATACATTTTCTTTTGCAGTGTCTGTTCATTGCCTCTGCACACTATTCTATGCATCATTTTTGTTGTTATTGTTGTGCCTTGTAATTGTTTTGGCTTTTTATTGTTGATTTTGGTTTTTGGACCACATGTAGCATTGCTTATGGCTTTTTCTTAGCTCTAGATCAGGGATCACTCCGGGAAGATTGGGGACCATATGGAGCAAGAGGGATCAAACCCGAGTTTGCTGCATGCAAGGCAAGCTCCATATACACTTTATTGTCTCTCTGGCCCTGTCAGTGTTCTATACTTATTAAATATTATTATCTTGGTACTTTATTTTATGCATGGTATGAAAATATTTTTCTCATTTTATTCTAAGTTTATTTTGTGATACAAACACATTTTTTATTTTATATAGTCTTATTATTTTGGGACATAGTTTTTCCCAATGATGTCAAATTGTTGAAGAAACTTCTAAGGCCTTTATCTTTAATTATTACTCAGACATTTTCCTCAGTGTATTTTATACAGCCTCATCAAAGCTCTAGGTCTTTAATCTATTTGAAATAACTATTTGAAATAATTTATTTAAAATAAAGATATCCCATGGAATGGATGAAGCTATTCATCCAATACCCATCTGATAAGGGGATATTTTCTATTATCTAAGATATATAAGGTACTAGCAGAACTCAACAAGTAAAGATCATCTAGACTCATTAAAAATGAGAAGAAATGAACAGACATTTCTCAAGAGACACATGAAATAATACTCCTCATTGTTAATCATCAGGGAGTTGCAAATCAAAATAGATCATCTCACACCACAGAGACTGGCACACATCACAAAGAACAAGAACAGCAACTGCTGACATGAAAGAAACTCTCATTTACTACTGGTAGGAATGCTACATATCTAGCCATTCTGGAAAATAATATGGATGTTCCTCAAACAACTGAAAATTGAGCATCCATATGATCCAGCAATACTACTCCTAGGGATCTACCTTAGAAACACAAAAATACAATACAAAAATGCCCTTTACACTCCTATATTCATAGCAGCACTATTTACAATAGCCAGAATCTGGAAGCAACACAGGTGTCTGGAAACAGATGATTGGCTAAAGAAACAGTGGTATATCTATACAATGGAATACTATTCAGCCATTGGAAAAAAAAACAAAGTCATGAAATTTGCCTATAATTGGTGGGCATGAAGATATTTATGTTGAGTGAAATGAGTCAGAGAGAGAGCAATAGACAGAATAATCTCACTCATTTGTGGGATAAAATAACAATAAATAAATATGGCAATAATATCTATAGACAATAGAGATGAGGTCCAGGAGGACTACCCTTGATATGAAGCTTGCCACAAAGAGTGGAGAGTGCAGTTAAACCACTAACTGAACCAACAACTACCATGACAATGATAGCTGAAACTGATCACTCTGAACAAGAACTGGGTTCTGAAAAGGAATAAAGTGATATGCATGGTACCCCGTCATTGATAATAGTGCAAATCACAAAATTATAAAGAAAAACAAAGAGTGAAAGTGAGAGAAAACAGAATGCCTATTTCATAGATAGATAGGAAATGGGAGGAAAATAGGGGACATTGGTAGTGGGAAATTTGTACTGGCAAAGGGCAGTGTACATTCTAAAACTAAAACACAACTATGAACATTTCTGTAACCATGATGCTTAAATAAAAATATTATTTTTAACAGAAAATACATTTTATTTATTTTTTGGTAAATAAAAATTATTATTTTTTAAATTATCTTAAAAAATAATAAATAAAAGATCATAGATATCAAGTAGTTTTTGGATCCTGATATGTACTAAATGAAGAAATATACTAGACTTCCTAGGTCTATATATAGAAAACTCGGTATACTTAAATAAACAATACAAATAATTATAGCCATAACAACACACTCTCATAGACCTCACTAGCTTCTAGACATATCCTGTCCCATACTATACTTATAGCAGACTTTAAAGATTTTAGATCACTACCCAAAGCTTTAAAGATGCCCATTCTACCAAAAACAAATGGAAGGCACAGAAAAAATTAACTTTGGGAGAATTAGTGGGAGTATATAAGGAGATTGTATAATTTCTCTAATGGTTTGTTTATTTGGATTTTAAGTATTTCTCTATTGTCAAAAATGTGTAATAAGTGATGAGCAACTAAACAAAACAAAGTATAAATACTTCTCTCTCTAGGATATTATGATTTAGTGAGTCAACAATCATCAAGGTAACTTTAGTCATGGTCAACTATCTTTTTTGGGGGGGTGGCACAACCGGTGACACTCAGGGGTTACTCCTGGCTATGTGCTCAGAAATTGGTCCTTACGTGGAGGACCATATGGGACACCAGTGATTGAACACAGGTACATTCTGGGTCAGCCGTGTGTGCAAGGCAAACACCATACTGCTGTGCTATTGCTCTGGCCCAACTATCTAATTTTCTTAGGAAATTTTTGGGTACTTCCATGAAAAATGATAATGTGAATTGTTTCACAGTAACTCTATATTTTAGAATCAGTTTCTCTTTGTAGTATTTTCCAATATCTGCATGAAACTGACAAATTGCTTTACTTAATCTCTACACTATGGCATCAACAAAATAGAATCTACAGGAGATTCCTCCAAAAACTGAAAATCGAGCTCCCATACGATCCAGCTATACCACTCCTAGGAATATACCCTAGGAACACAAAAATACAATACAAAAACTGCTTCCTTACACCTATATTCATTGCAGCACTATTTACCATAGCAGGACTCTGGAAACCACCAAGATGCCCTTCAACAGATGAATGGCTAAAGAATAGTGGTCCATATACACAATGGAATATTATGCAGCTGTCAGGAGAGATGAAGTCATGAAATTTTCCTATACATGGATGTACACGGAATCTATTATGCTGAGTGAAATAAGTCAGAGAGAGAGAGAGAAAAACGCAGAATGGTCTCACTCATCTATGGGTTTTAAGAAAAATGAAAGACATTCTTGCAATAATAATTTCCAGACACAAAAGTGAAAAGAGCTGGATGTTCCAGCTCACCATAGGAAGCTCACCACAAAGAGTGATGAGTTTAGTTAGGGAAATAACTACATTTTGAACTGTCCTAATAAGGAGAATGTATGAGGAAAATGGAGAGCCTGTCTAGAGTACAGGTGGGGGTCGGGTGGGGTGAAGGGAGACTTGGGACATTGGTGATGGGAATGTTGCACTGGTGATGGGTGGTGTTCTTTACATGACTGAAACCCAAACACAATCATGTATGTAATTAAGGTGTTTAAATAAATTTATAAAAAAAAATAAAAAAATAAAATATCTTCCAGTTTTATCCATGTTGCAAAAAAAAAGAGATTTTTCATCAATTACATTCAATAATTTTCAGGAAAGTTTATTTAAAATATTACTTGGTAGACGTTTTTTTAATTAAAATTTCTATTCTTCATAAGAGATTAAAGAAGTTATCAGATTTGTTGAAAGGAAAAAAAATGATTTCTAACAATAAGAAGCTCACAATATGTTCAAAATGAACTACATTTCTGAAAACATTTGAAATAATTCTCAGAATTTAGTTGCTAAATTTTAGTATTAATATGTTACTTTATTTTTTCATATTGAGTCAAAAATGTTGATGTAATGATTTTGAGATTATGATATTTCTTTATAGTTTTATTTAGGTAATACCAAAGAAATTTAATTTGCTATTTCTAGGAAAGGAACTATAGTTAAAGATCCTTCAAACATTTAACATACATTATTATATAAAATTTCTACTATTTTTCTAAACATTCTTATAATTTGTATGAATTTTTTTAAAAAATCAGGTAAAATGGTATTACAGGTTTTTCATTCTCTCCTGATTTCTCAACCACAGAGAAATGCTTTGTGAGAGTTTTAATGACTCAATTCCTTATTTGGGAATAGCTTTATTCTTATCATAAAAGTAAAGTAACATGTCTTTTTAAAGCATATCTCTTGCTATTTGAAGACCCAATCTTGTTTTCTGGAACTCTAACTTTCATATCTATTACACATAGCACTTAAACAATGCTCTCTCTTTCTGTTTCTAGAAGTATGACAAATTCTGCACCAGTAATACTGTTTAATGTTCTAATAAAATAAACAAATTATAGAAAAGTACTTTGGCTTTTTGCTTCCTAATTACTCTAATTTGGGTCCCAGCTGGGGCTCATCTCTGACAATCTTCACTCCATCAGATAAAACAGAATTGTTTAAAACTATTCTGGGTCTGTTATAAGCAATGGACCAACTTCTAAAAGGTTTATCTCAAAGTTGATATCTGATAAAAGCAAAATATTAAGGTTGAATCATAATTTATAATGTTTTGAGACGTCTCCTAAATGATCCCAATTTATTATCATGATGAACTGAAAGACATCTTTTATTTAAAAGCTTCATTTAGCTATTATGAAAATTTAAAAAAAATTAGATATCTTTATTTTGAAGATTTAATAAGTAACAAAAGACAGGAATTTTTGAAATGGCCCCAAAAATAGGGTTAAAAGTTTATTTTTACTAAAAAGGTAGAAATAAAAGGAGGTTAAAATGATGAATATACAAAGAATAAAAAATAGTAGGAGCAGAGAAGTTATAAAAGAAAAATTGATATTCATTATTAAGTTTTGTGTCCCTACAGGATCTTTATTTATCTTTTTAGATAGTCACACTAAATATTCAGCTTAAAATATTATTCAGAGAGGTTCCTATAAACAGACAGAAGTTTTAAGATTCACTACAGATATTATATATTCATATTAATACACAATGCATTCTTATATGACTTCTTATTATGAAATATTTGAAAAACTCAATATGCATATGAGTAAATAACCACTAAGGCCTTAATATGTACCTATAACAAAAGAAATCTTATTAGTCTTTTAAAAATATGTGTATACTCAACTTTTTGTTATTTTTAAGCTTTTTACTTATTTCTTTAATAACCAAAAATACCATCATATCTTTAAAAATGATTATTACCAGCACTAGAGTAAAGGAACAGCATGGAAAGTGATTGCTTTGCACAGGATCAAATAGAATTCTATCTGTAGTACCACATAAAGTGTCTTGCTTTTTTTTGGAGAATAAAATGTAAAAGCACAGATATTATAAGTATATTATTGTAAGTATATATTATTGATAAAATGTCAATAATTGAATTTCCAGTTAATATATCAAGTACTTAACAACCGCTTATTTTTAAAAAAGAAATGAAGCATGACTTTCATTTCTTTTTATGTGTGTGTAGTGGGGGGGCACACTAGCAAAAGGGCCTACTCCTTCATTTTCTCAAGGATTGCTCCTGGTTATGGGATACTATAAAAAGTGCTAGGGATCCAATAAGGATTAGCAGCAGGCAAGGCAGCAAGGTGAACATTTTACCCTTGAGCTCTCTAGAGCTCTCTATCTCTCTTTCACTTTCTCTCTCTCTCTCCCTCTCCCTCTCCCTCCCTCTCTCTCTCTCTCTCTCTCTCTGTCTTTCCTTAGCTTGCATTTGAGATAACTGTGACAAAATTAGCCAATTATCTCAATAGAACCTCTCTCTCTCTCCCTCTCCCTCTCCCTCTCCCTCTCTCTCTCCCTCCCTCCCTCTCTCTCTCTCTCTCTCTCCCTCTCCCTCTCCCTCTCCCTCTCCCTCTCTCTCTCTCCCTCCCTCCCTCCCTCTCTCTCTCTCTCTCTCTCTCTCTCTCTCTCTCTCTCTCTGTCTTTCCTTAGCTTGCATTTGAGATAACTGTGACAAAATTAGCCAATTATCTCAATAGAACCTAAGGACTAAGAGTCTTTCACAGAGTAAGTATAAGAACTAACCCTGAAGCAGCTTTTCACAGCTGTGAAAGAGAGTGTAGAGGAAAGAAAATCATCAATACAATGCACTAAGGACTTTGTTGGTTTGGGGCCAGAGATGAGAGCGGAGAGGGAGTGTAAGTGGGAGGTGAAGTCTGGTAGCCAGAGAGGGAAGGAGAGTGGGAAGTGAGTCTGGTAACTTCAGAAAAGGCAGTGGTAATAGTTCCCTCTACTACAGCTTTTTGTAGCTTTGATCATCAGCCCAGAGCTAGTCGTCCCTACACATCTAGCCCAGGATGAACATAAAGGTAAGTTATCAAAATTGGGAGAATTGATGGGCTGTGATTAGGGTAACTGGGATTTCAACTTTTAGTCTGCAAACTCAGGCATTTTTTCTTGTGGATGGTGGAAACAAAGGGGGATGAAAAATGAAACACTCATACTATTTTTATGAAATACAGATTTTAAAAAGTTGTTGATCACTCTCACCCCCAAATGCACCAGCAATAAAATATAGCATCATTTCTTCTTGCAAAGGCATACTACAAAAGGGGACATTTTACATATAGAAACAAGCTCTTATCTACTAGGTATAAGAACTCATACATTTTATAATACAGGGGCACCTCCCACCTTGAACATATGTCATGTGGACTCAACTTAGACTCCAGGTGATTTGACAGTAACTGTTCAACCCAGAACCCTAGATTCCAGAGAGAACTGACACAGTTCTCTGCAACAGCTCCAGGAACCAAACTCCCTCTGGGACATTCTTAATACTGCTCTGACACCAACATGGGCCAGTTTTTGATATGACATCCTGACAATGAGGAAATGGCAACAACTTGTTGACAACAACAGGTTGTCTTACCTCACCACCTAACGATAAGATGAAATCAGAAGACACGTCATCCTTTGATCTGTGCAAAAGCCAAGATCGCTATCTACAGAAGACTGACTGTGACAACCATGACTGAGCAGAACGTATCCTGGGACGAATAAAAAAGTCCCTAGTCTAGGCTTTGGTCTACGATCTGTACAATAACCAAGATCTCTAATTCCAGAGTCTGACTGAGACAATTGCAATTGAGCAGATCTTCTGGAAACATAATGAAAGAGTCTAGCCTAGGCTTCGTCCTAGGACTGGTGTAAAAACCCAGACCACCAACTACAGAAGATTGATTAAAACAACAGTGATGGAACAGAACTTCTAGAATAGTAAAAATGACTCCTTCCTAGGCTCCATTCTATGACCTGTGCAAAGACCAAGATTTCTAGTTACAGAGGCCTGATTTTATCATCTACAACTGAGCAGAAAGTTTCTGGCCACCACAAAACGATCTAGAGGAGAGTAAAAGGCTCCAAGTTCGGAGCCTGTAGTTATTCCCATGACAGTATACTTCAAGGACAGAGAAACCCTGTATCTCTTAAGCCAAGGGAATTCCCTTTCTAATCTCCCCAATATTTAATGTGCCTATGCAAGAAAGAAAGAAAGAAAGAAAGAAAGAAAGAAAGAAAGAAAGAAAGAAAGAAAGAAAGAAAGAAAGAAAGAAAGAAAGAAAGAAAGAAAGAAAGAAAGAAAGAAAGAAAGAAAGAAAGAAAGAAAGAAAGAAAGAAAGAAAGAAAGAAAAAAGTAGCACAAATTAATTTTTTTTTGGTTTTGTTATTGTTGGGTTTTTTTCTTTTTCTATTTTTTTTTATTTTTTTGTGCTTTGTTTTTTTTTTTTTGTTTTTTTTTTTTTTAGGACCATGGTTACTATGTGGTTGTTGTCTTTATTGCTGTGGTGCTTTTCTGTTTTTTTTTTTTGTTTGTTTGATTCGTTTTGTATTGTTATGTTTTTCTTCCTTTTTCCCTTTCTTCTCTTAAAGTGATATTTATAACCTCTAAAAAGACTTCTCCCATTTTTTGCTTGTTTGATTTTTCTCCCATTTTATTTTTTTTCTTTCCTTCTAACAGAACCTCATAACTTGAACCATATTGTTCTGCTTTACAAATTGAGGGGGAAATAATGGATGGTAACAAGACCGAACAGTCATATGAACATTAAGTAGAAACAAAAAATAATCAAACTTAAACACCAAATCCAAAGCCAAACAACAACAAAATCGATACCCAATCTACAACAAGCTAGATACAGAGGAGCCACTTATATTGGCAGCATGGGGAAGGTAAGTGGGGGAGATAGGATGCATGATGGGAACAGGGGTGGAGGAAGGACAACATTGGTGGTGGGAATGACCTTGCTTCAATGTCACTATGTACCTAAAATATTACAGTGAAAGATTTGTAATCTACTTTGTTCAAAATAAAAAAATCATAAAATAAAAAAAAAGTTGTGATCATTGAGTTTCTGTCCTACAATGTTCCAAAATTTCTCTCTTTACTGTGTTCATTTTCACCATCAACACCAAAGTTACCCTATTTTTCTCTGTCTGTCTCTAGGGCAGACATTTTATTCTCCCTCTTTTGTTCTCTCTTTCTTTCTCTCCTTTTTCTCTCTCTTTCTCTTCTTTCTAGGCACCATGACTTTAAATGCTATTATTGAAGGGTTATCATGTATATAACTTTATGTTCTTTCAGCACCCAGTTCTTATCCAGAGTATGAATTTCCAAGTATGATTGTTATGGTGCTCCCTTCTCTGTTCTAATTGAATTCCCTCATTCCAAAATATCTATTATCTTTGGGTATTATTTTCATACTGCTTTTATATATAAATATATATACTATTTTATATTATAAAATATATTATTTTATATTACTTAAATATATATCCCACTTATCGGTGTGTGTGATCACTCTACTATCCTTCTCCCTCTGACTCATTTCACTTATCATGATACTCTCCATAAAACACTAATATTTTTTCTTATATTTCTTCCTAGATGACTAAGTCAAGTGTTTGCATCTAAGCCGCCCAAGTTAATGACAACATGAAAAAAGGTAATGGTGAGAATGAATATGTGAGGAATTAGGATCATCAAATGCTCCCATACCATCTCCTTGAAGGAGATTTCTGTTGAAATGTTTGAACCTATTTGGAACTTGGATATTATCGGTCACTTTTGTATTGATATTTGTAATACAAGGAGCTTGCCTGAGTTCCCTGAGTTAGAGAGTGGAGCATTTAAAGTAAATTATAATACTACACATGTGATTTCTCTGTCTATTTCTAGGACTCTTGGCTGTTGCAGAGGCTTCAGATATTTTCTGTGACCTCTTGTATGTTGATGTTGGGATTAGCAACTAGGCTGCCTTGGTGATAAATTGGTTAACTAATCTACATTCCCAGAAGAGTACATGTAGTTAATGGCTCACGTAGGCCCTAGGGAAGGTGTTACCCCAATGAGGGTCCTTTGTACTCAAGAACAGAAAAGAAGCTAACTAATATACTGGGAAAATATTAGTGTCTTGTCTTTTCTATTTTTCCTATAAATACTTTAAAAAATTAAACAATTTTAGTTTTTATGATGTGTGCACCAAAACTATACTCGATTTTCTTTGACATTGTCCTATAGAAAAAATTCCATGTGACAAAATAAATGATTAAATATATTAAAACTAATTATTCATTATGTTTGTTATTATCAGGAAGTAGAAGCAATAAAATGTGACAATTATCTCTTGTTATGCTTTGAAAACTGGCTTTTCCCTTTTATTATTGCTACCTTCTGATATTCTTCTTAACAGGGTGACCTTTGACTCCTGAAAAACCCTTTGTTTCTTTTCCAAAATTATGTTGGAATTTGAAAGAACAGTGGGCCTTTGGTGCACTACAATCCACTGGGATCCTTCCAACTTCAGCTCATTAGAAACACCCCCAAGACTGAAGACTAGCTATGATGTCATATGTCATAGCAATGAAGTCACTGTAGCAGGCCAAGGCAAAGAGCAACTTTATTTTTACACTTTGAATAAATTCTCACATTTCTTTCAACTATAGCTCCCAACTTTCAAGCAAAAATCACTATAGATAGAACCCCTGGGTCAGAAAGAAGAAATGAAAACTGTGGGGAAGAAAATTCGGGAAAGAGTAGTCACAGGCACATGAGTGGTGAGTGTCTGTAATAATTTTGTCCATTGATACCACAAACAAGATATAACCCATAATTTATTTTAATTTGGGGGCCATACCTTGCTGTGTTTGTGGCTTACACCTGACTCTGTGCTCAAGGATCACTTCTGGTGGGCTCAGGGGACCACATAGGATGGTTGAGGTAAAGTCTAGAACATGTAAGGCCAGGGCTCTATGTCTTAAAAGAAATGTTTTTTAAGCCCAAGAAGATGTGAGCTAGAGAAATGGCATAGTGTTTAAAGTTTTTGCTTTGCATGAGGCCAATATTTCAGTTTGGATCCTGGAATTCAGGGATCCCCTAAATATCCCTGAACAAAGAACAAGGGTAGCCTCCAAGCATCTCATATCTGGCCCCCAAACTACCAAAAGTTCAAGAAGAGAGGTTACAGAACACTCTGAAGTTGGGGAACATAAAGCTCTAGGAAGAATGCTGTACATGGGGATGCTTCTGGGAGTTTTCTGACTTTCCCACTTTTCCACAGTCTCCACTCTGTGCATCTTCTCCAACTACTATAAAGTTATATACTTTATAAGATTCTAGTAATCTAGTAGTGTGAAGAAAAAAGTCTTAAAAATAGGCTTAATCTGGAAAAACTTACAAAAGTTTTTTGTAAAGATTCTTGTAAATATTTTAAACCTTCTTGGTTTGGTTCAATCATTTTGTCTATTTTGGTTGTGTTTAATATTAAACATTCTGGAAAAATGTGAGTAGTAAGAAGGCAACAAGAAGTTTTGTGGGAGTTTATTTTCATATTATCTCAAGGAGGTAAGTCACAGTGTCATTTATATTGACAACAGGAGTAAATTCAGAAATGATTTTGGAGAGAAAAATAGTAATTTGTAATAATTATGCTTCTGTAAGTTTACATTAAATAAAAAATTGAAGTTAAATATGTTCCTATGTTCTATTTTTAAGAAACAAGTAATTTTTCACACCCAAATGTTATTCATCCTCAAATATACTTTTTTTTTTTGTAGGGATGCATTTTGGACTATGACTGATGGGTAATCAGGGCTTATTCTAGACTCTTTGCTCAGGTTACTACTGGCTATCCTCGGTAGCCCATATATGATACAGGTGTTCAAACTGGAGTTGGCAACATGCAAAACAAGCACTTTACTTCTTGTACTATATGTCAGGTCTTCCTTCACTAAACTTTACAATTAATAAATTAAATGAATAAGTTAAAATATATAATGTGTATCATAATGTACAAACTACTAATTTGTGATATAATTATTTATATGACTTACCTATTTTTTTTTTTTTTTGGTTTTTGGGCCACACCCAGTAATGCTCAGGGGTTACTCCTGGCTATGCGCTCAGAAGTTGCTCCTGGCTTGGGGGACCATATGGGACACCGGGGGATCGAACCGCGGTCCGTCCAAGGCTAGCGCAGGCAAGGCAGGCACCTTACCTTTAGCGCCACCGCCCGGCCCCTTTTTTTTTTTTTTTTGGTTGACTTACCTATTCTTATAAACAGTAATTTTGTCAGTCTTTTCTTACTATGGTAAAGAAAACTTTACAGCTAGTTCAGAATACAAAATGCCCAAACTTTTCTGATTATAATCTAAATGACCTACATAGGACTATTTAGATGACCTACCTAAAGAAAGAGGTAAAGAAACTTCCAAATCAAGGAGGGGAAATATAAACAAATCCTTTCTCTAAACTTTTTTCAAACTCTTTTGAGATTAGTTTTTGAAATTATTTCTGAACTAATGTTTCTTGTTCTTTTTTTTTTTCCTAAGAAGGAACTTATAGTTACTGTTTTTTTTTTTAAATCAAATTCTTGGCAGGGTGTGTGATAACATGTTCAGAGCTATATCCAAATTATAGTATTTTTTACCATTCTAAAATGCATAAAATATTTAAAAAGCCTATCTGTAGAGAACAAATTAAAATGTTTACCTAGCACATGAATATTTATAGTAGATGAGAAGCTTCCATTCTCTAACCTAATTTCTAAATTTAATAAAAATTTTAATTCTCTTTTTTTCCTTTTATGTATTGTCAATTAAATGTTATTTTCTTCAGAAAAACTTTATCTTTCTCATATTTTACTGCAGTCAGAACAGATAGCAAGTGACTCAGAGTCTCTGAAGCTTGCATTAATAAGCATACACTTCTTATAGATCTAGAAAGAACTGAAGGTATAAATAAAAATAAAATAAAAACCAAAATTGACTTTAAATTAATAAAAACATTGGTGTGCTGAAGAATAAATTCAAAATCAAGTCTCAATATAAAATAAAACATACTTGGTATTCCATTATGTTTTCATATTTTTGAAAATGATTTGTCAATATTTTTTCTATTTTCTTTCTGAAAATTGATTTTTCAAAACTTTCTTCTCTTATTTGTCAAGAATTGCACTTAAATTATGTCACAATAATCACACCTAAAGTAAAACTAAGGAAATTCACTATTGCTTGTCTTCTTAACACTACAATATTTTTGAAATTGTTTTTCCTTTCAATCTAATTAACTTACTGATATTACAAACAAAATATTAGAATGATTTCAGACCCTTCATATCTTTTCTACTGCTATCTAAACATGTATAAAATTACCTCATCATTCAAGCCAAGAAACTTGGCTTCTTCATCTAAAGTTTCATCAAAATTATAAAAACTCGGGGCTGAAGCAGTGGCGCAGAGTGGTAAGGTGTCTGCTTTGCTGGCGCTAGCCTAGGACGGACAGTGGTTCGATCCCCTGGCGTCCCATATGGCCCCCAAAGGTGCTTTTTGAACTAGACCCAGTGCAATTAAGAAGGTACCCTTTCCACCACCTTGAACACTGTTAGCCTTTGATAAGGTCAGATATAAAAAATCTGAACTCAGAGGCTGGAGTGATAGCACAGCTGTGGGGTGTTTGCCTTGCACTCTGCTGACCCAGGACGGACCTCGTTTTTATCTCAGGCATCCCATTTGGTCCCCCAAGGCAGGAATGATTTCTGAGCACATAGTCGGGAGTAACCCCTGAGTGTCACTGGGGGTGGCCTGAAACAAAACTAAAAAAAATTTTTTAAACTCAGTCTCCCTTGCTGTTCCCAAATCATTTATATGATTTCTAACTTTTTCTTATTTAACTCATATATTAGTGATTTTTGTAAACAAATCAAATTGTCCCTTACATGGTTCCTTTGTTTCCAACCTCTCTAATGTTTAGTCTGTGTATTGTCCCCTTAATACAGTAATGCCCACATGAACCAAATTATTTTCTTCTTTTATTTCAAGGTTCTCAAAAATCTAGCTCTAGCTAAGTTTTAAGACATTTAATAACGGATCGCATACTCAATTAAAAGTAGTATTTTTCATAAAAAAAAAAGATGTAAACTAGGGGCCGAAGTGGTGGTGCAAACTGTATGGTGTTTGCCTTACATATGCTAACTTAGGACAGATCGTGGTTTGATCCCCAAGTGTCCTATTTGGTCCCCCAAGCCAGGAGCGATTTCTGAGCTCATAGCCAGGAGTAATCCCTGAGCGTCACCGGGTGTGGTCAAAAACCAAAAAAAAAAAAAAAAAAGATGTAAACTAATATCCAAATATATATTTTAAAAGCATGAAAGAATACTTATCACATTCTAGTTACTTTTCTGGGTAGCACTTTGGTGAACTTTTTTCTATTTAAATGTTTTCATATTTATTTTAATAGTTAAGGTAATTGAAAATATTTTTCTTAAAAGTTCAACTAGTCTATCAAAGTTTTGGTTACATTACCCTAAAGATGCTTAAGTAAAAATAAAGAAGAAAACAAAGAATTGAGCTTCCATACAATCCAGCAATTCCATTTCTCAATATCTAAGAACCCAAAATCTTTATTTTGAAAAGACTTTTGCCCTCCTCCCTTCACTGCAGCATTGTTCATAAGAGCCCAAACCTGAAGACTATCCAAGTATTTGAGAAAATATTGAATAAAAATACTGCATAAAGAAAAGAAACTATGGTGCATATATGTCCAAAAGAAATTGTTACTCAGATATTAGAAAAGGTGAAATAATACAATTTTCTGATCCATGGAAGTATTTGGAGAATATCATATTAAATAAAGTCACCATAAAAAAAGAGATACAGATATGGAATAATGTCTCTCATACGTGGAATTTAAAGAAACAGTAAGAAAAAAAAACCAATGGCAAAAGCAACAAAATCTTAGAATTTGTCTACAGAACGAATTGTACCATGGAAGGCAGAAAGAACTCGTGATAGGCATTACTAGAATAATATGAGGGGGAAGTATACACTCTGGTGCAGTGAGTGGAGTTGGAACATTGTATGCATGAAATTCTATTAACAGATTGTAAATTATTAGTAGTGATTATAGAAAAACACTAAATTAATAGTGATAAATTTATATAATTGTGCAAAATTTTATAAAGTGACATGAAGAATGACTTATTTTGCAATTGGTATATTCTTGCTTACATTTAAGCTGTTGATGTTGTTACCATATCTTGGCTATTGTGAATGATGTTGGGAGGAACATGAGAATTTACTGATCTTTTTAAGATTGTGATTTCATTTCTTTGGCCATATGTGCAGAAGGTAAAGGTAGAACAGTTGACACTTAAGGTGAAATTATGGACGTGGAGGTTATGATGGTAAATATCAGAGATGGACATATTAGTGGTAGAGGTTTAGAGGAAGAGAGGGTTGTGTTGAGCAGTTATTTGTGAAGATAAAAGATAAGCAGATGTGATGGCAATGATGATGATTGTAATAGGGTAAAACAATGGTGATTATAGTAGAAATGTCAATGAGGTGGCTATTATAGAACTGTTAAAGCTATTAGTGATAACAGAGAAACTCATGTGAATGTAGTGGTAGATAGGGAAGTGGAAATGGAAGCAATGGTAGATGTGAAAATGACAGTGAATCAGAGTAAAGCTATGGTAGGGGAGTGGTTATAGATTTGTTGTAGATGCAAAGAGATAATAGAAGTAGCTAAAGACTCAGTGTCTGTAAGGAGCATAGTAACAGTAACACATGATTTTCTACTCTAGAACATGAATACATGGATCAGGAAAAACCTGTTCCTAGAGCAGTTTTGGTGTAACTAAGAGATCTTTAATTTACACTGATGTGTAAAGACTTGGAAGATAGTTCAAAGGGCTGAAGGAGCCAAAGATTCTACCCCCTAGTTTCCTAAGCATCATGGGAGTGTCCTCCAGAACCATGTTGGAGGCATCCTCAAGCACTGTTCTCAGTCAAGATATACTATAAAGCCCTTTCAATTTCATGAACTGTTGTCATTCTCTCAAGTTATTTTTTCTTCCTTCAAATACAGTACTCATATATTCATGAGCCTTTATTCATACTGAGGTCATGACAAATTCAAATTCTTATAAGTACTTGTCACTTACCTGGCTGTAAACATTTGAATTCAGAGATAAGATGGTTAACTTACTGTGTAAATGTGGCCCTTCTCTGGACCCTCTATCATTGTGATTGTGTGTAATATTAAACCTATGAAGATAGACACTAATCATTTGGTATGTCCTTTCATTGTCCTTCCAAATATATATAAACATACTTTCTGACTAAGTCCTTGTCTCTCAGATCTCATCTGCTCTTAAAATGGTTATTTCCTCAGCGTTCAGACACTGATTTCTAGGTCAGTGATAAATCCTCCCCAGCTGAGCTGCATGTCTCATTTCCTCTACCACTTTCAAAATAGAATTTCTTGCCCAGTGCCAGCCAGCCATGGCTACATTGTTGGCATCAGGGTAGCCCACTTCTTTTTGGCACTCTCTTTTCTTTGCCAGTTCAGAAGGCCATGACCCCAGAATTTAGTATCACATTTTTGCATTAATCTTTCGGACTTGCCAGGTTTCCTATCAAGGCATACATGCCATATTAATATGTGTTGTACAAGCCTTAAATGTTGGCAGGATTGACAGTTTCTCCTATTGTTGAGCCAGTATATAGAGTCACAAAACAGTCTGAGACCTGTGGTGTTTCTTCAGTTTGTGGGTGATTCTGGAAAACATTTTTTCATACCAAACTGTGGGAAATGTGCCCTGCCAGGATCTCGGACATTTTGGGAAGTCCCTGCTTTGCCCCAATTAAAAGGGCTTTCATGTTCAGAAATGGGCTACTTGTTGAAGCTCTTCTTTCATCAGTCCAACCATGTTTAGCATTATTGCACTCACTAATCATCTCTCACTGACAGCTCCTGGCCAACAAAATGCTAAGTTCAAACTATGGAAACAAAATGCATTTTATTTATTATACTCCTAAGATGTTTTCAATAAAGCAGACAGCCTCTAGTTTGCCAAGTGGGTGTTGTGACTTTCCAGAGGTTTGTCGAGCCAGCAGACTGCCAAAGAAAACACATGTGATTCTCCAGCCCTCTCTGGGGTATCCTTACCTCAGATGGAGCCTCCTCCATTATCATGTTTGGCCTCCGAAGGAGACAGACTGAAATGCTCTAGAGCTAAGAGATCGGCCCTATATATTAATTGTGTCTAAGATGATTTGTCTTTTCCACGCTTTGACTATTTTGGTCTTTTTCTTGGGAATGATGAAAATGGTTAGTATTCCTTTAGTATTAACTCTATACCAGTTACAGGACTAAATGCTCTACTAAAATTACTACATTTAACATTCAAACATGGCATAAGGTAAATAATGTCATATTATTCATATTTTAATAGATGCAGAATTCAGACACAGGAATGTTATACAGTTACCCAAGCTGAAAAGTGGCAGGGAACTAGAAACCTCTTAACCAATACACCAGTCAGTCTCCTGATATTGATGTTTGTGCAATAACAATGTGATGAACAAACGTAAGCAAATAAGTAATTATAACTCCAATTGACTAGAAGTGAGAATTTGAATACATTGTCTCTTAGCCAAAAACATCTTTTCCCAAAAATATGTTTTTGAGAAATAGCAAAAGAGATTCTATTTGAATCTAACTTTCAGAAGACATGTGACACATTCTTTTGAGACAAAGTGAATGACACTTACTACAGTTCCAGCCTGCAGGCCTGAGTGACCCTTTTCTGTGTAAAAACAGTATCTCTATGGTTACCTGAATCTTCTATACTCTCTCTTCTCTGTGCTTTACCTGTTTCTGCTATGTTGTTTCTCCTGTCAGAAAAATTTGTTGTCTGTCAATGAGGCTTTCCTTCTTTTTCTCTTGTAATCCATGTTTCTTTTGACTTGTTAAGTTAAGGAGGCAGACATCATAGAAATCAGACTTTTTAACTCCTTTAAGATCTTTCTTGTTGGCTTCAAGGAATATATTATTGCTAAAATTTTCAGCATTTAATGATTGTTTAAGTATTGATTTAAATATATTTCTTTAAGTTCATTGATGTGAAATAATGTTTTAATATTTGGTTGTTTATTAGGTGTTTCATGCCAGTAAATTAAAGAGAGACATTGATGACATGTATAAAGATATATGAAGATAATTCATATCTTTCAGGAAAGAGCAGAAGTTGTAATTAGATTTTTGGTCAGTAATTTTAGAAGATATTTAGTTAATTTGTTTGTTGTATCTGATTTTTAATTTTACTCACTTTTAAATTTTAAAGATTTGAATCAATTGAAATAAAAAAGTATAATTTTATCTTAAAATGCTATGTCAGAGCATTTTTATTTTTTCCTTTGATGTGAAATATTTCTTTTAAAGTTGTGTGTTGGAAAAATTTAATAAATTCTAAATACATTTGGGCATTGTGTGCCCCTTCCTTAAAAAAGAGATGCTTTGTTCAATTTTAGTTCTAAGGTTTTTATTTTGTTTTTGCAGGATTTTTATTTTTGTTTTTGTTTTTTAGGGGGCCATATCTGGATGTGCTCAAGAGTTAACCCTCGCTCTGTGCTCATAAACTACTCTTAGCAAGCTTGGGAAACTATATGGGATACTGAGGATGGAACCCAGGTCACCAATGTGCAAGGCAAACCAACACCCTACCTGATGTCCTATCTCTCCGGCCCTTTGCAGGAATTTTAATTTTAATATTTTTAAACATCGTGGTTACAAGGTTGTACATACTACAGATATTTTTCCCCACAGATAAAGCTGTTTATGATTGAGTTACATTTATATAATGTGCAACAACCATCACCAGTGCCCGTTTCCAGCCACCAATCATACAATCTTGCAGCTAATTTCTTGGACAGATTTGAAACAAAGAAATATCCACTGCTATCCAGGGAATGTATCTGAAATGAATTAGCATTTCTGGCACCACCTATGACAAACTGGGCAATGGTATCCAGTTCAAGAGACCCTTTAGATCTGGCAACAGGATACCTGGGAAGCATCTCAGAGAACACAGATGCTTTTTCAGAGACAGTATCAAGGGCTGCCTGCAATGCTGAATTCACCTTTGGTATTCAAAGTCAAAAGAGTGCAGCATTGTCATTGGTCCAGATCACCTTACAGAAGAGTATTACTGCCCCTTCCATTGATGGCCCTGGTCACACACAGAAAAAACTTCACCATTTGAGCCACACAGAAGAGCTTTGAAGTTGGGTGACCTCAAAAAGCTTGCATGAACCAGGAAAAGGTGGAGTTATTCTTAAGTTAAGTGGACATCAAAAGTTTGCAAAAAAAACCCCAAAAAACAACAACAACAACAACAACAACAACAACAACAAAACAACTAAGACACAAAGGAGTCAAATGAGAACTGGGTTTTGCAATCATTAAAACATAAAGCCTGTGTCTCTACATGGTGGCTAGAAAAGGCATGTGGTTTGAAACAGCCTCTATTCTGTTATTTATTTGTTTATTTTGCAAAACAGATTTTTAAGAAAGAGATCTATACATCCACACATATACATATATGAAATAGCCAATTTGAAGATGTCTGAACTTAATGCATGTTTGGGGGAGGGGATCCTCCAAGCAGCCATAGTAGCGAGGTGATAATTAGATATTAACATTACTGAAATTCCATAGTCTTAACCTTCATGACTTTGATTATCTTCACTTTCTCCCTAGGCAAGAAAAAGTGGAGAGGAGACAGAAGATACCCATTCTATTTCCAAGCGATCATAGCTTCAATGATCATAGCTCTCACTAAAGAAAAAAATATATTTCTGACAAAGACAGTAGAGCAATTTAGCTCACTAGATAAATTGGTATTAGCTAGCTAACTAGGTAATTGGTACTCTGTAAGCATGGCAAAACTCAAACTGAAGTCCTAACTGATCCCCTGGTATTCCTAAATCTGTATCATCTACAAAATTGGGGGCTATTTTAAACTCAGTGCTTTTTCTCAATTGCTTATATGACTTCTGAATGACACTTGTGCTTACTGTAAATCTGAGGTTGGTGCTATGCAAAAAGCACAAGCTATATCATTTTCTGGGGTTGGGGGTCTGGTATCCATTACTTTCTTATTAGTGACTTACTTACTCAATACTGCTTGGTTTAACTAGAGGACATGATCATTGAGCTAGTATATTTCTGGTCATTTTAGGGGAATATTAGGATAGTCTTACTGCCCTTAAATGTTAAGGGTATAGTGCATTATGAAGTAATATACTGAATAAGTAAATATCACTTGAGAAGAAAAAATGCTCTGAAAAAGTCAAGTCTTTTTATATTATTGTAACTGGAATAACAATGGGCAAAAAGCCTTGAAAATATTTCTCAACGTGGTATAGCTCATACTTGGTTTATTTGAGACCCTGGGTTCATTCAATTCTTGGAATGCCAACTGAGCACTGCTAGGTCTGGCCTCCTGGTATTACAACTGCAAAAGGTTATGAAACTCAGTGCCAAACTCAGAAAAAAAAATTTCTCTGTTTAGTATTTTTATAAAAGATATTCATTATTTTTATAAAGTGCTTAATCTTAGGTCATGTATATCCTCAGTTCTTATTATGAATGATTCTATTTTGATATTATGCACTAGCAAATAAACTTATGCCCTTAACTCAGACCCTTGCTATTAAAATGTAAGAGAATGAAATTTAAATGTATTTAGTGGAATTAAAGTTGTTATCACCTTTCTTTCTGACAGGCATAAATATTGGCTGGAGTTGGTGACAGATTTTGACAGTCAAATGGGAAGAAGAGCATAATGAAAGTCTTTACGATGATTTTTTCCCTTCCTTATAAATATTAGTGTCAGTGGTATTTATTATTTATGTATGGAAGACTGAGCAATTGACAAAACTGTTTGGAGAATATAGTCTTAAAATTGAAGTCATCCCCAGAGACTGGCAATGTGTGCACCGAGATGGCTGGGCAAAATGAATGTTCTTTTATTTAAATTAATTAATCTATTGTACTTTTGAATACATTTATAGCAAATGACATCACCAGTACATGGCTTTAGCATGTGTAATTATTGTAATTAATTAATTGATTAATTAATTATCTTGTGGTGCTAAAGAATCTCATCCAGGACCTTCTGCATGCAAGATATTTTTTGCCGCATGGAAGATATTTTTGAATTTTATATTTTTGTTTATTGCTTTAGAAGATTAGTCTTTTAAAATAGTACAGATATACTTTAAATTTTCTTAATAATTTAGATAAGATAGTTGTGGTATATTCATGTATATGATTCTGAGTCTCATTTTGAATGATACTACATAAATTTAGATGTTTATTTCTAATAAATGGTTTTCAAATAAGTTTCTAGTTTAAATAAAAACTTGACATGTTAACCATTCGAGTTGAGCATATGCTGTCATTTAGAATTATGAAAAAGAGCTTTTAGATTTGTCACAAATATTGCCAATTATTTAAATTATAAGCTAAAGTGAATCACAAATAAGCAGTATAAGAAGCAAAATGTTATTTTTCAACAAGCCTTCTCTTCAAAAAATTTTAAATTCATTAATTATCAAATTTATTAATGGTCCATAACAGAACAGTTTTCAAATAGTTTACTCAATTTGCTTCAAGTGAAAATAAACATTCCTTAGAATTATGATGATCATTCAACCTGTATTCCCTTGACAGACCCAAATTTAACTATTGTATAGTGGTTTTCCCACCAACCATAAAAATGTCCCAAATAGTCTAATATTTTTTCATTTATGTTCTCTTGCACATGTGGAAGAGTCTGAACTCACATCTGGAGTCAGCAGTGCAGTAATTTCTCAGGATAGACATCTCATTGGGATTATAAGAGTTTAAAAATATAGTGACCATTGAGTGAAGAGAAAGTTAATGCTGCATTAAAGAACAAAGTAAATACTGGATGAATTGAGCTCAAAACAGAGTTGAATGATTTTTCAATTATCTTGTATTCCCTACCACATAAGTCCAGATAGAGACTGTGTATACACAGGAGAAGTGCTTCAATTCCATACTGATTTTCAAATACTACATATCTGAAATGCAAACTAGTGAGTGAATTAATCACTAAATAATTGAGCAAGTATTTGCTGAGTATCTGCCACATCTTTGAGTGATTTTTTTGACAAAATTTTGTAAATTTATTGTGAAAAATTATAGTTGCTATTTTATTGTTGTTGTTGTTGCAAGTACTTCATAGTTCTATTTCAGGCATATATGATAGTGATTAAGGCCATTCCCACCACTAGTGTTGACTTTCCTCCACCAAAGTTCCTAGCATACAGCTTAGACCTCTGTCCTGTAACCCCCTGATTAACCAGTGTAACAGGTTCATTTTAAATTTAGATTATTATAGTTTGGGTCTCTTGATTTTATTATTCTATTCTATTGTCATTGATTTTGGCTTGGATTTTTAGTTCTGACTTTTTTTTTCACCCAATGCACCTGAGACCACTTGACCCCTGAGTCCCATTTAAATTTTTTTCTTTTCTTAGTTTGTAGAATGACACAGAAATATTAGGTAAAACAAAGTAATTCATGTCTCAAGATCCTACAAAAATGGCAGATAGATATATCTATGTCTATAAGATATAAATCAAAAAATTAAGAAACAGTGTGTGTGGCAGGTTTTTTATTTTTCATAGATCCAACAAATGTTGAGGAAATTAGAAAGAAAATACCCATGACCTAAATAGACAGAGTGTTTCTACTCATGAAGCATCCTTTTATAAGACTGACTTCAGGTTCCAGGCATACTAATTGTTCAACCCCATGGTCTGTCTTTAAGGTTCCAGGAAAAGTTCTCTCAATCTCGGTTATTGCAGTCAGGCTTTTGTAATTAGAGATCTTGGTTTTCTCACAGATCCTATGTCGAAGCCAGGTGTCAAATAACATTTAAGACACTTGAAGATAAAAGAATAAAACAATGTCTCCATATCAGAGTTTATATTCTGACCAGGTAAAACAATTCAAAGATTCAAAACCAATAAGCCAATAATTGTAATATGTCATGTAGTGATGAAGATGATTAGGATAAAATCAATAGGGGTAGGTGAAATTGTACAGAGATTAAGGTACATGCATTTTCTTGAATTATCCTGGTTTGATTCTTGATACTACATGGTCCTCCAACTTTTGCAGTTGCAAAGGCCCTTGAACATGACCATGTGTGGCCTGGAAGGCCCCAGAGCACCAGTGAGTGAGAGTGACTAAGGTAATCCTTTTCATTGCTGGGCATGAGCTGCTCTATTCTCTTGCATTGAACTGCAGACCTGGTTGACAGAATCACCTCAGAAGGGCACCTGGGCACTACCTGGGAGATCCTTACCCCTTAGAAAGATCCCCAAAGTCAATAATTATAATACCACATTAGGGAGAAAAGAGAGGATAACTAGGAAAGGCCTTTTTTTTTTTTTTTTTTTACTAAGGTGACATTTAAAAAGAACTATAGTAAAGGCAGAAGCCACATGGCTCTAAAGCAAAAGAATAAAGGAAAAACCAAATATTAAGGCTGGGGATGTTGACATATTTTGGGAAAAGTGTAAAAACTCTTTCTCTGTCTAACCTAAATGTGGAAGTTGAATAGAGGTTAAAATGAAAAAGAGGTTAAAAGTATGGGTCTATATAAAGCCTTAAAGATTTGTTTGTGAAATATCATTGGAGTAACTGGAGAATTAGAGCTTCTGGCTTCAAGGAGAGAAATCGCTAGCATATATCTGGATTGGGAAAGTTTGAAGTGCTTAGTACAATTACAATTAAAGTATTAAGGAGGGAATTTGTTATGGAAATGTGAAATTTAAGGAAAAAATATGAGTTGGAAACAGACTCAAGATAAAAGTGACAATTAAAAGCCAGTGATAGAAGCAAACAAGTAAATTAAGAAACAAATATAGTTGTTATTTTCTAGTTTGTTTGCTTTTTGTTCTTTGGGCTCAACCCAGCAGTGCTCATGGCTTACACTCAGGAATTACTCTTGGCTTTTCTTCATGACCATATGGGATACTGGGGATTGAACCCAAGTCAGCCACGTGCAAGGCAAATGTCTTACCTGCTGTACTATCATCCCAACCCCTGTTTTCAGTTCTTGATAATAGCTCTGTGATAATAACCTATGAACAGATTAATGAAAATTTATATCCTGAGATAAGCAGTTTATCTCTACTTTCATTTCTTATGTAAAATACAACTCCCTTCAATTCTTTACTATCTTCTTTTAAAGAAAGGAAATTGATAAAGGTGGCTTTCTTTTTTTATACTCCTTTGTATTATGGACTTTATCCCTATCACTTAAATCCCTATGTGATTTAAAAAGTATAAATGGGCCAGAAGAGATAGTTCAAAGTCTAAGTGCTTCTCATGCAGAGGTTCCAGTTTAATCCCTGGAGCCACTTGATCACCAAGTATAGTTGGGAGCAAGAACCAAGCCAGTACTTGTCCCTGAGCATCACTAAGGGTGACCCAATCCTTCATCCCCAAAAGCCATAAATTATGCAATTCTACTTCTTAGAGTCCATAGGATTGAACAAAAGATGATTTTTATTAGTTGGAGCTAATTAAGTATATTTTAATTACCTTTATATTCTTTTCTCATGTGACAGCCTGGCTTTTACAAAGAATTGGTTGAGAATCAATCAATCAATTGATTGATTGATTCAGAATAAAGGTCTAGATTAGTTTGGTGATTCTGTACTTTCTAGTGGTATTGTTGTTAATATTATTATTATTATTATGATGATGATGATGTTTGTTTTGGGCCATACCTGGTGGTGCTCAGGTGTGTTATTCCTGACTCTGCCCTAAGAAATCGCTCCTGGCAGGCTTGGTGGACCATGTGGGATGCCGAGGATTGGACCTGGAATTCATCTGAGGTTAGCAGCATGCAAGGCAAACACCCTACCTCTGTGTTATTGCTCCTGATTCAGGCATGCTTGTCCTACCTGATTGCTTGGGATTTCTTTGAGAAACTAGTATTTCTAAACTTAAGAAAATAGGGTAGAAACCCTCACATCTGCTAATAGCTTTGACTTCTCTGTTTTTCACCAAAGAACCTTGCATTAGGCATCATTTTGTGCTCATGTTACTTTTCTTCCTCCACTTTAGCAGGGGCATATTGTACATTACTCTTTGGAGGGAATACAGTAAAACTTGAAGAGGGGTTAAAATTTTTTCAGGCACCTTAACTTGTAGTTAGTTCTTTAAAAATAAAACATGTCTAGCCAAAATGTGGTTTCCTGGATATGATGAGAGCCCTTAAAGTGATGCACATTTTGTGGGTCTCTTTGATGCTTCCTTCTGACTAGGCAGGTTCCTTCAGGCCAGAGATCATGTTTTGTTCCCAGATGAATTCCCAGTGACTAACTTGATCCCTGGCATATGGAAAGTACTCAATAAAATCTGTTGAATGAGGAAAGGAAATAATGCCTGTGGCATTATCTATTTTTTCTGAAAGAGGACAGTCTTGTGTTCTAATGAGCTATTCCATCTTTTCTATTTTTTTTATATCAGGAGAATTTAACTTTCCCCAAATGATTTATTTCAAAATCCCTGGAGATAAGTGGGCCTCTGAAGGTCATTTACTGCTTTAGTCCAGAAGTTGGAATAGTCCCTTCATGCAGTTTTCCATAGCATCTGGAAATTATGAGACAAGCTGGGCTCAGTGTGGAATTATGGCCTTCAGTTTTACTGTACAAACCACCTGTAACCTTTTTTTGTAGTCAATTCACTACCTCAGGACCACCTTGTGGATTCTGACCTCTGTGCACCCACATATTTCATTTGGCCAAGATAACTGGATATTTATCTTTTCAATTCTCACTCAGACTCTTACCCCTCCTTTGTGATTTAACTCCAGTGAACTCCCTAGTATGACTGTCTCAGGACATGTACTGAGCTTGGAATCTCTCTCAGTCACTTGGCAATCATGTTTTCCTTGCATTATTCAGATGTGCTAATGCATATGGTTTCAAACATTTACAAGAATCACCTGAAGGTCTTGTTAAAACAGATCTCAGAGCACCACCCACATAATTTCTGATTGAATAGGCCGGTAAAGCCTAAAATTGTGCATTTTTGACAAGTTATTGGGTGATATTGATGCTATTGATTTGGGAACAATATTGAAAATTGTCAGGCTAGTAGCTTTTCATCCTGGGAGCACATTAAAACCATCTAGAAGGAAGCCCAGATAACAGTTCAAAGGACAGGATTTATCATGCATGCTAGATTCTGGGGATCAAACCCTCACTCTGCATGCTGCTTTGAATACTGAGAGAAGGCAATACCAGGCCAGGAATAGTCCGAAGAACTGCCAGATATGGCTTCCAAGCCAGAGCAAACCAAAACAAACACACCTGGAGGATAGATTTTTTTTAAATAACTAAGGCTGTTTTATCACTACTTTTGGATATAGGAACCAAATATGGTTTAGGACATTAATTCACAAATTTATTTATCCTATTAATCATTTCCAGAAATAAAAAAGCACATGGTGACGTTTTGAAAATACATTCTTGAAACTAATGAACATGAAGTGGTCCCTGATTTCTCCTGGTGTTACTAGCATCTTCTACCCAGGTCATTCTGCCAGAAATGGTATCACTCACTTTGAGAAACACCAGTATAGGGGAAACCATCCTTATCCTTTTCTAGATAGAATTGCTCATGGTAAATAAAATAGAAACTTCTCTAATAGGCAATATTGCTAACAAATAAATCTCAGATGGTGTATTTAAAAAATGCTAATGATGAGGCCAAAGTGATAGCACAGTGATAGGGCATTTTCCTTGCATGCAGCCAACTTGTGACAGACCAGTGTTTGATTACAGCATCCCCTGTGATTTCCTGAGCCTGCCAGGAGCGATTTCTGAGTGCATAGCCAAGAGTAACACCTGAACACCATTGGGTGTGGCCTAAAAATAAAAAAATAGATATTAATGTATCTTGTTATTTTACAAGAGTAGTTCTCAATGTATGTCAATGAACCAGCACTTTCAATACAATACATGTTCTTTACTTAGTAGATCTACTTAGTAGCAAACGGGTTATGCAACAGAGTAATAGGTATATAAGAAGGTCTTTAAATCATTCTGATGATCTAGATACTGTCAAAATCTATATTTTTATTAGGGAAGTAGATGATAGTTAAACCAATCACTCCCAATCATAGCTATGTAGTAGATTTCAAAGATCTTTAGATATATAGAGACACCCCCTAACTTCAGATATTCTAAATAATAATCCTTACTATACATTTTCAAAGCACAACTTATTTTATAGCATAATTATCAATAAGTGAATATTGATGTCAATATTGCTTTATCCCATTGACCTCACCATTTAAAATTTCTGTGACTTTTTGTTTTCATGATTAAGTAAATATTCTAGTTGACCAATTTTATTATAAATGGACATAATTGTCAGAATTACTGCTATAGACATAGTCCAGCAAGGAATATGTCTCCTTAAAATTTATACGTTGAAATATAACCCCTGACAATGGTATTAGAGGTGTGTATCGGGTGAGTATTTGGGGGTGGGGGGTTATTGAGTTGTAAGGAAATAGCTTTAATAAATTGAATTTGGTCCCTTATAAAAGAAATTCCAGATGCTTACTTTGCCCCTTTTTCAAGTGAGGTAACAGACAGGTTATTCTTGAAAATGAGCTTTTACTAGACATGGTCTCTGTCAATGCGGTGGCTTTGGACTTCCAGGAATACAGAACTGAGAGAAATAAATTTTTGTTTAATGATAAGCCACTCAACGTATGCTATTGTACCAGCCAAAGGAGTTAAGGAGTCACCATATTCATGCACAGATCAATTTGTGTAAAAACCAGAACGAATAATTACAGAACGACTACAGCAACCGTGACGGAGCAGAATTTCTGAATCCATAAATAAAGACTCTACCCTAGATTTCACCCTACGATCTGCTCAAATACCAGGATCTATAAATACAGAGGATGGATTTTGACAGACATACTGAGCAGAACGTTTCTTGGCATTATAGAAAGACCTTAGGGTGGGCCCATAACGGTGACGCAAAGGGCATTTGCCTCACACATGCTAACCTAGGAAGGACCACGGTTCAATCCCCCAGCGTCCCATATGGTCCCCCAAGCCAGAAGTGATTCCTGAGCACATAGCCAGGACCAGGTGTGGCTCAAAAAGGAAGAAAAAAAAAAAAGACCTTGAGGTTCGAATATTAGTTTGTCCGAAGTCTGTAGTTATTCCCATGACAGTATGCTTCAAGTATGTATCTCTTAGGCTATGAGAATTTCCTTTCTAATTTCTCCAATACTTATTGTGCCTATGCAAAAAATAGATAAATAAATAAATATGTATTATATATGAAATCCTCAGCAGAAATACTGTGACAGCTTAGTATATAATAATAAAGCCTTTGTAAAGTCATATTATACCAATTTTTTTAAATTTGTTTTTGTCCATAAAAAAAGGTGGTAAGTTACATGACTCATGGAGAGAAGGCAATCTAGATATCAGAACACTTCTCACACTAAGCTAAAGAGACTTTTTAGCCTTAGGTTTGCAGGATTTACTCAGGAATGAAAGAGATCAAAGTGTTCATAATTGCTAATGTTGAGAATGATTATCAAATAAAATGATGTTGTTAATTTGTTCTAAATGTTTTTTAATAATTTTATGCTTTTTTGTCCCCTACAGGATGACATCTCCATGCTATAGCAGCTTTACAATTGGATATATGGTGTATAAGCTTATTTTATTAACTTTTTAAATTTCTTTTTGGTTTTGGGGCCACACCGGTGATACTCAGAGGTTACTCCTGGCTATGCACTCAGAAATCACTTCTGGCTCAGGGGACCGTATGGGATACCGGGGATCAAATCAAGTCTGTTGTAGGTCAGACGCCTGCAAGGCAAACTCCATACCGCTGAGCTATGGCTCCAATTTTTTTAAATTATTGATTTATAGTGTTGTGATTTATAAAGTTATTCATTGTTGGTTTTTATACAGACAATGTTTCAGGATCAATCTCATGACACCACCAATACCAAACTCCCTCCATCAATATAATGTTCGAGTCTTGTGATTTTAGTATTGTTGGCTCCGTGGTCTGGATATTTAATTCTGTCTTTTCTTACCACCACCAATACATTTGAGATCTCTTGTCTCCTGTCCCCCATAATTTCATATGTGTCTTTCTTCTCCTCTATTCAATTTTTCCCTGTCTCACTATATTCTGGATACCTAGAGTGTTCTCAACAACCCCCATTTAAGCCATTGCATTTCTTCATGCAGTAATTCTAAATACCACATATAAGTGACTTCATTTTGTATTTATCCTTTTCTGGCTTACTTATCTAGTTTCTTCCACTTCAATTCATATTGCAGCTAATTGTATGATTGTATTATTCCTTACAGTTACATAGTATCTCATTATGTATCCCGTGTATCACATCTTCATGATTTACATGTTAGTTGTTGGATATTTAGGTTGATTCTAACTTTTATCTACTGTACTTAGTGCTGTGATGAATAGCAGTGTGCATACATCCTTTAGGATTAATGTATATCTATCCTGGGGATATGCTTATTTTGATTGGGTACTTGAAATCACCACAGTTACTTGGCATTGCTGGGGGGTGGGGGGGGAGAGGCCGGACATTTAGTGCTAAGTATCTACCTCAGACATTAGATAGGACAGGCAGATTCTCTACCACTTCCTTTATCCAACTTTTTTTGTTTGTTTGAGTATGTAGCTATCTTTAGGTAATCAAAGGTATTATTGAATATAAGCTAAGTAAGTTTCTAGTTCAGAGTCTGAAATATTTTCAAAATGTATCAATGGTAAAAAATAATGGTAAAAAATAAATATGCAACATATAAACCATTTCTGTATGAGCTTATATAAGCAAATACTTTTTTTGAAGTACTGGTAGGAAATAAAGAAGCATGTGGAGTTATCTTCTGTGTGTCATTTTCTTTTAAAAACTTCTAATATGATAGTATTTTCACATGAAACTATAAGAAATATGTTATGAAGTCAGGAAATAGGTTACTTTGGTCACAGCTATGAGAAGTATAACCTCAATTGCCTAAAACAACACAAGTGATTGACCCATAAATATGAAAGCTAAGCTGTGGATATGGAATAAATGTGTCTTCTGGGTTTGGGCTTCAAGATTATGTTAAACCTTTCTTTTTCTGTTGGCTTTATAGTCCAGGTAATTTCAGGGACTCCAAACCTTTAAACTGTGTATAGAAAAAATTCTTCAGAATAGGAAGCCAATATATGAAAGGGTTTAACTTTAGTGATCTACAAAAATTTTAGGTCACAAGTTGCTTCTAAATCAATTACTCTGATGATAAGACAGCCATTTTCTAATTGTTTTTTGTTTTGTTTTGTTTTGGGGGGCCACACCTGATTCTAATTGGTTTTGAGTGTGTTATTTCTATTCCTAAAATAACTTACAGTGGCAGGCTTATTCCATAATATCTTGGGTATCTGTGATAGGTGTATGATCTGTTTCTGAAATTGAGGATAATTTCAGATATGTAACATCCCTCCTTTTTCTATATATACCTATGGTGAAATTTGATTTATATTTAGATAAAAAAGAAAAAATGATGATCAAAAGACATTATAATAAAAACTTTGTAATTTCTCTTTCAAAATAACACTTTGTCCATTTAACATTTGAGAAAAACTGCAAATAAAGACTAGATTGAGTGCCATAAATGATAAAGTCTCATAATTTAATAGCAATTGAATCAATTCCACCCAAAGCCTTTCTTAGATGGTAGAGTCAAGGAACAGAGGCCAGATTTATCTACCTTGACTAGGAACTGGTGGAAACAGTATATGATTTATGGTTTCTATATCCAGCACTAAGTTATTCTCATTACATTAACCTTCTCTTTATACAGGGATCCAACTTGCACAGGGCCTTCAGGACTGGGCAAAAGATGGTATAAAATAGTCTGAAATGAAAAGCACAATTCTATATAAACTCTGGAAATTAACAGTAAGAGTTGTGCCTTTCCCGTATTGGTAGAATTATTATTTTTTCTACTATCCTGACAATTCAGAGAATTTCCATAAGCAGCAATTTTTGTAAAGGAGGAGTTAAAATGAGTTCTCAGACGTTGATGGCCCATCTCTAATAATGCATGTTAGCAGAAGGAATACAAAGCTACAATTCAGCTTCTAGGTCTTGGTGATGTCATGAACACTTATGACAGCAGTAGAACTTTAAGATTGAATTACCTTCTTTGTACCCACTGAAGAAGTCAGCCTTGCTGTGTAGAACACATTGTATAAGCTAACCAGTGTTTGTTGGTTTTCACATAGCTCATAGAAGAAGGGAACTTGATCTGTGAACTCAGAAGATCATGAATTTGATATAGATAAAGGCAATTTAACCCCACAAATTGCTTTGGTCTCTGATATATAGTTTGAAAATTAAATAAATTAGCATGTGTTGACATTTCCCTAACCTAATCTTAAGCATCACAGTTTGATTAATCTAATGGGTAGCCTCAAATTGAGCACTTCATGATGCAATACATAACATGATAGTTCAAGATCATAAATAAGTTAATTATTCAATGCACAGACAATTACTGTTTGAAATGCTTAAGTATGTAATGGAATCATATCAGATTTGTTTTATTAATGGAACTTTTCACAAATATTCATTGAGTAGAAGTTGTTAATACTTATTTAGCATTTGAATATATAAAATGATGGGTTGTAATATCAGAAGGATGGGGATGATGAGAATTTATGACATCAAAAAGTCAAAGAAAAAAATGAAGCTAATTAACCAGAGAATAATGATGCAAATATTTCTAAGGTAAGTTTATTAAATGCTCTCCTTAGTTTTGGTCATCACTTACATTGCAATTGAAAAATGTAGGAATAATTCATACTTTAAAAGAAATTTATATTTTCTCCCTATTTTTTCCTCCAGACGATTAAGGGTGACTAACATTATGAATCATAGGTGCACAAAAAAATACCTTGAGAAAAATACCTCAATCATCAAGATCAAAATCTTTTTTGAGTTTATAGTTTTATAATATTTTCAAAAAAATTTTTATAGGAATTTATAAATGTCATTGGAATTTTTGTTTGTTTATAGTAGGAGTAAACGTCAAATTTCATCCTACGGGGACAGTCCAATGATTCACCAAGTGACTCACTCAAGTTACTGCTGCTAGGATGTAGGACTGCCCCATGAGTTCAAATTATAAACAAACTAGAGATGCTTTATGAATTTAAATCAAATAAATGTGAAAAAAATAATATAAATAAAAGAACTTCCTGCATTTAAAATGGATTTAATGGGCTAGAAAGGATTATACAATTGGTAAGGGTTTGCCTTGGGTATGACTGATATAAATTTAATACCAGTACCCCCACTTTAGTTAGCCTCCCCAAAATTGTAGAGGGTGATCCTTGAGTGCAGAGCCAGCAGTAAGTCCTGAGCACTTCTGTATTGTCCCCCAAACAAGCAACATTTAAATATTTATATATTATGTTAATCAGGAACAGATTGTATGCAAATAGTAAAACTCTTTCACTCTTCATTGATTATCTTTTTCTTTTGTGTTTTTGCCTCATTAACTTTGATAAAATTAAAGTGTCACCTAACCCAATAATATGTATACAGGGAATTTTTTTTCCTGTTAATCATTTCTAGTCACTTTTTAATTAGTACATAATAAGCTAAAATATCTATTATAAATATTATCGAATAGAGCAAATATGACCCAGATATTAAATCAATTAAGATTTGTTAGTTTATAGTTTCTTGTAGTATTCACCTTCCTGTTCCTAGGATCCTTGACTTGCTGAGATGTGATACCTATGCTCATATTTAGTTCTCCAAAATGACTTTCCCCAATATAATGTGGCTGATGCACATTATAAATATCCCACTCTTACCTAAAATAAATTGAGTAATCTCCAAGAAGTTGCTCTGGATGGTTTGCATCTGTTTATGCTTGTCTTCTTTTGTGCTATTCTATTCTAAGCCACAGAGTTGTGAACTTCCCTGATATTCCAGCTTCATCTATAGCCATTCTCTGAGATAAAGAAGATAGATGATAGAATAATGTGTCTCAGAATTGTAGACATAAAATAATGAAATGAAACATGGTTCCAGATACTAGTTTGAGGTACCAATTACATTGTTTGGGTATGAATAAAATATGTGAGTGAATAGTGATCTTAAGTTTTGTACAGTAAATTTAAGTTTTTATTGCTTAGAAAGTAAATGATATCAGAAACCTGAATTAAATAATAGATTTTTTTTGAAAGTGACAGTATCCAAGCCCACTGCAATTTTTGTTTTGTGATTCTTCATCATCAAATGCAGAAAATTTTCTTGTTGCAATCATATTAAGTGTGGACAAGAATCAGGGGATATAGTGGAGAAAAATGCAGATTGAATATTCTTGGTAAATGGGATTAGGAATGAAAAATGAAAACCCAAAATACCATATTATCTGAAAACTGCATACATTAGAAAATTAGGCCAGTGTTTGAATGAGAAAGTGTATACGTACAAGATAGTGAATAATTGAGTCACTTACAATAAATAGGAAAAGGATAGACTTCACAGACCAGATATTAAAAATGAGTCAGCACAAATAAGTAGTTGTTACCAGACAGAGCAGAAGGTAGAAAGTAAATTGTGTTTTAAAGAATGTAAGTCATGGTTAAAAGCCACATTTAAGTACCCAGTAAAGTTCAGAGGACTTGGCAAGTATCCAAATATGAAGTGAAATGTTATAGAAAATATAGAGTGCTATAACAAAGGTATTATTTGAAGTTGCATTTTAATATCATATTCTATCAACTAATAGGTGATGCTGATTCTAGCTATTTATTTGGTGGCTTGCCCATAAAATATACTTTTAGAATGTAATTGAAATTTTTTAAAATTGACTAAATTTTATAGGCAAAGTTTAGTTTCTTCTCATATATTTCCACTGAGCACTTAAAACAGGTGTCTTGCATTTATGAACTTCAGTTGACTTATTTTGAGTTAATGAGTGATCAACTCATAAGCTTACAGTAATCATTAAGGAAGTATTGGATGAAATAAGTAATGCACATTCTTACTAAAGAGAGACAGTTGAGTTTATTTTGCAAATATTCTTGATATTAACCCAATAGGCTAGTGAGACCTTAAGAATCATCTTAATTTATCACATAAAATGTGTACTATTATTTTAAAGGTTTATTACTCTAAAAGTTTCTATTAAGCGCCACTGAAATGTTTTATATTGCCTTACCAAAATCTTTACATAGTAAAAACTGTGATTTGCTTTCAGCTAGATGCCAGTTGATAGACTTGCCAATTGGAAAACATTATTATTTAAGGGATCAAATGGGGTGCTGGGGATTGATCCTCATTGGACCATGTACAAGATAAGCATATTCCCCATTATACTACATATTGACCCTCCTTTTGTAAAATTTCATTTTAGGTACCATGATTTAACAATTGTGATAATGGAAAGCCACCACCAAACTCTTCTTATTTTTTGTTTTTGTTTTTTGGGGGTCACACCGGTAACGCTCAGGGGGTTACTCCTGGCTATGCTCTCAGAAATTGCTCCAGGCTGTGGGGACCATGTGGGAGGCCGGGGTGGGGGTGGGGTAATCTAACCATGGTTTTTTCTTAAGTCAGCCGAGCACAAGGCAAATGCCCTACCTCTGCGGTCACAGCTCCAGCCCCAGGGATTTTTTTTTTAAATCACCGAACTCTTTACCAGAGTGTCAACTCTGTTCTCCATTGTTTCAGTGCACCCTCCGAGTCTGATTCCTTTCATCCCCCTTAGTGAAAAAAACTGTACCCTTTATGCTCACTGTTTCTTTCTTTATTTCTCCCTCTCTTTTCCTCATTCTCCATCATCTCTTGCTCTCCATTATGTTTTTTTTTCTTTTTGAGGGAAAATACATTTGTTCCAGATCTTTTTCTGTGTTTCAGAATAAAATGCACATCACCTTTTTGAGAAATCAGCTACTGCCAGTTACTAATTGCCATAACATTCTGATGTCACATATTATAGCTAAGAATTACAGGTTAAGGAATAAAAATATATGGGCAATATATACAAAGACTACGGAATTATCACCATGTGGTCCTGTGGCCCTCAGGTGGCTCTCAGACTGGGGCATTTCGTGAGATGCTTTTCTTGTTGGTTTGATTCAAGTACTACAAGGTGCCTTCTTGTGTATAGTTGGAGATAAATGAGGGGCTTCTTTGGTAACCCCCTCAAGTCAAACTGTATAAGATAAATAATGTCTAGAAAAATAAGACATAACATTTTATAGCATGGTATAGGAGGCAAAATATTTTCATATTGGAGATTCTTATCATAATCTTTAAAGAATATTATCATAACCTTCTTAAATTTATAGTTGAGTGAGAATGAATCTCTAAGAGAGTAAGCAAATTTACAAAGTATATTCAGCTACATAAGCCTCAACCAAATACCTCCATAAGGTAGATAAATATTAAGGGACTAAAACCTTAGTCTTTGGTTAAAATATATTTATCAAAATGATCACTTGTACAGAATTCAAAGTAACCTCACAAAAGCTGCCTTACTGGAAGGCTTTCACAGAAAATATAATGCCTCCCTACTCCCCACAAACATCCTAGGAAGGGGATTACTGTTGGTTAAGTTTTAGACTGCAGAAGAGAACATTTAATAAGCTCTGAATAAACAGTTTATTTCTTTTAGAATCCTCACCAAACAGTGCTCAGGGCTTGCTCATTGTTTCTATTCAGGGATCACACTGGCAGAACTTGGAGGACTGTATGTAGAGCCAGGGACCAAACCAGAATGGTTACATGCAAAGCAGGTGTCTCACTTACTATACTATCTTTCTGTCTTTAAAAAGTTTTTTTAATATTTCACATACATTATATTTGCATAGTTATTTGGATTAATATTAAGATTATGCTGGAAATCTTGAAAGAAGACTTCTAAGATCTCTTTTCTCTTTCCAGGTATGACATTAAAGACTTAAACTTAAATCATATACCCAGATATTCTTTTTTTTTTTTTTTTTTTTGGTTTTTGGGCCACACCCGGCGGTGCTCAGAGGTTACTCCTGGCTGTCTGCTCAGAAATAGCTCCTGGCAGGCACGGGGGACCATATGGGACACTGGGATTTGAACCAACCACCTTAGGTCCTGGATCGGCTGCTTGCAAGGCAAACACCACTGTGCTATCTCTCCAGCCCCCAAGATATTCTTTTATATAGATGTCCGAAAGAATATACACCTATATTGATCCAGTCTGCCATATGTTTGTCTTATAATAACACCTGTAATCCATTTTCAGATTATAAATTTATAACCATTGTTACTTCTCACATATGATCACATTTAAAGTTTAATATAGAGGTAAAGCAGTATTAATTTGCTTAAATTTTAAGTCAGTCAAAAAGATAATTTACATTCAATGGATGTGCTTTTTAAATGAATTGCTTAAAGATCAGGCATTCTAATAGTGAAAGGGTTTTATTTTGTTTTTCATTTAAATATATTATTAATATTTGGACATAGACATAATTGTTTCCTTTCATATAGGAACTACAAGCTTATTTTGAGAAATGGGAATATAAACTCCTGTTTCAACCTCTTCTTTGTTGTTCTTGCTTTGTGTCATTGACACTGGCATGACTTGTCATGGGGAGGTGTAATGAGGCAAGACTGGAATTGTAACAATTATTAACCTGCAAATATGCTAAGGCAGAGTTAGACGGACATTTGTAAATAGCTTAGAGAAAAGTACTCTTCACTTGAACTACTCATTTTATTAATTCCATTCAATTAATATGAGAGAAATTAATGATTTTTAGATGTTAGGGACAAAGTATTATTAATTGGGCATTTCACATGGATTGCTAGATTGGACTACCCCTCCCTCCCTACACACACACACACACACACACACACACACACAAACACACACACACACACCTGTCTTTTTGGTGATAATTTAATTTGCTGGGAAAACTTGAGCTTGGTGTAGCATCTGGTTTTCAGTGACATCCTGCTGGTCTTATCCAATTTTCCAGCTGGGAGCATGAGGCGCAGGGAGGTCGAATGACTTTGCCCAAAGGTCACCTGGTAGCTCAACTGGGATTATAACTCAGATTCTTTCTGGTTTTCCCATCCTTTGCTCACTGGACCACAAAACTCCCTTGATCCTGTCTTCTCAAGCTTGCCTGAACAGGAAGCAACAACATTTAGATCTAGAGAAAAAAAAAAACTTCAAATTAAATACCAGCCAGTGTTATGGGTGTGACTCTTAGGAATATCTATTTTTATTGTAACATAGGAGAACATTTCTTTCTCTGTAGTATTGTCTTTGTACAGGTGGTTACCTTGAGAAGACTCATTTCTATCATTCAGAATTTTCTTTAAGTAAACATTTTTGAGAATGAAAGATACTTGATTATTATTACATAAGAATACAGTATTTAAATGAATAATGGATGTTCTTGCTCATTATGTTCAGCCAATTTAGACTTTACTATCAATTTTAAAGAAAGCACATGATTTATTCCATCTTAGAAATTCTAAACTTGTTCATTGAGCCTACAAATCCTCACCATGATATCCTATATATTTCTCCTATTTGAATCTTGGAGACATAAAATCATTTCAAAATGAGTTCTATTTATATATGTTTTCATATTCATAATATTATTTGCATTTCTTTTGTTTTCTTCTTCATTATAATTCTTTTTATTTTTCCCTCAGCACAAGAGTCTCATTTGTTTTACTCACCAGTAGACACTAGACTAGACAGTGCTTGCTGTCTATAAGAAGTTCACTCAATGTTCATTTATAAAAAGAAGAATCTCCTGAGGAAAGAAGAAGTCTACTTGTTTTTTTATTGTTTTATCAAAGAGTTTACAAAAGGATGCCTACAGGGTAGTGGGGGAGTAGAGATGACCCAGGCTGGTCAGCCTGCTCAGGTGAATTAATCCTTAACATCACTGGGTTGATGGATGACAGCTGTCCTTGTTGCATCACTATCTCATTCAAAGATCAGCCTTGAAATTGCCCTTAAGCTTAGTTCAGGGGTGGCGAACAAGTTCGACAAAAAGAGCCAAAATTTTAAACTGTGAGAGTCAGAGAGCCACACCACGCAGTGACCTGCCAAAACAGACAAACACTCACGCAAAAGCATCTAATTTTAACAACAATCTATTAAACACATATTGCATTTTGCCATTTTGAGTGAGGGTCAAAATCCTGCAGTGACGGTGAGGGTGTGCTGCGTCCTCCACACTAAGAACTAACGGCAAGAACTCGGAGATCTTTCCTCAGAGGTCCCTCCTCAGAAGCAGGAGAACAAAATCCAAACTTGGCAAAGAGCCACAGGATACAAAATAACGATAAGAGGCAAAGAGCAGCATTCATTTTGGCGGAGAGTCGCATGTGGCTCAAGAGCCACGTGTTCACCACCCCTGGCTTAGTTACAAACTGAGTTACAAACCTGCAAAGGAAAATCAGTCCTGTTAATGCTTATAGTCAAATTTCATTTTGGATCTAAATGTATATTGCCCACTTTCATCAGTCACCCAATTTATATCATCAATATCTATTGACATTTTCTTTCTTTTTTTTTTTTTTGTTTTTTCCGGCCACACCCTTTTGATGCTCAGGGGTTACTCCTGGCTACGAGCTCAGAAATTGCCCCTGGCTTGGGGGGACCATATGGGATGCCGGGGGATCGAACCGTGGTCCTTTCCTTGGCTAGCGCTTGCAAGGCAGACACCTTACTTCTAGCGCCACCTCGCCGGCCCCTCTAGTGACAATTTCTAATATTCAAAAGTCAAATCTATATGGGAAAACCTCCCAATAAGCATGATATTGAGAAGACTGACATCAGAAAGGAAATATAAAAGTTTTGGTAGAGTTTATTTGGCTTCTAAGAGTCTTTGAGAAGTAGATTCTACACACTTTTTCTGAGAATGACTTTCATGGTAGTTTTTTGTTTGTTTGTTTGTTTTTTGAGGGGGCCTCACCGGTTGACACTCAGGGTTAATTCTGGCTATAGGCTCAGAAATCGCTCCTGGCTTGGAGGACATTATGGGATGCCAGGGGATCGAACCACGGTCTGTCATAGGTTAGTGCGTGCAAGGCAAACACCTTACCACCTCTTGCACCACTGCTCCAGCACCTCTCATTGGTAGGTTTGATGCTAAGTAAACATTAGGTGCCATTAGATTTTTTTTTGTTTAGAGCTAACAGAAATATGATATTTTCTCCCCCACCCAACTTATATTAAAACACCTCCCAACTTTAAGGCTCCAGAATCAGGGGTCTTCAAACTACGGCCCGGCGGGCCACATATTATATTTATTCCCATTTTGTTTCTTCACTTCTAAATAAGATATATGCAGTGTGCATAGATATTTGTTCATAATTTTTGTTTTAACTATAATATGGCCCTCCAACAGTCTGAAGGACAGTGAATGGTCCCCTGTTTAAAAAGTTTGAGGACCCCTGCCAGATAGTCATAAAATTAGGATCATTAAACTGATAGTGTGAAATCTATCAAGATAGTTTGAAAGCAGTTACAAATGTCTATATTCTAAAAATTCAGAGGCTGGAGCGATAGCACGGTGGTAGGACGTTTACCTTGCACGCACCAACCTGGGTTTGATTCCTGACATTTCATATGGCCACCCTAATCTGCGAGGAGCGATTCCTGAGCAGAGCCAGGAGTAACTCCTGAGCAACACCAAGTGTGGCCCCAAAACAAAACAAATTCAACTTCAGATACAATAAACATAAAACAGATTAGCTATGACAAAATTTGCTATTACAAGTGTCATAGAGTTACAAAATAGGGAAAAATTTAAAATTTTTCTAGTGTTACAATTTTACACTAATGGGTAATTTTTTAGTACATTGCTCTTGGAGAGGAAATGGATAATTTACACATTTGACTTCTTTTTTGTTTGTTTTTGTTTTTTGGCCACACCCGGTGACACTCAGGGTTACTTCTGGCTATGTGCTCAGAAATCGCTCCTGGCTTGCGGGACCATACGGGACACTGGGGGATCAAATCGGGTCTATCCTAGGCTAGTGCACGCAAGGCAGATGCCTTATGCCCTGTGCCACCGCTCTGGCCCCTACACATTTGACTTTTTTAAAATTTAGATTAATGGTTCTGCAACTTCTATTGTTTTTCTATTGTTTGTTGTCGTGGCATTTGGAGGAGTTTGTGAGCAGAATTACTGAATACCAGCCAAGTCAAACTCAAATACATGCACTAGTTCAGCTTCTGATTGTTGGTATTTTGATATATTGTGGGACAACTTGGGAAAATTTTATGTTTTACTGCTTCTAGGAATAAACAATCTAATTCTTTGGGATTTATCTCTTTTTTTGATTTTTCCATTAAGAAGCACATATTGGTGCTGCTGTAATCTCCAAAGGGACTGAAGAACATGCTTTTTATATGAACTAACTTCAGGTCTGTTGCATTAAATAATTAACGATGGGGCTGGATGGCGGTGGATTTCTCTCCGTGCCATCCCAGTCCACGTGGCTCTGCAACCTCCATGCAGTCGGCGAGTCCCAGGCCCAGGTGAAATCACTCACAGTCAGGCGTCAGGAAGCAACAACTTTATTCAAGCCCTAGCCACCACGTGTGTGTGGCCTATTCATAACCTTTTAAGCACAGCAATATTTTGCTAGCCCTGCATCTTATTTCCTGTTAGCCATCTTCCCTTTGGGCTCCATGCTGGTCAAAGACCAGAACACAGAAACCCAGAAGCCAGAGCGCACAGCAGCGCAGAAAGGGCAAAGAGCCAAAAGGGCAAAGAGCCAAAAAGGGCGAAGAGCCAAAAAGGCCTGAATTCCCTTGGTCCAAGCCTTATCTAACATTTCCAAGACCCCTCCCAGGAATGGGAGGGTCTCGCAGGTAAGGTTACACCTACTATCCGGTTCCCAAGACCCCTCCCAGAAATGGGTGGGTTTCAGGGTCTTAAAAAGGTACACCCACACAGGTCTACAGGATAATATAAGCTTTCCTAGGTGTGCCCTCTACCATTTAAGAGTCAACTTTCTTTCCAAGTTTTAGGGTAACTTAAATTTATAAGGCATAACCAAGAACTGCTATTTAAAAAAGAAATAAAGGGACTCCTGTTAATCTAATAATTAATTTATTCATTTATTCAAAAATACTTATGGCTTACACTTTATGTACAATAGTACAACAAAAGATGTTATATTACTGAGATACCAAGTGGTTTATAAATGAATTATTGGGAACTGACTGAATATTTAAAAATGGACCTAGGTCTACTTATGATGCAGGTACATGCAGAATTTTAGTTTGTAATGGTCCTCAAATTTTTACTTTATGGAGGGGTTACATTTAGCTTTCTTCAGGGCATACTCTTGATTTGGGGTGAAGGATAACTCCTGACTGTGCTCAAGGGACCATATTTGTATTCAGAAATCCAACCTGGGTCAGCCACATACAAGTCAGGTATCCTACTGACCACATTTCTCTGAGCTGAATTATCTCACTTGTAGCCCCAAATTTTCTATTTGATGAAATTGAGTGTTCCCAAAGAACAATGGTTTCTTCCAGGGGAAAGGTGCTTAATTTTAAATGTCAAAATGTTTATCATAGTTGATGCTTGCTAAAAATTTCTCTATAGAAAGAGGATAGGGAAAATGAATTGCTCATACAATTTTATCTACCTCTGAAAACAAACAAACAAAATCTGGAAAGTAGTCCTCTGCTTCTTTTTTGTTTTAATAGGGAAGAAGAACAAGAGAGAGAAAGAGAGAAAGAAACAGAGTGATCTGAAGGGGGTCGGAAAAAAGGGTTGAGTAGGAGAAACCCCAAACATTAATGGGGAATAGAATTTCTCTTGCACTGGTCACAATACATATGTTTGTTAAAAAGCAAGAGGCGGAGAAGACATGCATGCCTGATATTGAAGAAAAGCCTGTTTGTGTCTCACACACTGGAGAAATTGTTCAAGAATAGTTCATCCATGTGAAAATATGACCCATGTCATTTTGCCAGGGTCGTTAAGACATTGAGCTGCTGAGTAAGGCCTGATAGTGTAAATTCAAGATCCTGGGGGTGTACATACTTCCTAATGCCCAGTTTTTCTAAGAAAGAAAAAAGAAAGAAAAGTCAGTGGAAATAAGGTTATGGAGTGCCACTTGCGTGGGTGGGACAAGGTCTCCATAGGGTGGGAACCAGCCAGATCTCAGACATGCCCATTCTTTTAGATTAGTCCCCGTTTTCTTAGTGGGTAAAACAAGAAAGAAGGGAATAAATTCTAAGCACTAGCAGTCAGAAATTATCAACAGTATTTAGAGATGGGGAAAAGGGAAGGTTACAAAGCATTTTTGAAATGAATTTCCCATTCTTTGAATCCTTCTTCTGAAACATGCTTTTAAAGCTTTAAAATGGCATCCTATAAAAATTTATAAAATTTCTCATAATTTTTTAAACAATTTTTAGATGCATTAAGAGTACAGGAAAACTATTTGAATGGAAAATATTCAAAGGCAGGAAAAAAATAGAGTAGTGTTCAAGATATTATACATTAATATTCTGGGAAAGTCATACAAGAATGAGGGCCTCCTATATGAACTGTATGAACAATTAAAGATAGTAACAAAATATACCTCAACTTTTTTTTTATCAAGTTAAGCACTTTATTCTCAACATAAATATTTAAATTTTAATTGACACTTACACTTGATATTTTTTCTCATGTTGTCTCTTATTCAAGAGAGTGATCAAATCATTCATTTAACAAGTAATTATAAAGTATTTATTTACAGTGGACCAGAACTTAATGCCATCAAGCTTTATTATTTTTTTGTTTCTTAGTTGATGGATTACAATGACTTAATTTATAAATTTTATTCTTTGAATTTTATGTTTTTTTTAATTTTGACATTTTAATAAAAGAAATTATATTATTTGGATACAGATTGTTGTAGTCTCTCTGAACAGAGAGATTAAATGTTAGACGATTTATATCAAGTACATAATTCTTTCTGAGGTAGGGACAGCGAAAGTCAAATACATAAAAATTAGAGCTTGATAAAAAATCCTGCTTACAGAATTTGAAATTTAGTTTTTAAAGAGATACTTAAACTTTCCTCTTTGTTTCATTATTTAGGTGCCTATTACATAAAATAAGCATTATTGCCTTAGAAGGGTACAGGTCTTTTTTTTTTTTTTTTTTGCTTTTGGGTCATACCCAGCACTGCTCAGGAGAAATCGCTCCTGGCAGGTCCGGGGACCATAAGGGATGCTGGGATTCAAACTACCATCCTTCTGCATGCAAGGCGAACAATGCAAAGCAAACACCTAACCTCCATGCTATCTCTTCAGCCCCAAGGGGTACAGGTCTTTAAGCAATTTATATTTACTAAAAAGAAAACCAGTCTTTCTACAATACTACCAAAATATATGCGAGAAGAAAAATAATTTTAGAATTTATTGGCTACTAATAGGATATTTTAAAGAATAAGTATTAACTTTTTTTTTTTTTGGTATTAACATTTTTATCAGTAAGAAATGTGGGTAAGGTGGAGCTTGCATTGACCTTAGGTGGCCCACTCATTTAGTGGGACTAAATCATTGCAAATTATCCCCAAATTAAAGTCGGAGGGATTATATTAAGAAATATATTTTTTACAAAAAGAAAAAAAAGAAATATATATTTTTACCATATTTCGTGAGGGTTAAGGGAAATATTTCAAGCTACTTGGATGAAATGGCTTGAGAAATCGTAGTTTTAGAATTGATTTACACACACACACACACACACACACACACACACACACACACACACACACACCCTCCCCATGATGTGGTTTTCCAACCAAATGTCAGCAGGTGGCAGATACTTGAACTCCAGAACTTGGTCCTGATAGAAGAATGACACAGGAGACCTTGTAAAGATGTCACCACCACTAAGAATTTTTTTTTTTGAGTCACTCATATCAGTCCACTAATAAAATGTCATAAACTAACTGCCATCCCCACCTTTTATAGGAATAACCTTAAGATTAGTCAGAGCTGTTGGATTGTAATAAGGAAACAGTGTGTTTAAAAAAAATGAATGGAAGGAAAGATGACCTTTGGGCTACTCTGGTCTCTTGAAGGGGTCAAGGGAAGGGAGGTTCAGAATTTAGGAGGAGAGGGGTCAGTCTGACACTGGCTGTGAAAGTTCACAAGTCTGCATTATAAATAATATATGTAGGAAATGAGTGTTTACTCCTCTCTAATGTTAGCAAACTGGAAGGATAAGATGGTTTCCTTTTGACGCGAAAAATATCTAAATGTGAGATGCTATTTTAAACAATGAGCAGCTGTTTCATCTTGAATTTAAAAGAACAAAGAAAATACCCTGAGGTCCACATCAGATAGGCTGTGGTTTCCCTTTTGTGTGTGCATGTGTGTGTTTTCCCACCTATATTTTTACTTAAGAAAATTCAATGTCATTTTATCAATTTATCTTTGATGTTTTCTTTCCTGACCAGGTTCATCAAAAGTTAAAATATCAGAGTTAAAATATTTATTTTTCATCATGAAGAACATAAACAAAAGTTTATTGTTTATATATGAAGTATTCTTCTTGGTTAATTCTATAGAGATTAGTGCCTGGAATGTTAACTTGTATTCATCAGGGAAAATTCATAAAGGTGAATGAGTAATATATTTTAGGCTAGACTGAAGCAATATGATGGCATTATTTCACAATCTAAGAACTTTTCCTTGCTCTGGAGAAGGGCTAGAAACATAAAACATAGCTTGAGGCATTGATCTAAGATATCATAATATGTGTTTAATGCTTAGGAATTTGAGGATCACTTTCATAGAAAAGTGAAGCATAATATGTTTGGATAGTTCAGAAAATGAATTTCTGATTTTGAGCAAACTTCTTAAGGATTTTAACTTAAAGATTCTCCTAGTGTATTTGCATTAATAAATGTTATAAGAAATGTACACATATATGTAAATTAATTTGATGTAATTTGAATTGTGAATTCAATTGTGACATTGAAGACATAGAACAAAATGAGTAACAGGCTGATTTAGTCCTTTAATATGTTTGTGAAAAAGAAGAGACACTAAGAATAAGTTATATTTTTTAGGTGAAGTACACACAAATTTATGTACACACATTATAATTTTATTGGAGCAGGCCACACTTGAGAGTGCTCAGGACTTACTCCTGACTCTGTGCTCAGAAATCATTTTTATGGGGCTCAACAGACCTATGACCCTGGGGGATAAAACCTAGGTCAGCCCCTTGCAAAGCAAGTACCCTATCTTCTGTGCTATATCTCTGGTTTCACTTTTTTGTTGTTTGTTTTTGGGTCACATCCATTAGTGCTCAGGAGTTCCTCTTGGCTCTATGCTCAGTAATTGCTCCTGGCAGGCTCAGGGGAGATGCCGGGACTTGAACCACTGTCTTTCTGCATGCAAGGCAAATGCTATCACTCTAGCCCCTCTGGTCTCACTTTTCTTGAAAAATTACTTCAGGGCCCAGTGATGTGACAGGGCCTTATTTTTTAAATAAATCTTTAAATTAAGATTGGCTTTATTTTTTTTTCCAATTGAAAGAACTAATTAATTCAACTCCTTTTTGGATATATAGTTAAATAATACTTTGCCTGATATTTTATACTATTTCTAGCTTTCTTTTCAATTCATAAAAAATAATTTTAGTTAATATTTCTTAGGGCTTATTTCTTTTATTTTTGTTCTTGATATAAAAATGAATTTCTTGCAATAAAAATACAGGGAATTTCAAACCAGAATCTGCTATTTCTATTTCTCTTTCTTCAGATACAGATTGCAAAGATACTACCATCTTGTAAAAAAAAAATGGAGGAAAAACATCTTTTAAAATCTGGACTGTGATATAAAACATGGATAAATTGTTTTGTAAACCTCTAGGCCCTAGAGTATAGGGCATGAGTTCAGCTCCAATTGGTTTAATGGCCACAAAAGTTTCCTTGAAGATTTCTGGACTTTTGGAAGCAGGAATGAAAGGGATTTAGCACAGACTGGAGAACAAACCCCCTCCTTCTCCCACCTCCCAGCCCAGAAGGTGGACTTGGGCATAATCACACCCTGCTGCTAGGATTTGTCAGTCAAATAGAGGGAGGTCAGCCTGACACTGAATCTATTTAAATAAATCATTTGGGATTAAGATTAAGCAGCAAGGTTTCTTTTCTTTCTCTCTCACCTTTAGGCCTTTTCAAACTCTCATCTGTTTTAGCATTTCTCTATCCCTTCTTGGTTTTAATCTGAAAAATGGCCTGCTTCCTTCACTTTTCCTCCTTGAAAATATGATTAGGGGAAGAATTTATTATTCTACTCCTTTCAAATGCAAAATTCTATTCTTTTGGCAAATGAATCATCTAGAAAGAAAAATCATCTGGCTGGCATCTCTACGATTCCCTCTCTGTTAAGAGAAATTCTCTAGATCCATTTTATATAATTGTATTCATGATACTATATTTATTTGCCTGGGCCTTTTTGTAATCTATTTTTCTACTTTTTGAAAAGCTACTTGCTATCCTATATGAATACTGCACTTGCATGAAGAAAGGTGTTTGATGGACTGAAAACAGGAGATAACTCAGGTTGCTTAGAAGAAACAGATAATATAGAACAACACATCGGTAAAACACTCCATGACATTGAGACTAAAGGCACCTTAAGGAGGAAACTGCACTTTCCAAACAAGTGGAAGCAGAGATCAACAGATGGGAATACATTCAACAGAGAAGCTTCTGCACCTCAAAAGAAAAAGTGCCCAGGATACAAGAGTATCCTGAGTGCTGAGTGCGAGAAATTATTCACCCAACACCCTTCAGGTAAGGGGCTAATATCCAAAATATACAGGACACTGACAGAACTTTACAAGAAGAAACATCTAATCCCATCAAAAAAAGGGGAGAAGAAATGAACAGACACTTTGATAAAAAAGAAATTTAAATGGCCAAAAGGCACATGAAAAAATGCTCCTTGATGAGATAATACACCTCACACCACAGAGATTGGCATACATCACAAAGAATGAGAACAATCAATGCTGGTGGGGATGTGGAGAGAAAGGAACTCTTATCCACTGCTGGTGGGAATGCCCTTTAGTCCAACCTCTATGGAAAGCATTATGGAGATTCCTCCAAAAACTGGAAATTGAGCTCCTTTTCAACCCAGCTATTCCACTCCTAGGGATATACCCTAGGAACACAAGAATACAATACTAAAACCCCTTCCTCACACCTATATTTATTGCAGCACTATTCACAATAGCCAAGCTCTGGAAACAACCAAGATGCCCTACAACAGACGAATGGCTAAAGAAACTGTGGTACATATACACAATGGAATATTATGCAGCCGTCAGGAGAGATGAAGTCATGACATTTTCGTATACATGGATGTACATGGAATATATCATGCTGAGTGAAATAAGTCAGAGGGAGAGAAAGAGACGCAGAATAGTCTCACTCATCTATGGGTTTTAAGAAAAATAAAAGTCATTTTTGCAAAACTCCTCAGAGACAATGAGAGGAGGGCTGGAACTTCCCGCTCACTTCATGAAGCTCACCACAAAGAGTGGTGAGTGCAGTTATAGAAATAACTACACAGAGAATTACCATAATCATGTGAATGAATGAGAGAACTGGAAAGCCTGTCTGGAGTACAGGTGGGGGTGGGGTGGCTGGAGGGAGATTTGGGACATTGGTGGTGGGTGGTGGGAATGTTACACTGGTGATGGGGGTATTCTTTACATGACCAAAACCTAATCACAATCATATATGTAATCAAGATGTTTAAATAAAGGGAGAAAAAGAAGAAACAGATAATGTGGACAGATCCAGATTTTATCTCAGTTATAATATAAAAAAAAATCTGGTGTATGTGGGGAGGCTTAGCAATGAACAATAGCACAGTGGGTTGGGCAATTGCCTTGCATGCAGTCAACCTGGGTTTAATCTTCTATTTCCCACAAGTCCCCCCAGCCTGCCAGGATTGATTTTTGATCACAGAGCCAGGAAGTAGCCCCTGAGCACTGCATGGTATGACCCCCCAAAAATCTGGGGAGGATTGAGAAATGTTTCACCACAAATAGATTTGGGAGTCAAATCAAATCAATTTTTAAAATTTCATTTTACTTCTAGAAGTCAGTCATGCAAGCATATGTAACTATACTAAAGATTAGGAAAGACTAGAAATCTATATAGAATAAAATATGGCAGAACTCAAAATCTGAACTAATATAACAATCTTTTCAAACTATTGCAGCCATAACATATTTTGTTTATTTCACACCAATAACTTTGAAAGTACACTGATATCATAAGAGAGTGAATACTGAGAAATTCTGGAAGAAGCTATGCTGAGAAAAATTTGATAGAATTAGGGTAGAGTCTGAGTATGAGTGCAACTTCAAATTTCTTGTTGGATATGTTTGAGTCTGACATGCCAAACAACAGAAGTTATGATTGCTATGTAAGATATCATAAGAATTATGATTTCTAGTAAGATAATTTAGCAGCCTAGTGCATAGTCCTGTTGTTGTTTTAATCAGAGTGGTTAACATAACTAAAACAGTATCAAAAGCATAACTGTGATTGGTAAACATTTATTTTTTGAGAAATTATGGCATTTCATAAGTTATTCATAAACTTAGAAAGAGATAGTTCTAAATTCAGAATCTATCATTGCCTTTATTACATTTGTCAATCTTCTTTATTTCCAAAGGCCTTCAAGTTATGACTACTAAAAGAATATCTTTATATTATACAGGGCTACTGTAAGCATTAGAGATCCAAATATATTATCACAGATATAGTAAATTCTCAATGGGTCTTCATGTAATCACTATTATGATTCTATAGTATAAATTTATTTGTTAGGAAAAAGGTTCATCTATTTCTAAAGTTGATTGAATTTCTCTACTGATTTCTTTAGACTAAAAAAATGCTTGTACTAATTGTTGCTTTATGGTATCTTACAACTGAATTGAGTAGTAGATTCCAGAATTTAGAACACTGACAAGGGTTTTATGGCAATTATATTGATTAGCAGAAGAAATCTGGTTTTGTTTTGTTTTATTTTGGGGCCACACTCAGTGGTGATTAGGGTAAACCCTTACTGTGTTTTCAGAAATTAACCCTAGAGGTGCTCTGGGGACAAAATGTGTTGCCAAGATTGAACCCAGGTCATCCAACTGTTAAGTAAGTGCCCTACTGGATCTATCACTCTGGTCTCTTGTATTCTAATTAATCAAAATGGAAAATAGGCCAATGTTGTTGATTAAACAGGTAAAATAAAATGTAAGAAAGAGTTAAGATTATGTTTTGATCGCACAGATTAAATTTATACCTAAACCCAACATTTATTATTATTATTATTAATATTTTTCAGTTGATATATAGGAGTACAACATTTTATTTATCTCTTTGGTATCTGTGTTATCTAAGGTGTTTTTCAAATGATAGATTTAAGCAGTCATTTTACTTAGATACTGTAATAAGCTTTTACTCAAAAGATTTCTCATTGGAAAACTATTATTCTGAAACATCTCTTGCTAGAAATATTTTATTCTAAAACAGCTCACTCAATTTTCAAAGAAGGCATATTTCCTTGTATCAATGTCAAACAACAAAGATAGAATTCTCAATATCTCTTTAAGGTTATTATTTCTTTTATAATTTTTATCAGCTTTTTATTTGAATTAATTCTGGAAATAAGGTTTTGCCAGGTCACATATGACTTGTGATCCTGTTGTGTGTTATGTGCTTTTCCATGTGAATAAGAGGAATGTTTTCAAAGATAATACTCAAAGTTTATATTATATTCCACACATTCTGAGTTGACTAAGCTACATTGAATTATGTAATTCAGTGTAAGCAATCATTACCTTGCTTTCTTTTTGTGACAAGTAAGGGGTTTTGAGTTGTCCATACCTGGTTGTTCTCAGGGGCTCATTCGAAGTGCCTTGGATTGAACTGGAGCCTACCTCAGGAGGCAAGAGCCTTAATCCCTGACACTTGTATTGTATCTTTTTTTTTTGTTTCTTAACTATCTTTCTTTTTTACTTTTAATAATTTTTATTTTGAACAAAGTGGATTACAAATCATTCACAGTAAAATTTTAGATATACAGTGTCATTGAATCAGGGGCATTCCCACCACCAATGCTGTCCTCCCTCTAACCCTATTCCCAGCATGCATCCCATATCCTCCTCCTTTGACCTTCAGGCTGCTAGTATAAGTGGTCCCCTCTGTGTCTAGCTTGTTGTAGATTGGGTATCTATCCTGTTTTGTTGGCTTTGGATTTGGTACCTAAGTCTGATCATTTTTTTATTTCTACTCAATGTTCATACGACTGTTTGTTCTTGATAACCTCTACTATTTCCCCCTCAGTTTGTGAGGCAGAACAAGATGGTTCAAGATATGTGGTTCTCTTTTAAGGAAAGAAGAAAATAAAAGAAAAAAAGGGGGCGGCAAAAATAAAACAAGCAACAAATGGGAGGAGTTCTTCTAGAGGCTATAAATATCGGTTTATGAGAAGAAAGGGAAAAAGAAAGACAAACATAACAACAATACAAAAAAATCAAACAAAAACCGGAAACACATCACAGCAATAAAGACAACAACCAAACAATAATCTGGATCCGAAATAAAAACAAAACAAACCGGAAACACATCACAGCAATAAAGACAACAACCAAACAATAATCTGGATCCGAAATAAAAACAAAACAAAGCACTAAAACATAAAACAACAAAAACAAAACAAAAAGCAGCAACAATAATAACTAAAAAAATTAATATCTGCTTCTTCTTTTTTTTTTTTTTTTTTTTTGCACAGGCACAGTAAATATTGGGAGGGGGGATTAGAAAGGGAATTCCCTTGGCCTAAGTCAAGAGATACAGGGTTTCTTTGCCGTTGAAGTATACTGTCATGGGCATAAGTCCAGGTTCGGTACCTGTGCTTTTAGTCTCCCCTAGGTCCTTTTGTGGTGTCTGGAAACTATCTGCTCAGTCATGGATGATAAAATCAGGCCTCTGTAACTAGAGATCTTGGTATTTGCACAGGTTATAGGATGGAGCCTAAGATGGAATCTTTCTTTACAGTTCTAGAAGTTCTGTTCCATCACTCTTGCTTTAATCAGTCTTCTGTAGTTGGTGGTCTTGGTTTTTCCACCTATCTTAGGACAAAGCCTAGGATGGAGCCTTTCAATATGTTTCCAGAAGTTCTGCTCGATTGCAGTTGTCACAGTCAGACCTCTGGATTAGAGATATTGGTTGTTGTACAGACGTAGGCCAAATCCTAGACTAGGGACTATTTTATTGGTCCCAGGATAAGTTCTGTCCCTTCACGGTTGTTACATTCAGTCTTCTGTGGTCCCAACTTAGACTCCATGTGATTAGATAGCAAACATCCATCCCCGAACCCTAGATCTCAGACATAGAACCAACACAGTTCTCCGCAACAGCTCCAGGAACCAAACTCCCTCTGGGACATTCTTAATTCTGCTCTGACACCATCACATGCCAGTTTTGATATGACATCCTGACAATGAGGAAATGGCAACAACTTGATCTAAGACCAGGTTGTCTTACTCCACCACCTAACGATACAACTTAATCTAAGACAGGTTGTCTTACTTCACCACCTAACGATATGATGAAATCAGAAGACATGGCCTCCTTTTATCTGTGCACAAGCCAAGATCACTAACTACAGAAGACTGACTGTTTCTTAACTATCTTTCTTAAAGGAATGTCCTCTTTTCTGACCTAAGCAATTTAGAAAAAGGGCAGAGAGAGACAAGATTATTTTGTTCTACTGAAGCAACAAGTTTCAAAGTCCAAGGATAATTAAACAACTACAGAAGCAAATATAATCTTGCTTCAAAATTGGATTGTGAATATATTCTTAAAATATCCTTTGTCAATGATGAAAATTTTGAATTGTTATGTCCCTAAAAGCACTTAAAGTAATTCCACTTATATGCAAGTTATTTTGGAATTTATGTATCATCTTCTCCTACTTCATCTTCATTGAAGAGTCTGGTGAAATATCTTTACATTTTAAGAACTATGGTATATAGCTAAAACGGCACTGCAACAACAAAAAATAGTAGACACCAGTGGTTTGTATAAACTGAAATAGTGCCTAATTTTCCCACTTCCACAGTTGTTCTTAATGAATCTCGCTGATCTTTCTGTTCCATATAATCAGAGCAAATAGTACTTAGCATTGGTAGTTGAAATCAGTTTTTACAAGACAGGTTTAAGGTTACAAAGTGAGATAAAGTAGACTTAGGGTAGATTTTGTTGCTTTAGATATAGGCTAAAATCTAAAACCAGACTGGAGAAAGTTTTGCTGTCTTTAATGTACTAGTAGAAACCTAAAAGAACATTTTTTTTTCTTTTAGTCTTATGAAAACCTTATGTGCTTTATTTTTAAATTGCTTCTCACTCTTTCATTTATACACATTTTATCTCTCTCTATCTCTCTCTGTTTCTCTCTGTCTCATACACAAGTAGCAATAAAAGAGAAAATGAAGTCATCAAACTGACAATTTCAGATGAAGAACAGGCTAAAGCTCAACAGACTGGCCTAATTCTATACTATACTTGGGGATTTTCAAAGACAAGAGCCAAGGTCACTGAAGATTGAAACTGGAGCATTTTAATGATCTGAAATGTGACTTTCATTGCACATATGTATTCTACAATAAGAAAAATATTTTTCAGAGAAAAAAGAATGGCCTAAATATGTTTTTCATGTAAAATAGATTTTTATATTCAAAGTTTACAAAATATTTTAACAGGATGGTAGCCACATGCCAAAAATTCTTTGCTATTATATATTTGTTTAACATTTATCTATAATTTTTGTGAAATTCTGACAAATAAATAAAATTATATGTATTACTAATTTTTGGAAGAAACTAAAAGTCAGTGCGATTGATATTTAGGAGGGAAAGATTAGTATTCAGAGAAAAACTTAACTTATAGCTGGCAAAAAATTCATTAAAATTTGAGAAGGCATTTTAGGTATTTATAATAATAAAAAAAACGAAGAGGTCTAAAAATGGAATAGATGATTGACTATCTAAAAATAGACTTGGCTAGCCATATGGAAGTGATTAGAGGTTAAAGGGGCTGAGAGGATAAAATATAAATCAGATCTTATTGCATATTTAACACACTGCCTATACACATAGTCCATAAATGCTTTATAGAGCTCAACTATATCCAAGACAGTTTTGAACCAGAAAAACATAAATATTCTAATTATAATTTTCTAATTGATAAAAGAGGTTTTCTAGGGAAGGTGTTTTTGAATCCAATTAATAAGACTCTTTAGTTTAAAATGCCTATTGACCTTGAGATGGTATTTAGTATGTAACAGTGAGAGAAAAAAATACAGCAGTTTTAAATTTCTGACTATATTTTAAATACACAGTAATGATTTTTATTTTGCATCATTTTCCACTGAAAAAAATAAATATGAGGAAGTAATAATCAAAATATAATCAAATAAACAAAAATAATCTGGAGGAAAATGGACCCAGTTCATTATTGTGTGTTATAAAGTTATAACATTACTATATTATTAAAATTATCATTATGTTTAATACATAGTTTTTAGTTTTTCTGATTGTTTATTGCTAATTCCTTGTGGTGCCCAGTGTTTATTCTTGGTTCTAACTCTGCACTTAAGAGTCCCTCCTGTCATGGATAGCATGACATGGTTCCAGGAATGCAACCCCAGTTGGTCATGTGAATGTCCAGTCTCCTATGCGCCATACTATCTCTCTAGCCCATTTCTTTAATTTGTATAAATAAATGTAAGACAATTACAAAAGCATCATCACATTTTCTAAGTAACTTTTTTTTTAATAGGGTCCAAATTTTGTGGTGCTTGGCAAGAAAGAGCTGAGATTAAGCCAGGATTCCTGCACATACAAGAAATGTGCTCCATCACAGGTTCCCATACTTGGAAAGAGTCATAGTTTCTAAGGCTCATTCTTTAACCTAGAAAATAGCCTATATTTCTACCCAAGATAAGCACTTTCAGCATATTTCCCCTCTGAGAAAATATGTGTTCTCTCCTTAATACCTCTCTTCTTTATCTGTCTAAAGAACTCAGAGAAAGCATAGATAAACCTGAGCAGGCCACAAAGCTAGAAATCAGAAAACTCCAAACTGTAATAACAGGACTGAAAAACTCAGTAGATGAAATAAAACCCTCAAAGAAAAGCCTCTCCAGATTCCCGACTGTGAGTGTTGCCTGTGTGTGTTTTTGCACTGGTCTGCCTCGGAAACCTCTTGGGAGTAGGCCGAAAAGGGCCCAGAAAAATAGCACTCCCAGAGGCTCCAGAACGCGCACTCTTTCTACCCAATGAACCCCACCACAACACGCAGAAATTACATTCAAAGGAGCATCCCTAAGACTTACAGCAGACATGTCACAGGAAACTCTCAAGGACAGAACAGTGGTGGGATATTGTGATAAGACTAAATGAAATGGATGCCTCACCGAGAATACTGCACGCAGCCTGACTCACGTTCAGGTTTGAAGGAAGGTTACATAGCTTTTTGAATAAGCAACAGCTCAGAAACTTCACAGATGAAAAAGCAGCCTTAAAGGAAAAACTGAAAGGTCTACTTTAAGGCAAGAGAGACCAACAAACACAGCAAACTTATCTACAAAAATTAAATCCTATGACAATCATCTCCCTCAATGTCAATGGACTAAATTCACCAATTAAAAGACACAGAGTGGTAAAAAAGGTGAATCCAACCTTCTGCTGCCTACAAGAAACACACCTGAATAGTCAGAACAAACATAGACTCAAAATCAAAGGCTGGAGAAAAATTATCCAATCAAAAAACACCCTTAAAAAGCTGGGTGGCCATATTAATATCTAATGACACCAACTTTATACTCAAAAAGTTGTAAGGGACAAAGTTGAACACTTTGTACTAATTAAGGAATATGTGCAACAGGAAGAAATCAGACTATTAAACATATATGCACCCAATGAGAGACCAGCAAATTATCTAATACAATTATTGACAAATCTGAAAGAAGACATCAAAAATAACACAATAATTGTGGGAGACCTCAACATGGCCATGTCAACACTTGATAGGTCAACCAGACTGAAACCCAACAAAAACATACTATCCCTGAAAATAGTAATGGAAGAAAGAGGACTAGTAGATATATATAGGACACTCCACCCTAAAAAAACCTGGATACACATTCTTCTCCAATGTACATGGGTCATTCTCCAGGATAGACCACATGCTGACACATAAAACATTTCTTCATAAAATTAAGAGGATAGAAATCTTGCAGGCTACCTTTGCTGACCAAAATGCTCTGAAATATGATGTGAACTACAAAGCCACACAGAAGAAAAACTTTAACAATTGGAAATTAAACACCCTGCTACTGAACAACCAGTGGGTCCAAGATGAAATCAAAGAGGAAATCAAAACTTTCCTGGAAACAAATGATAATGAAGACACAAACTTCTAGTCTATGGGACACAGCAAAAGCAGTCCTGAGAGGAAAATTTATAGCTTTGCAAGCACAGATCAGGAAGGAAAAAGGGACATACCTGAATAACTTAATGACACAGCTCATAAAATTAGAAAATGACCAACAAAAGGAACAAAAATAGGGAGACAGAGGAAATAACAAAACTGAAAACAGAAATCAATGAAATGAAAACCAAAAAAAACGATCCGAAAGATCAACGAAAGCAGAAGTTGATTCTTTGAAAAAAATAAACAAGATTGATAGACCATTGGCAAAACTCACAAAGAAAGAGAGAGAGAGAAACCTGATAACCCATATTAGAAATAAGAAGGGGGAGATCACGATAGATACTGCAGAGATCCAAAGGGTAATCAGAGAGTACTTTAAGAAACTTTATGCTACTAAACATGAGAACCTAGAAGAAATAGATAAATTCTTGTACACTTATAACCTTCCTCAAGTAAGGAGGATCTAACATATCTAAACACCCCATCACTACTAAGGAAATTGAAACTGTAATCGAACATCTGCCTAAAAAGACAAGCCCAAGCCCAGATGGATTTACTAATGAATTCTTTCAAACCTTTCAAGAGGAGCTACTACCAATCCTAGCCAGGATCTTTGATGAAATTGAAAAAACGAGAACACTCCCAAACAGCTTTTATGAAGCCAACATCACCTTGATACCAAAACCATAAAGAAATGCTGCCATAAAAGGAAATTACAGACCAATATCCCTGATGAATGCTGATACAAAGATCTTCAACAAAATCCTGGCAAATAGGATCCAATGCATCATCAAGAAGATAATACACTACGACCAAGTAGGTTTCGTCCCAGGAATGCAAGGATGGTTTAATATCCATAAATCTATCAATATCATACACAACATCAATAACAAGAAAAATAAAAATTACATGATCATATCAATAGATGCAGAGAAAGCATTTGATATGTTCCAAAACCCATCCTTGATCAAAACTCTCAGCAAGATGGGAATGAAAGGAACCTTTCTCAATCTAGTTGAAGCCATCTACCACAAGCCAATGGCAAATATTATCCTCAATGGAGAAAAACTAAAAGCCTTTTCTCTAAATTCTGTTACAAGACAAGGCTGTTTGCTCTCACCACTCCTCTTCAACATAGTACTGGAAGTTCTTGCTATAGTGATCAGGCAAGAAAAAGATATCAAGGGAATCCAGGTAGGAAAGGAAGAAGTCAAGCTCTCACTGTTTGCAGATGACATGATGCTCTACTTAGAAAACCCTAAAGACTCTATTGAAGGGGCCGGGAAGGTGACGCTAGAGGTAAGGTGTCTGCCTTGCAAGCGCTAGCCAAGGAACGGACCACGGTTCAATCCCCCGGCGTCCCATATGGTCCCCCCAAGCCAGGGGCAATTTCTGAGCACATAGCCAGGAGTAACCCCTGAGCGTCAAACGGGTGTGGCCCAAAAACCAAAAAAAAAAAAAGACTCTATTGAAAAGCTTCTAGAAACAATAGACTCATATAGCAAGGTGGCAGGCTACAAAATTAACACACAGAAATCAATGGCCTTTTTATACACCAATAATGATAGGAAAGAGATGGACGTCAAGAAAACAGTCCCATTCACAATAGTGCCACACAAACTCGAATATCTTGGAGTCAACTTGAACAAAGATGTGAAGGACCTATACAAAGAAAATGATAAAGCCCTGCTCCAAGAAATAAGAAAGGACACACGGAAATGGAAACACATACCGTGCTCATGGATTGGCATGATTAACATCATTAAAATGGCAATACTCCCCAAAGCATTGTACAGATTTAATGCAATCCCTCTAAAGATATCCATGACATTCTTCAAAGAAGTGTATCAAACACTTATGAAATTCATCTAGAACAATAAACACCTTCGAATAGCTAAAGCACTCCTAGGAAAAAAGAAAATGGGAGGCATTACTTTCCCCAACTTTAAACTGTACTACAAAGCAATAGTTATCAAATGGAATATTATGCAGCCGTCAGGAGAGATGAAGTCATGAAATTTTCCTATACATGGATGTACATGGAGTCTATTACGCTGAGTGAAATAAGTCAGAGGGAGAGAAAGAGACGCAGAATAATCTCACTCATCTATGGGTTTTAAGAAAAATAAAAGTCATCTTTGCAACATTCCTCAGAGACAATTAGAGGAGGGCTGGAACTTCCAGTCACTTCATGAAGCTCACCACAAAGAATGGTGAGTGCAATTATAGAAATAACTACACTCAGAACTACCATAATCATGTGAATGAATGAGGGAACTGGAAAGCCTGTCTGGAGTACAGGTGGGGGTGGTGTGGGATGGAGGGAGATTTTGGACATTGGTGGTGGGAATGTTGCACTGGTGATGGGGGTATTATTTACATGACTGAAACCTAATCACAATTATATTTGTAATCAAGATGTTTAAATAAATAAAATATACTAAAAAAAAGAAAAGCTCCAATAGAATCAGCGAGCAGGAAGATGAGATGAAAACAACTTCATACAGCATACAAAATTGGAGAAGCAAATGATTAGATAATGGAAAAATTAATAAACTGGATTAGAAATGAAAATGGGGAGATCACTACAGATAATACAGATATCCAAAAAGTAATTAAAGACTACTTTGAAAAGGTCTATGCCATGAAACATTAGAACCTGGAAGAAATGGACAAATTCGTGAAATCTTATAATCTTCCACAGTTAATCCAGGATTATCTAGTATATATAAACAGTCCTATCACTACTGAGGAAATTAAAACAGTAAGCAAAACTTTTCTGAAAAATACAAGCCCAGGTCCAGATTGATTCACTAACAAATTCTTTCAAACCTTTCAAGAGAAATTACTACCAATGCTTTTCAGGCTCTTTCAGAAAATTGAAGAAACAGAAACACTCCGAAATAGTATTTATGAAGCTAACATCACCCTGATACCAAAATCAGAAAAGATGCTGCCAAAAGAGGAAATTATAGACCAATATCCCTGATGAACACAGATGCAAATATCCTCAAAATCATGGCAAATAGGATCCAACACCTCTTCAAGAAGGTCATACACCATGACCAAGCAAGCTTTATTCTAGGAATTCTAGGATGGTTTAACATACATAAATCAATCAACAAAATATACCATATCAACGAAAGAAAAAAATAAAAACCATACGATCATAACAATAGATGCAGAGAAAGCAGTTGATAAAGTCCAATACCCATTCATGATAAAAACTCTCAACAAATAGGAATAAAAGTAACTTTTCTCAATATATTCAAGGTCATTTACAACAAGCCAATGCCAATGGCACATATTATTCTCAATGGACATAAATGAAAAGTCTGTCCTTTAAAAATATGGTAGTAGATATGGTTGCCCCCTCTCAACACTCGTATTCAACATAATACAAGAGTACTTGCCATAGCAATCAGGAAAAAAAAATAGATATCAAGAGCATCCAGATAGGAAAGGAAGAAGTTAATCTCTCACTGTTTGCAGATGACAGGATATTATAGAGAGAAAAATCCTAAAAACTCTACCAAAAAAAACTTCTAGAAACAATAGATTTTTATAGCAATATGACAGCCTACAAAACTAACATGCAAAAGTCAATGGCCTTTTTATGCACAAATAAAGATAGAGAAGAAATGGACATTAAAAAATCCCATTCATATTAATGGATTGGGAAATTAACATCATTAAAATGACAATACTCCCCAAAGCATTGTACAGATTTAATGCAATTTTTCTAAGAATACCCATGGCATTCTTCAAAGAAGTAGAAAAAAAACACTCCTGAAATTCATTTGGAACAATAAACACCCATGAAAAACTAAAGCAACCTTAGGAAAAAGAAGATGGGAGGCATCACCTTCCCCAATTTTAAAATGTATTGCAATGCAAGAGTCATTAAAACAGAATGGTATTGGAATAAAGATAGACCCTCAGATTAATGGAATAAACTAGAGTATTTAGAGAATGTTTCCCATTCATACAATCAATTAATGTTTGAGAAAGGGGCAAGAATTGCAAAATGGAGCAAGGAAAGTTTCTTCAACAAGTGGTGCTGGGACCACTGGTCAGCCACTTCTGAAAAAGCAAATTTGGCTCTTCACTATCACCATGCACAAAGGTCAAATCCAAATAGGTTAAAGATATCAGAATCAGAACCTTAAGGTATATAGAACACTTTGGTAAAACACTCTATGACATTGAGACTAAAGACATCTTTTAGAAGGAAACAGCACTCTTTAAACAAGTGGAAGCAGAGATAAAAAGGTGCAACTGTACTATATTAAGCTGAGAAGCTTCTTCACCTCAAAGAAAATAGTGCCCAAAATACAAAAGCCACCCACAGAATGGGAGAAACTATTCACTCAATACCTATCAGATAAGGGGTAATATCTAAGATATACAAGGTACTGACAGAACTTAACAAGAATAAAAAAACTGACCTCATCAAAAAATGGGGAGAAGAAATGAACAGACAATTCCTCAAAGGATAAATACAAATGACCAAAAGACAGGTGAAAAAATGCTCCACATCATTAATCATCAGGGAGATGCAAATCAAAACAATAATGAGGTACCATCTCACACCACAGAGACTGGCACACATCACAAAGAACAAGAACAATCAGTGCTGGTGGGGATGTGGCGAGAAAGGAACTCTTATTCACTGCTGGTGGGAATACAGTTTAATCCAGCCTTTATAGAAAACAATATGAAGATTCCTCAAAAAACTGGAAATTTACCTCCCATATGATCCACCAATACCACTCCTAGGGATATACCCTAAGAACGCAAAAGCACAAACAAAAATGCCTTCTGCATATATATATATATATATATATATATATATATATATATATATATATATATATATATATATATATATATTGCAGTGCTATTTACAATAGCCAGAATCTGGAAACAACCCAAATTCCTGACAACAGATGAGTGGCTAAAGAAACTGTGGTACATATACAGAATGGAATACTATGCAGCCGTCAGAAGAAATGAGGTCTTGAAACTTTCCTATAAATGGATAGACATGGAATGTATGCTGAGTTTTCTTAAGTCATAAGGAGAAATACAGACACAGAATAGTCTCTGTCAGCTATGGGTTTTAAGAAAAGTAAAAAAAAAAATGTTATAATAGTACATAGAGATGAGGGCTGGAAGTTTTGACCCAAGATACAAAGCTTGCCACAAAGAGTGGTGAGTTCAGTTGGAGAATTACTATATTGACAACTACCATGATGATGGTAGTGAGTGAGAGAAATCAAATTCCTTTTTGAATGCAGGCAAGGAGTAGGGGAGGAGGGAGATAGAAGGCATTGGTGGTGGGAATGTTGTACTGGAAAAGGGGGGGTGTTCTTTTTTTGTATAACTGAAACCAACTACAAACATGTTTGTAATCATGGTTCTTAAATAAAGATATGTATTAAATTATAAATAAGATAAAAAATTAAATGACAATGATTATAATATTAAAATTAAAAATTAGCATATCTATTACAAAATATAAGAAATGGTCTATTATGACAGTGATGTGCTTAAAAAGGAGCCATCTTTAACTGTTTGCTGTTTCAGCTTCTATGGGAAACTGTATAGAGTCATCTTAAAAAATTAGGAATAGTTTCCATATTACTCTGTGATCCATCACCAAGAACACACACACACACACACACAAAATAATATAAAAGACATGTGAGTTTATTGTGTGTCATTGAAGCAGTAAGTGAAATAGCCAGACTCTGAAAACAACTATAATATCCAATGATTGATGACTAGATAAAGAATATATATAATGGAATATTATGCTGCTCAAAAGATAAAGAGAAAAAATTTAGGGTGGAAGGCAGATAAGAAGAGATAGATGGGAAGAAACAGAGGGTTGGGGGTTAAGGGAATTCAGGCACATTGGTGGTATAGAGAGGTATATCTACATATCCAAAACAGAGTTAACAAACTAAAATCATGAGATCCAATTTCCACAATAAAACTTGAAAATGTGCTTGTTAAGGTGACTGACTGGGCATGGGGAAGAGGAGGAGAGAAACCTGGGAATATGGTGAAAAGAAATGGGCATATGGTAGGTCTGGTGCCTAGTATTAAATGTCTAAACCTCAGCTATGAATGACTTTGAAATCATGATGCTTTGATAAAATAAATGAATTTTTAAAAGAAAAGTTGAAATATTTGGTTTAAAATAAGGAATAAAAATTGTGATTTTAAAAGTTTTTCACTATATTTGCAAATTATTATAGGTGCTTATTGGAAGACTTGATTGTGATCTGTAGTAAAGTAAAAATAACCTTAGTTCAAGTTCCACTAAGAAAAATTTATATCTGAAAACAAGTACTTTTTTCATTTTTTTATTTTTTGGTTTTTGGGTCACACCCAGCAGCGCTCAAGGGTTACTCCTGGCTCCATGTTCAGAAATTGCTCCTGGCAGACTTGGGGACCATATGGAATGCTCTCCGGCCTCGAAAACAAGTACTTTTAGATGAAAAATATTGTAACTTAAAATGTTTTCTTTCAGATATATAATTAAGCAGTCTTTATTAATAATTTCTGCTTTACTCCTTATCTTCTTTTTGTTTTATTTTATACCCTTGGTAGAAATAAATTATCTAACCCTTCTGTGGTCCTTCCCAACATTCTCTAAACACTCCTTACTTTCATAGTTTCTGAAGTTTAGGCCACATACAAGGAATCTCAGGACTCACTCCTGGTTTGATGCTCAAGGACAACTTCTGGTGGGCTCCATGGACTATATGTGGTACAGGGGATCAAACTTGGGTTGTCTGCATGCAAGTATTAATTCTTACATACTAATGCTCACGTCCCAGTCCTTACATTTAGTGCTACATTTCTCTTGTTGGAATTCCAAGTCATTGTCCCTTACCATCACATAATTTATAAAAATGTCATTTGTACTAACCTATAATTTATTTTGTCATATAACAAAGTAAGAAATAAAAAGAATAGGAGGGTACATAATGAAAAGAAGCCAATTTTACTTCCACTACAAAACCTCTTAGTTTTATTCCCAGAGATAATCTTTTAGTAAGGTTTTCTCACACACTGGTGGGAAAGGTTTACATAAAAAATATTCTGGGTTTTAGGACAAAATGGATTAAATTTAATAAGATTCCATTTAATAAAATAAAAAGTAAAAGGCAGGGAAAGAGTGATAGATATACAATGGGTGTACAGTTTGTCTTTCACTTGACCCTATGCAGATTTAATTTCCAGCACCTCACGTGACTCCCTGAGTTCCACAGTAGACCGTGAGTAAAATTTGTGCTAAAAGAAAGAAATAAAAGAAAAGAAAGAGAGAAAGGAAGGAAGGAAGGAAGGAGGGAAGGCAGGAAGGAAGAAAGGAAGAAAGGGAGGGAGGGAAGGAGGAAGAGAGAGAGAAGAAAGGAAGGAAGGAGGAAGGAAGGAACAATTGAAGGAAGGGAGGGAGAAAGGAAGAAACAAGAAAGAAAGAAAGAAAGAAAGAAAGAAAGAAAGAAAGAAAGAAAGAAAGAAAGAAAGAAAGAAAGAAAGAAAGAAAGAAAGAAAAAAAGAAAGAAAGAAAGAAAGAAAGAAAGAAAGAGAAACAAAGAAAGAAAGAAGAAAGAAAGAAAGAAAAAGAAAGAAAGAAAGAAAGAAAGAAAGAAAGAAAGAAAGAAAGAAAGAAAGAAAGAAAGAAAGAAAAAGAAAGGAAGAAAGGAAGAAACAAGAAAGAAAGAAAGAAAGAAAGAAAGAAAGAGAAAGAAAGAAAGAAAGAAAGGAAGAAAGAAAGAAAGAAAGAAAGAAAGAAAGAAAGAAAGAAAGAAAGAAAGAAAGAAAGAAAGAAAGAAAGAAAGAAAGAAAGAAAGAAAAAAAGAAAAAAAAAGAAAGGAAAGAAAGTAAAAAGGCAATTGCAATTTAGCTGGCAAAAATTACCAAATCTATTTCTTAATTTGAAGAGAGAGATGGAAGTAATAAATAGAAATACGTTCTGGAGAGTGATTATAACACTGAAATATCAGCGGTGGGTATGGTGAATCATAAATATATGGAAATATAAAGCTAGACTTTCAAAGTCATAATATTGTTAGAAAAAAACCCCAAGGAATAAGATACAGCATTTCTTTTTCATGTTCTTTGTAGTTACTTTGGTAATTCTAAACATAATAGTTTACTTTCCTGAGATTTTAGTTAAGTCTCTGTATTCTTAGATGAATGATAACAATATTACTTCCACACAGCACTACCTCTTTCAAGCAAAATTTTACAACTTAATCAAAGTAATGTTATTGACTATGTATATCTTACACTATTATTCTCTATGAACCATATTTTTGATTCTTTGTCATATATACCTCTTTTGTTCCATCTGTCACCTTTCACCATGTTGAAGTTAGCAAGTTTGAGAGCATTTATATGCCATTCTGTATCTAAAGTCTTTGTCTTTTTTTATGTAGTTTAGTCTCACACATGAAAACCACTAATAAATGATTATAAAAATATTCTCACTCATTGTAGAGTCAAGTAGTGGGTTATAATTATATTGTGTCTCAACTAGTACAAGGTTTTAAACTGATTTAAAATTGCTATTTGGAGAACATTTTTAGTGCCAGAAGGGTATACAGTCACTGGATTTTATGATAAATTGGTTGATCCAACCTATACTTTCTCATAGAAAAATTAATTTGCTTTAATATATAAGGCAGAATTTTATTGCTTTTATCCTGTAGTTACTTTTTAGCCTTTGTTTTCTCATTGAGAAATTACATTTTCTATCTTCCTTTTAAGATTGAAGTTAACAATTATTTTTTTTATTATCTATATACACTGAAACCACAGAGGACATTAATGTTGGTACAAGACAAATGCCTCCCTCTATAGTCAATATAACACATATTTGTACTAATTATGAGTAATGCTTAATTTTTACCTGACTATATTATAATTTTTTCCACAACTTTAATAATTTTTATGCAATCACTGTAACATTGTTCTTAGATAAATTTATTTTTAAATCTTGTGCTACCTATTTTTTTCTTTCACTTTAATGCTTAAAATAGTTCAAAGTTTCTAGTGGATGACAATTTATATTGGTTGGTACTGTTACTTCTAAAAGGTCTATATTTCAAAAAAAATTTTTTTCTGTTTGTTTAGGGGCTATCACTTAACTTATCACTTACCACTTAGCTCCTGGTTCTTCACTGAAGGATCACTACTGGTGGGCTTAAAAGACCATATGGGGTGACAAGATTGAAAGCCAAGTTGGCCACGTGCAAAGAAAGCACCCTGCTAGCTGTAGTTTGGCTCTCTTCTTCATATTTCAAAGTATTCTTCAGTTGTCTCGAGTAAATATATAGATAAATGGTTGTATAAAGACAAATTGGAATTATAATGGTAGTAATGGTGTTAGATCCCCAGCATGTTCTATGGTCCCTCAATTCCAATTCCACCAGGAGTAATTGATCCCTGATTCATAGCCATGAGTACACCCTGAGCACCATCAGAAAGAAAAAAGAAAGAAGAAAAAGGAAATAAAACTGGAAAACAGAAGGAAAGAAGTCCTAAGTAATATATTGAATTGAATTGAATTGAACTGAATCTAAATGAATTAAATACTTAAGATACTGCTTTTTATGAACTTTAGATCAGTTGTTAAAAAATAATAAAACACACACTATAGAATACTATCAATAACTGGAAAAGCCAGAATCGACTTTTGCAACAATGTGAATGACAATGGAGGTTGTCAACATGAAAGATGCAAAATGAGTTAGAAGGAAAAGCAATTACCAACTAATCTTATTAATTAATTTATTTATTTTTGTTTTTTTGGGCCACACCTGTTTGATGCTCAGGGGTTACTCCTGGCTAAGAGCTCAGAAATTGCCCCTGGCTTGGGGGGCACTAATCTTATTTTTTGCTTTTTATTTTTTTCTTTATTTTTAATATAAAAGGAAACAGAAAGGGAACAGAGGGGCCGGAGTGATATACAGTGAGTAGGGAGTTGCTTTGCTCACAGCTGACCTGAGTTTTTTCCCTGGCATCATATATGTTTCAACAAGCCTGTCAGGAGAGATTTCTGAGTGCAGAGCCAGGAGTAAAACCCGAATGCCTTGGTTGTGGCCCCCAAACAAAACCTCCCTAAAACCAAAAGTTATAGAAACAATTTTTATAGTAAATTAAACAAATCTTTATATTCTAATGACAGAAGGGAGGTTATAAAAAGAAGGTGCTAGTTGACCAAAATAGTCTCTGGCCCATGATGGGTAATATTGGGTTTTAAGCCTGCTATGTTAACACTGTATTTCAAAATAATATAAACGTTCAAAATTTTATAAACTAATGTTACATTAATAAAAATAAAATTAAAAATTGTTAAAAAAATAAAATTAGAGAAGGATGCCATAAATGTCTTAAAGGTACATTATTTCTCCTGACCTTTCTTATGTTTCTTTGTTTTTTGAGGGTTTTTTTTTGGGGGGGGTCACACCTGGCAGCGCTCAGGGGCTGCTCCTGGTTCTACTCTCAGAAATTGCCCCCTGCAGGTTTGGGGGACCATATGGGATGCCGGGATTTGAACCATCGTCCTTCTGCATGCAAGGCAAATGCCTTACCTCCATGCTATCTTTTAGGCCCTGTTTCTTTGTTTTTGAGTCTTTAAAAATTTAATAATTATTGAGTTTTTCTAATAACTAAAAATAAATATCTCTTTCAGGATACCTTTAGGATTTGTTGCTAATATTTAATAGAGTCCTTTGTACTTACTCTGCACTGTGTATTATGTCTCAATCTAGATGCATCTTTCTTGAGAAAAGAATTTCCTGTGAGTGTTTTATACCTCTTAATGAATTCATAATTGTAGGTACTCTGGAAATTTATTGACTACAATACAATCCATAAAGTGAAATTAGTCATGGTATTCACCTCTATGTTTAAAGAAAACTTTGTACAAATACATGAAGCAAGCCTAAGTTGCAACTTTAAGTTTTTCATGAGTAAATAAGAGACTATTTACACACTTTATAGGATACACTTAGGACATAAATAGATGAAACTAAAATTTGAATAAAATTCACCATTTTTAGTGCAGCACAATGTGGGGTGTTTTATTTTTGCCTACGGTACTTGAGACAAATGAAAGGGCTGACTAGAAAAAAAAGTAGAATGCAATTTATAGTCACACATAACCTTAAACATGAAAGCATTTAGTCACTCTTATTACAGGCTAAAATCTTCTCCTGGCCTGGCATTAGAAGAAGAAATTGTATGCCTTAATTATTTTTGTGGTCCTTATTAAAATTGCAAGCTTGTTTCTCTTGTTGTATATACTGAGATTTTACTCACAGCTCAATAAATAATAATGACATAATCACTAAGAGATGCTCCTTAGAAGTTGCTGGAGAAAATATTTTGCAGAAGGGGATATTTATATATGGGGATGGGAAATTTTTCTTGACTGTGACCAAATATGAGGTTTGAAATTGGAATGCAACATTGCAATTACATGCACATTGTGATGGAAAGGAAATCAGAAGTGTCTAACAACCATATAAACTGTCCATTTATATTGAAATATTTAAAAAAAATAGTAAGGTGTTTAGGTATATAGCTTGGATTGCACAAAGAAGATAGTGAGAGTTTCCTATACCCAATTTCAGTTTAAGAAAGATTTAAGATGAACACGTTAGATCAAGATCAGTATCTCCAATTGCTAAGTTTTTAGTCAGAACATAAAACTGTGAGACTTAAATTAATCCATGTACTACTTTATAACTGTGTAAATTTATATTGGTGAAAGTAGGTTTTTAGTATCACATACCCACCTCTTAACTCCCACACCCCTACCGTTCACTTTGAATTATGAAAATAATCTTTTGATGGATCTTATAAAATGTTTTCTTATTATCAATATTTTTTCAACTTTAAACCAAAATACTTTTCACTTTATTTTAATTAATGCATGGCAAGAATATAATCACTCTAAAGTATACAGTATTTAATAGATATTATCTTATATTATATATTTAATATATATGGATCCAAAAACATTTTCTCTAAATATCTGAAGTAATTTACTGTTGCTTGCAAATTATTTATAAATTACATACATGCAGAAAAACCCCTTATACTTTTATGTTTTTGTTTAAAGAGATGATTCTTTTATTTATGCAAAATGATGATATAGAGATTTTATTGCTCAGATTAGGATTTGATTTTAGAAAATGCATATAAACTATTATGAATTAATAAATAAAATGAATTCAAAAATTGAGAATGATAACTCAAATACCAATTCTGCATTAGGTTGAATTTTTAACAGCTTGCATAGTTTCATCTCTATATTTCTAGAGATCAGATGTCAGGACCTCGGATGCAAGGCCATATGGTACAAGCCAACTGAAATGTGCAAATCAAGCACCACTTAACACACTTTCAGCTTTTTATCTCCATGGTGAAGGAAGCTTGGTGTGGTTTTACTTTTTTTTTCTCTCCCTGAGACAATCCTCTGAAAAAGCAAGGTGTAACCCTTGAGGTTTCTGCTTTTTCTTTTTTAATTCAGATTTTCACACACACACACACACACACACACACACACACACACACACACACACACAACACACACACACACACACACACACCCGTCTTTTCTTTTCCTTCTATAATCACAGAATATGTGGTAAGTGTGACCCAGTAATATCAAAACTATCACACCTCCTAGAGCCGCTCCTGATTATTTATGCCTCCTCAACCACCAGTGCAAGTTACAAGCAATTATTTTCCTGTCTCCTCGATGTAATTACTCTGCAGTCTATAGGGACCTGTAATTGCACGGACGGCTTCTGCGCTGAATTACCAGCTCTCAGGGATCCAAGAGACCCCGCAGCCTTTTACCAAAGGGCAGCTGTGCGGTCTCTTTGTATAAACCTGGTGGCCTCAGTAGAAAGGCTATGCTGAAGGGAGATTTGCAACCCAGATGTGGTTGAGGCCACTAAGTCAAATGCTTAAAATTTGGGGAGCCTTACTGTTTGATATTCAGCCCAACCAAAGGGTTTCCTCACTCAAGGGTTTTCTTACCCTCAGATTATGGAATGTCGGAGGGAGGGAAGAAAAGAAAGTGACTCTGAAAGTGTCACTGGTGGAAAACTTTTAGGTTTCAGGAGCTTTCATTGTTTGTCATTATTACACATTACATAATCATAAAATATCGAGTGCATATGTTCTATGCACACAGGAACAAATATGAACATGTTGCAGTGTGAAGGTGATCAAAACGATGAATTCATTCATGTTTTAGCACAACAAAATAAAGCATATATGCATCATTCAAGAGACAAAAGAAATAAAAATAAAACACAAAATTTTGAACAAAAAAACCTTAAGTAAATAATTTGATGTGTATCAATTTGATGCTAGAGTGCTCGTCTAGGAAAGAACACGTTTTATGTGGTAGGCAATTTATCAGGATTATTTTGGGGGGTTCATTTTCGTGGCTGGGATTAAAATCAGGATCTAATTTAATAGACAATTGAGTTCTCTCACTGACCGCAGGTGATTTACTATTCTCTGAGAGTCAAGAGATTAAAGGAGAGTCGGGAAAATTCTCAGAGGCCTATTTTCAAGTTCGGATGATTACATTGGGAAGATAGCATTTGTGATATGGGAGGCATCATTTTTGTCTTATTTACTGTTTTTCTCCTAGGAACTTGTTTGTTGATGTTTTCTCCTTTTTGAAGGTGTCACACCCAGCTGTGTTCTGGGGTTACAACAGGCTCTATGTTTAGGGATCACTTTTGGCAGTGCTTAGGGAATCATATGGGATGTATGATAAACTCGGGCCAGCCATGTGCCCTATTTGCTTTTTTATCACCCTAGTCATGGAAATTTGAGATTTTTGACTGACTTTCACCAATACCTTGCTGATCACCAAGATGATGTGAGCCATAAAATTGAGTTGTGTGCTGCTAGTAACTGTACATCATTCACAGCAAGCCAAAATTTTTAAAATGAACGGCTTTAGAGCAAGAATCATTAACAGAAAGATTTCAGGATAAGACTGGGAAATAAGATTTAATCGCATCCAGTTGAATCCTATGAGCAAAAATAAAATAAATCTGAATTGATGAGCCTGTAAGATAAACTTATTTTTTCTTTTCTTTCTTTTTTCTTTGTAGATTCTGTATAAGTGACGATATAATATTTATATTTTTGTTCTCTGACTTATTTTACTTAGCATCATATCCTTAAACTCAAATTTGATTCCTGTGATTACACAGGCAGGGTTTTAATTTTTAGTGCTAAATTGCTTTAATCTCTTGCATGTGCAATAATTTCTTAACCTTACAGTCAATTCAGCAAATGGATTATTTTTTATTTTATTATATATATTGCTTTTATATTAAATTCACTTGTTTTCTAAAATTATATATTTAAAATCTATACAAATATACATAGATAGGTAGACGCATATTAGATCATTGAATTGAGAAATAACAAAATGTGAGTAAAATCTATTGAAATTTAGTATTAAAAAATATAAGGGCAATTCTTCTAAACTATCTACTTTAAATATCACCAGATTCAATTATAGAAATAAAAAATATCCTACTATTTATATGCTTTGATAGATAGCCATTTCAAATTTTTTAAATTTAGGATTGGCATTACTTTATGAGACTTTAATGGGGTCTACTAGTTTCCTTAAGCCTAAAGTCACTCCCAAGTAAACATGTGTTTTTGGATGATTGCAAACTTAATTTTTTCCACATTAGGCTATCATTCATCATAGACACACACACCAAATAAAAGCTTGTTGTTTTATTTTTTCTGTTGTAAAAATGTGACATATGTATTTCAAACTTAATACTGTCTTTTTCATAGGTTGCCATTTTTGATTGTGTAAAATATTTTGACATTTTTAAAGATGTCACTTTCAGTGAAATAAATTAGAGATTCAAGTTTTCTGCTTCTGTGTTTTGTGGTAACATTGAAAGGGTCATCTCCTATCATGGGGAATGTAGAAACTCTCTAATTAGAAGAGGCCACTCTCTTTGTGAAAACCATTAAGAGCTAGACTAAATAAATGGATTTTGCTTTACCACCACAATCATCCCCTATAAAAGTATTCAGTAAATATGTTCCTATTGCAATTTTTGGAATTTATTGAGTTGTCTCAAAATTAGTTTAAATATTTGTCTATAAATTGATGCCCAAATAATAGTTTTACATTTCTTATATCACATTAAGAAATGTGTTGATTTCAGGATCATTACTAGTATTGTAAAAGTGTTTCAAATGAATAAGCCTCAATTTACTATGAATCATATCCCTTTTCTAACTTTGTCCAGCTTAATTCTGACTTTTCTCCTAGACTTGTATAGCATATTGCTTTCCATGGACCTTAATTAATGCCTCCGATTTTGTTAAATTAGACAAGATAAAGGAACATTAAATCAATATTGAAGACATTCCAAATAGTTAAGGGAAGCAAGATATTTCTTTTCGGGCCTGTCTAATGGAATGAAATATGATCTGATGAGAAAGATATCTAGAGACCTGCTATTTATTTGCCACTGACTATTGAGTACTAGAAAATATATACTACTTTTTAAAACTTCTCATTTGTATTGATAATACTTTAGACATATTGACTAATAAACTATACCATTAAATAGTTTTACCCATTATTAATTTTCAAACTGTGGTTAATGGGAAATTTAAAATATTTATCATTAATATTATACTGGGCAGTATTTGTCTGGAGGTTAAAGAAGAGGGTTTTATGAGTTCTTGATTCTCTTGCCAGCACAGTTTGGCACTGGATAAGACATATAATCATAAAAGCTCTTAGTTTCTTCATCTGTGAAATGGGGATAATAATACTTCCCACTTATTGATGTCATTAAGGAAGTAGCTATAAGGATTAATAAACCAGAGCTTGTAAAATGTTGAGTTCTTTGGATCTTCCAGAGTGAAACGAACTTTTTAAAAATTTCCCTGGAGACCGGGCTATGTGAAAAAACAAACAGAATGCATGGGAAAACACCCACACACTCATAGAGTCCTTTTCTCCCTTTGGTGAGTGTATAGTGGCTACAAACATAAGGATAAGAGAAATATAATCAAGGGCTTAAACATGCCAATGTTCTACTGTCAGATTTGGCTAATATTTGCATATCCTAAGTAACTATAAGTAAAATTTTTCATATTGAGCTATTATTGATTTTGTAGATTAATTTCTGTTAATTATTGATTGGGGGCATTACATATAAAATATTCAAGATCAAAATATATAAATTAAATTAATAAGCATGACAGTCTTTATTATTTATTTTATTTCCTTTGTACACTACATGCCATAGTTGTATGCTGATGGTCTCCTTCTCAGTAACTGTTACAAAGATTGCAATTCTGCCAAAGGAATAATTTGGCCCTGTGTTCATGGTTAAATTGAGTCTCTAAATTTCCCTATGATTTCAGACCAAAATTACCTTAAAACATTCATGAGTAAATTAACCAGAAAGAGTAAAAGCTGCAGAAGGATGAATTGATAAACTCACCCTAATGCCTGCTTTCTAGTCTGATTCTTTTTTATTGCATTCCCAATTGAACTCTCAAGCCTTTTACCCACCCCACCCTCTATCTTAGAAGTGATGATGTGGCTCATCATGCCTGTTTTTAAGCACCATGGAGCTTTCTGCTGCCAAGGTGGACCCAGGTTCTTCCTGAAACACAGGAAGTTGGAGTATTTTCATCCGCTGAAGAAGCAGCCTCCTGACCCATGGAGCCAGTGCGGTCATGCTGAGTGCTCTACGTTTTCCTGTTCCTTTCCTTTGTACCACAGGGAAGTCTTGTTTGATGTCTAAATATGAGGATGCTGTAATCTGGCATGTCAAAGCCTGAATTTATATCCATAATTGTTACATCCTTTATTAAGAACTATGCACTTGTATCATTGTGATAGGCTTTGGGGGAATAGATCCACATAGCAATTATATTTATGTATTATTTCAAGTGTATAGTTGAAATTTTCTTCAAAAGATGACAGTATCAATGAAAGACTGGAAGAGAATGATATTATGTGTATGTATGTTGTGAAACTGAAATAGTACCTTAAAAACACAGAGTTAAGCACTAAAATACTTAATCCCTAGTCTAGTGCTACAAAACAAAAAGATATAAAGGAGATACAGATAAGAAAAAACTGCAGATGACATGCTACTATATTTTGAAAACCCTAAAGACTCTACCAAAAAGCTTCTAGAAACAAGATTCATATAGCAAAGTGGCAGTCTACAAAATAACATGCAAAATTTAATGTCCTTCCTACATACGATGATTGAGAAAAAATGGACATTCAAAAAACAATCCCATTCACATTCATCCCACAGAAACTCAGATACATTGCAGTCAACTTAACTATAGAGGTGAAGGACCTTTACAAAGACAACTACAAAAAAAACTGCTACAAGAAATAAGGAATAATTTAATAATAGTAAGGAAATGGAGGCACATACCCTGTTCACTGATTGGGAGGAATAACATTATTAAAATGGCAATAATTCCCAGAGCATTGTACAAATTTAATGCAATTCATCTAACAATATCCATGGTATTTTTCAAAGAAGTGGATTAAACACTCTTGAAATTCACTTGAAACAATAAACACCCATGGGTTGCTAAAGTAACCCTTAGAAAAAAGAAGGTGGGAGGCATCACTTTTCCCAACCTTAAGTTTTACTATAAAGCAATAATCATTAAAAAAGCATGTTCTTGGAATAAAGACAGACCCTCAGATCAATGGAATAGACTTGACTATTCAGAGACTGTTGCCCAGACATACAATCAATCTTTGAGAAAGTAGAAAGAAAACAAAAAGGAGCAAGGGAAGCCTCTTCACCAAGTGGTATTAGCACAACTGGTCAGCCAAATGCAAAAAAAAAAAAAAAGAGAGAGAGACCTCCATCTATTACTGTGCACAAAAATCAAATCCTAATGGATTAAAGACTTTGATGTCAAATCCAGAACCATAAGGCATATAGAAGAACACGTAGGTAAAACAATCCATGACATTGAAACTAAAGGCATCATCAAGGAGGAAACACCATTGCCCAAACAAGTAGAAGCAGAAATAAACAAATAGAACTATCTTAAACTAAGAAACTTTTGAACTACCAAGGGAAATAGTTACTAGGATACAAAGGCCTCCCATGGAATGGGAGAAAATATTCACCCAATATTCATCATAAAAGGGGCTAATATCTAAGATATACAAGGTACTGACAGAACTTAACAAGAAAATATCTAACCCCATCAAATATTGGGGAAAAGAAATGAACAGACACTTCCTCAAAGAAGAAATACAGATGGCCAAAGATACAAGAAAAAATTATCCACATCACTAAGCAATCCATTGGATTTTAAAAGAAATAAAAGACAGTACTGTTATAGTAACCAGAGACAAATAGAGATGAGGGCTAGAAGGACTTGCCAGGATATGAAACTTACCACAAAGAGTTGTGAGTGCAGTTAGAGGAATGACTACACTAAAAACTATAATGACAGTGGTAGTGACAGAAAAAAACGATCGCCTGTCTTGAATACCGGCAGGGGGTGGGGGAGGAGGGAAATGGGAGGCATTGGTGGTGAGAAAGTTGCACTGGTGAGAGGGGTTTTCTTTTTTATAACTGAAACACAACTATAAACATGTTTGTAGTCACGATGCTTAAATATAAATATTATTTATATTATTGCTTAAATAAATAATACATCATTATATAATATATTATATTATTTCTTAAGTAAATAATATAAAAAAGCTTATACTGACCCTTAACTTACAGCCACATAGAAATGAGAATCTTAGTCCTACAAGTCAAGAAATTAAATTATGTAAAACAACAATGTTAAGGTTAAAATCTAGAGAAAGTAAGTAATCTGCTTAAATCTCATATATTTTTGGAAATGGAGGAGACTGGAAGAGAAAAAAATGTCTAAGTCAATCTAAGTTATAAAAGATTGGCTATTTAGACAGATGAAAAAAATAGTACTTTTTGAATAGAAAATGAATGCTATTCATTGAATCTTATCACACCTGAAGCTTTGACAAAGGAGAATATCTGAGAAAATTTCAATTTAAATTTCACAACTAAAATGTCTCTGGAGATGAGTTAATATCTCATGAGTCTGGAGCGGAGGCACACTGAAAGCACTGGCTATGAGCAAGGGAAAGTCAAGGGCAAGCTATGTGCAACCACTACTACTTTGTACAGTGGGTGACCTTGAACTGACCTTATAAATGTAGTATGCCTGGAGGAATACAGTTGGGTAAATGTCAGTGTCAGAGAACATGGCAATACCCATAAAACAGTGATATAAATAATCTCCAGAGTCTCTCAAGAGATGAATTATTGAGGAGGAAGAATTCATAAATGTGTTTGAGTATATGACAAGGTTGGATGACATCTTTAGAGAGGCTATGGGAAAAGCCTGAGAATGTAATCCAATAATTATGTATATCTCCTGTATATGAAATAGCTATGATATGTATATATGATTGTGAGCAGAAAAGAGAATAAAAATATGTGTATATATGGAAGAATTTGAGGGTAATTTCAGAATTCCATAGATAACTTTTACAGAAAAAAATGCAGAAAAAATTACAGAAAAATACTTTTACAGAAAAATATTCTTTCTATTTAGAACAGAATGTAAGCAAAATTTGGGTGGACTAATATATTTGTGTAAAATTTTGTAGGAACATAAATGAAAGTATGTGAGATAAGGAAGAGGGAAAGTCACTGTGAGGTGTCCTTTTTAAGCTCCTGTGGTAATGGGGCTTGGTTCCACCAGGACTTCCTGAGAAACAAACACAATAGCTTCCAAAATTGTTTTCTTGAAAGACAGGAAACTGAAGTACTTATCCACTGGCTTCTATCCCCACTAGTGGAAAGTTCCCTCCAAGGATTTTGTGTGCTCCTGGGAATCAGCACAGTTAGGTCTCTCAGATAAAGATCTATAACATACCTGTTGGCATGACTGAAGAGGGCTCTGGTGAGGTGATATAGACCTGAACTTACTTAGAAATCTCATAGGTAAATTCATCTGCCATTGATAGTGAGGCAAGGTTATAATCATGAAGCATGAGAGGTATTCTCTAAACAGGTGGTAGAAACCTTGACTCTAGCTAAATAAAATCTAGATAAATAAAAATTAGGAAAATCTAGAAATATGAGAAATATGGAAAAAAACTCAGTGTAAAAGCAGTAAAATGTTGATATTCTTTTAAATTAGTAATATTAATTTATTTTGGGCTTGTAGGTATCAAATGGTTATATTTAGGGTTTTCTCTGAACTCAGGGATTACTCCTGGCAGTGCCTGATTAAATGTGTTTGGAACTGGTGATTGAACTTGGATGAGTGCATGCAAGCCAAGCACATTACCAGTTGGACTTTTTCTCCAGCTTCTTTAAATTAATTAATTAACTTTTATTCATTTTTATAAACATAAGAATGTGTTTTTGTATAGGGTATGAAGTGACAATTCTGGAAAAATGGATATAGTAAGTGGTAAAAGAACCAAAATTCATCTAATCAATTTAGATTTCATTCCTACTAAGACAAAAGAATTAGAGTCCAGAGTTTGGTCATTAGTATCCAAGGTGGAGTATACAAATATATATGTATGTATATAATATTCAAAAGGAAAATCAATTAATTTAATTCCTCAACCAAACTTATGACCCACTTTTTTTTATAAGTATTTAAGTTTAAATATACACTCTTTTAACACAACAAATATTGCATTAATGCCATCTTAACCCTCTGTTATATTTAGCATCACTTAATTCCTTATTTTGTTTTCAGATAATTTTTTCCAAGAACAGTTTCTTGTATTTAATTCTTACTTTATATAGTGATAAGTGTAGATATGTCAGACTCTGTGCATAAAATATCCAAATGTAACTTTAGACTAAGATAGAGATGAACTGTAGATCAATAACTCTTAGACAAAGAACCCCAATATATAAGACATCTGTATTTTAAATACCTCTTCAGGTGATTTATACAAAGTTGAGTAATTTCCCCTAAATCATTTAAAATTTTATTTTTTCTTAAAATACACCGTATCAAATTTAGACTAAAAGGACCAGTACTCAAATCCTGTAAGATCCAGAGATTGACACACAATTATTGCAAAGAAATGTATTTAGATAGAGTTAGTCAAAGAGACTATCTTCTGTGGTAGTAGCTGGCTTGATTATTCCTAGTGTCATTTTTCTTCCAACTTGAAATATTTAGTATTTATGACCTCATTATCATTTTTGAGGAACTAACTTTTCAATTGTTTCTCATGATTAGTAGTTGCAAGAGAGTTATAGTTTGAGCAGAGTCCTATATTTTAAAAATCAGACCAAAGGGTCTACACAATAATACAGACATATGGCATTTGTCTTAACTGTGGCTGACCAGGTTTAATCCCCAACACTGGTCTGATAAGCACCACCAGGTTTGAGCCCTAAATACAGAGCCAACAGTAAGCCCTGATCCTTTCTGTGTTTGGCTCAGTTACAAAACAAATCCCAGAATGGAGTGGGGTGAGCTGGAGCAATAGCACAGCAGGTAGAATGTTTACCTTGCATGTAGCACACCCAGGTTGGATATCTAACATCCTATATGGTTCCTGGAGCACTACCAAGAGTAATTCTAAGTACAAAGCCAGAGTGAACCCTGAGCACTGCCAAATGTTGCTATCAACACCCTAAAGCCCCTCACTCCCCCGCAATAAAAACAGGCCAACAGGAATAGTGCAGTGGTTTAGAAAACCTGCTTAAAAAGTGGTGCATATGAGTTCAAGTACTTAGCAATTCCTTCTTTTTAGTCTGGCACCTCTGTTGTCTGCCACAAATGATTTGCTCTGCACAGCAGATAGCTGCATACAAGAACCATGACAGGGTGTGATATGTAGATGTGTAGCAAAACTTGCACTCTTGGATATGTTGCAATTTTGCATATGGTTAAATGGAGCCATACTCCAGAAGTGGGAAGAATATGATAATCTCTTGCAAGCACTAGAATTGTAACCTTTATGCTTTGATTAAAGAGTGAACACGTGTGCCAGCACCCCAACCACAGCCTTGATGAGCTCTGTGACTGAGAGTGTGAGTAGGATAGCCTGATGTGCAATTTCTGGCTAAGAATACAACTAATCCTACTCATAACAGTAGCAATGTTACCAGGAAGAGAAAAGAGTTAAAAAATTATCATGGACTCAAAATTACCAATATAGGAAGGATTGGGTTCTACTTATATTACCATTTCAATAAGCACAGTGCTTAATTCTAAATGACTATTCATTAAATCCACTTTTATGATGGGTAAGTGCCATATTTATTATATAGGTTATGCACAATACATTTGACTTAATATACTTCCCTTAATTGCTTTCAGAATTCATATTCTATTGAAGATTACCTGCTAAGTAAAGATATTATTTTCTAAGAGAATTTAACACTTTCATACGTTTCTCATATGTAAATAGTTTTGCAAAACATAGGCACAGTAGGCTAAATATATTATTTATTCTTGAGTATTTTAATCAAATCTATGTATAAGAAAATAATTTCTTTATTCCAAACTATTAAAATGATATTGTAAAGGACAACTTAGAGAGGCAAAGTTCTTTGAGAATTAGATTTGTTTGAGAAAGTTCAAAAGACCTTTGAATCATAGATTTATGGTAAATAAAGCAGATTTATGAAAGTCCACAGTTGGATCTGGAGCTCAGTGTATTGTTAACATCTAAACATTGGGTGGCAAGGACATGGGGGAGGAGTGAGTAAATCCATTTATTCTGCTTCCTGAGAACGCCTAAGCATTGTTAAATTTTTGTATAAGGTATCCTTAGTAGATATTTTAAAACAGAGTTCTGACTAGTCACAACTTTAAATTTTTTTTAGTATAATTGTTTCATACTGTTTTTATCTTACTAAAGCATCATGATTTACGTTATTTATATTTGAGTTTTAGACTCAATGTTCCAACACTAATACCACCAGTGACAATTTCCTTCCACCAACATTTCCAGATTCCCTCTTCTCTTTTCTCTTTTCCTCTCCCCTCTTCTCTTCCTTTCTTCCTCTCCTACCTAATCTGCCATCTTGACACCTGTCTCATTCAGTCACTTGTTAAAGTTTGGGTCTCATGATTTAAGTGTTGTATATTTATCTCTATCATTCCTTAACACCACGGATGTACCTGTATCCCTTTGACCTCTGTCCACAGTCACTTCTCATCAATTTTTGTCCTCCCACTTTCCTTCTCTTTCCTATACTCTGCAAACAAAAGAAATATAGGAAGTCCCCCTTAAGCCATTGCTTTCCCTCACCCTGTTACTCCAAATATGATTTATAAGTGACATCATCCTATGTTTATCCTCTGGATTAACTTCAGTTAACATGATTATCTTCCAGTTACAAACATGTTGCAGTGAATTGTATGATGTCATCATTCCTTATAGCTATGTTGCATTCATTACGCACATATGTACACACATGTACATAAAACACATCTTCACATAATTCACTCATCTCTCATTGGACATATAGGTTGACTCTAAGTCTTAGCTTTGTAATAAATGCTTCAAGGAATAATGGTGTGCAGATGTCCTTTGCTGGTGATAAATACCCAAAATGAAGCTGCTGAGTTTACTAACCTCAATTTTTTTTTATAATTTAATGTTGTTTTATTGAAACCAGTGTGATTTACAAAGTTCTTCATAGTTGAATCTTGTACATATAGTGAATCAGGGCCAATATCACCACTGGTGAGATCCTTCCACCATGTTTTTAGAGTATATCCCATACCACTACCCTCTGCCCCCACCCCCAATTTGCCAATATAATAGGCCCAATTAAAATTTATATTGTTAAGGGTTGAGTCTGTTGATTCCATTACTGTTTTACTTTGGCTTGTATATTTAGTTCTGTCCTCTTTTAACACCACCAATGGACCCGAGACCACTTGGCCCCTATCCTTTTATATTTGTGTTTCTCCTCCTTCACTCAATTTCTTTCCTTCTCCTCACTATACCCTGGAGACAAGGGTGACAACTCCCATTTAAACAACCCATTTCCTCACATAGATATTCTAAATAGCACATATAAGTTATATCATTTTGTATTTATCCCTCTTCTTCTGGCTTACTTCATTTAACATAATATATTTCAGATCAATCCATGTTGCAGCAAATTGCATGGTTGTATCGTTTTTACAGTAATGTAGTATTCCACTGTACACATGTTATATATTTTCCTGATCCACTTGTCTATTGTTGGGTTGATTCTAAGCCTTAACTATTGTACTAAATGAATACTGGTGTGCATACATACCTTTGGATGAATGTGTCTCTGTCCTGAAGATAGATACCAAAAGTAGGTTTGCTGGTTCATATGGCAACTCAATTTTAAAATTTTTGAGAAGACACACACTATTTCCCATAGTATTTGGACCAGTACACATTTCACCAGCAGTGGATAAAAATTCCTTTCTCTAGGTCAGAGTGGTAGAGCAGCAATATGGTATTTGCCTTGCACACAGCTGATTCAGGACAGACGTCAGTATGATCCACCAAGCCAGGAGCAATTTCTGAGTACATAGCCAGGAGTAACCCCTGAGTATCACCGAGTGTGGCCCCAAAACAAAACAAAACAAAAATTTCTTTCTCACTACATCTCTATCAACACAGATTGTTCCCGGTATTTTAATATGTACGATCCTCACTGGCATGGCATAAGATGATATTACATTGTTTTCTTGACTTTGATTTTCCCTAATGACAAATGATGATGAGCATTTTTCATGTGCTTGTTGGCCTTCTGTTAGTTTTCTTATCTTTTTTTTTGTTTTTTTTTTGTTTTTGTTTTTGTTTTTTCGAGCCACACCCATTTGATGCTCAGGGGTTACTCCTGGCTAAACACTCAGAAATTACCCCTGGCTTGGGGGGACCATATGGGATGCTGGGGGATCAAACCACGGTTGCGATCTTTCCTTGGCTAGCGCTTGCAAGGCAGGCACCTTACCTCTAGTGCCACTTCACTGGACCCCTTCTGTTAGTTTTCCTCAGAGAAGTGCCTGTTATTGTCTCTCCCCATTTTTTAAAAATTTTTATTGTGGCCCGAGTGAATTACAAATTGTTCACAGTAATATTTAAAGTACATAGTGATAATGAATTAGGGGCATTCCCACCAACAGTGTTGTCCTCCCTCCACCCCTGTTCCTATATCTCCCTCTTTTATCCCCAAGAATACTAGTGTAACTGGTCCCCACTTGTACAACTTGCTGTAGATTGGGTATAGATTCTGTTGTCGTTAACTTTGGGTTTGATGTTCAGATCTGATGACTTTTTATTTCCACTAAATATTCATGAGAGTGTCTGGACCTGGTACCATCCATTTTTCCCCCTCAATTTATGAGCTGAACAAGATGATTCAAGTAGTGGTTCTGTTGGAGAGATAGGAAAAGAAAAAGAAAAAACAAAATTAGGAGGAGTCCTTCTAGGTGTTATAAATATCAATTTAGAAGAGGAAAAGGAAAAAAGAAGAAAAAGGTAAAAAAAAAGCAATAACAACAAAAATACAAACAACAACAACAACAACAAAATAACCAAAGCCAGCAACTACTAAAAACAGACCTCAAAAAAAAAAAACAAAAAATAAAAACAAAACCAACTTGATCAAAGATGTGAAGGACCTATACAAAGAAAATTATAAAACCCTGCTCCAAGAAATAAGAGAGGATACAAGGAAATAGAAGCACATACCATGCTCTTGGATTGGCAGGATTAACATCATTAAAATGGCAATACTCCTCAAAGCATTGTACAGATTTAATGTGATCCCTCTAACGATACCCATGATTTTCTCCAAAGAAGTGGTTCAAACACTTCTAAAATTCATTTGGAACAATAAACACCCTTGAATAGCTAAAGCTATCCTTGGGAAAAGGAATATGGGAAGCATTACTTTCCCCAACTTTAAACTGTATCACAAAGCAATTGTTATCAAAACAGCATGGCATTGGAATAAATACAGACCCTCAGATTAGTGAAATAGGCTTTAGTACTCAGAGAATGTTCCCCAGACATACAAGCACCTGACCTTAGTAGAAATGCTTTCAGTTTTTCACCATTAAAAATAATGTTGGCTGGAGCCAAAGTGGTAGCACAATGGTAGTGTGTGCCTTACCCAGGAAGGAAGTGGGTTTAATCCCCATCATCACATATGGTCCCCCAAGCCAGGAGGGATTTCTGAGCACAGAACCAGGAGTAATCCCTGAACACTGCTGGGTGTGACCAAAAAAAAAAACAAACAAAAAAAAAAGGGGAAAAAAAGAATATTGCTGGCTATGGGCTTTTAATAAATTGCTGTTACTATTTTGAGGTCGATTCTTTCCACACTTATTTAGCTGAGGATTTCAATCATGAATGATTGTTGGATGTTGTCACATATTTTCTCTGTATTGATTGATATGGTCATATGATTTTTATCCTTCCTTTTAGTGATGTGTTGTATAATGTTGACTGATTTGCATATATTGAACCATACTGCATCCAGAATAAAACCCATTTCATCATGATGTATATTCTTGCTGATCTGTTGTTGGGTTAAGTTTGTTAAGATTCTTTTTAAAAGATTTTTGCATTATTGTTCATTGGTGAGATTGGTCTTAGTTTTCTTTCTTGGAAGTATCTCTGTCAGCTTTGGGAATGACTATGATATTAACTTCATAGCAAGAATTAGGGAGGATTTCCATCTCTTCAATTTTTGTTCGTTTGTTGGTTTTTCTATCTCTTTAATGTTTTAGAATACTTTAAGTATCAATGGTAATAACACTTCTCTGAATGTTTTATAAACCTGTAAAACCATCTGGTTCTAGACTCTTATCCTTGGGGAGGTTTTCAGTTATTATTTCAATTTACTTAATTGTAAACCATCTGGTTCTAGACTCTTATCCTTGGGAAGGTTTTCAGTTATTATTTCAATTTACTTAATTGTGATTGGTGAGTTTAAGCTTTCTACTTCTTTGTCACTCATTTGTGGGAGATTACATGTTTCCAGAAATATTTCCATTTCTTCTAGGTTTTCTAGTTTAACAAAGTACAGTTGTTTATAATTAGTTCTCATGATATCATGGATTTCTGAGGTTTCTGTTGTAATTTCTCCCCTTTCATTTCTGATATAATTTATTTGAGCATTTTATCTTTTGTTCTTGTGAATCTTGACATGGTTTGTCTATCTTATTTATTCTTTCAAAAAACCAGCTCCTGGTTTCATTACTTCTTTGTATTCTTTCCCTTGTTTTTATATTGTTGATTTCTGCTCTGGTCTTTATTATTTATCTTTATTATTTATTCTTTGTTGTTTGTTTTTCAGATATTTAAGGTGTGCTATAGGTTGTTGCTTTTGTCTTCTTTATCCCTCTCCTTATGGAGGCCTGTATTGCTATGACTAATCTAGTTACTTTATTTCTGTGTCCCATAAATTTTTTCTAAGTTCAATTCTGAGTTTACTGAGAACCCTCTATACTGTTTTTCATAAAAGTTGGTCACCACATCCTTACCAACATAGATTCTTCCTCTATTTTTGGTTTGTGCCATTCAATAGGTATATAAGGATACCTATTGTTGTCTTGATTTGGATTTCCCTACTAATAAGTTATGAAGAACATTTTTATGTGCCTAGTAGCCACCTTTTGGTCTTTCTTAAAGGTGTCTCTATTGCCTATTTCCATTTTTGCCAACAAGGCAAAAATTTATTATAAGAAAGAGGAAGATATTAGAGATACAGTATGAGGTCAGGGGTCTGTCTAGTGCAGTGGTTGGCAAGCCACGGCTTGCGAGCTACATGCGGCTCTTTACACTTTTTAATGCAGCTGTTCTGTGTGCTGGGCAGCCGCTGGAGGAGTCAGGACTCTGCTCCTAGCCTCTGTCAGTGCACGCCCTGTGTGCAGCCCCGGAGGCGGGCTCCACACAGTTCTGATCAGAACCAAGGCCAATGTTCACATTAGTGTTTGTGGCTTTGTCAGTCATTGTCAGGATGTAATTTTCTCTACATTGTAAGGCAAATTTTACAAAATGTAATGTTATCTATCAATATCGTTCTAAAGTTTTTGTTTTATTAGTTGTGTTGTTTGTATTCTCCTGACCTATGTGGATACTTGCATGCAGAATATTCTTAATAAAAATTTATTGAAACTAATAACAGTGAACCATTCTATGTATTTTCGGTTTTAAAAATGTGGCTCTCAAAATAAATTTCAATTGTGGTTTTGGTGAGATTTGGCTCAGTTGAAAAAAAGGTTGCCTACCACTGGTAGTGGACAAAGAGCCTATACAATCCTCCATATAGGATATTTATTGCTCAGTAATAAACAATCATAGGAAGAAAGGTGGATGACAAACGAATTCCTACTTAATGCTAACTAAGCCTAAGGGAGGGTTTACATTTCTTACTGGGGATGTACGAGGAAAGAGGAAACTAAAGTAAAATCTCTGAAGATTGTCTTCCTCTTGGGAAGGGTGATGGATAAAAGTCTATCTGGACTCCTGTCCACAGGGCAATCTTTGGGGGGCAAAGTCTTTTCAGGTAATTTACATTAAGAGCTCTCAGATTATTATCTGCACTTCATCTCAGTAGATCGGCTCTCCAAACTTACTTACTTCTTGAATGTCTTCATATCTGACACATTTTTCTTGCTTGTTTTTTTAATTTTTTGTTTGTTTGTTTTTTGGGACACACCCAACTTTCTCAGACATTACTCCTTGGCTATGTGCCCAGAAATCAGTCCTAGCAGGCTCTGGGGACTCTATGGGAGGCCAGAGATGGAAGCTATTTCAGTCATGTGCAAGGCAGATGTCCTACTCACTGTGCTATTGCTTCTGCTCCCACCTCTCTCCATTTTTAATGAAATTTTTAGCTTTTCCTTGGTTGAAATTTTGTCAGTTCTTTCTCCATCCTAAATATAGGTCTATTATATCTGCTTGTTGAGAACTAATGTTTTCTGCAAGACAGATTTTAGTCTTTTAGTTGTACTGTCTTTCATTTGCATACAGACACTTTTTGTTCTTTTTGTAGTCCCATTGGTTTAGTTTTGATTTTGTAGCTTTTGCCAAATGGATAGTATTATGGAAGGTTTTTTTGAGATCTGGGTATTGGGATGTCCTGAGAATATTTTTTTCAATGTTCTTTGTGGATTTAGGTTTTATATCAATTCTTTGATTCACTTTAAGTTCACTTTTGTGTAATTGTGCATTATGGATCCATTCTCAGTTTCTTAGATGAAGACATCTAATTCTTCCAACATCTAAATCTTCCAGCATCTTTTGTCTATTTAACTGTCTTTATTCTATTTAATGCTCTCAGTTTCTTTGTCAAAAATTAGTTGACAAATATGGGGATTTATCCTTGAATATTCTTTTTTAACTCATTGGTCATAGAATTTTAATTTTATTATTACACTGATTGATCCCTAATACTGTAGAATAGATTCAATTTGGGTAATAAGATACCTTGAACTTCTTATATTTTAGTATGGCTAAGTTATTTAGGGTCTTTTTGATTCCTTTAGACAAAATTAAAAAGTTAACATTGATGTAAATGAAGTAACATTGATGTCATTTCCAGGGTTGTTTACTAGTATAGAAAGCAGGCTGGAATATAATGCAAAAGTCAATCTGGTGAAGCTAAGTTATCCACCACAATATATACTTCTACTGATTTTCAGAATTTTTCTCTTTTCTTTATTTTATGTGAGTAAATTTTAAACCCAAGATAATAAACTTCCACCCTATAACACATTACCAGGGATGTTTTCTATGTAACAATTATTTTTCCTACTATACAATATAAAAGTAGTTTATTATATTGCCCATATTAAATGCCATAAAAGACTTCTACTACAAATCCTAATTCTATCTCTGATAAGAATATAACATTATTAATCGTGATCACTTCTTACATTTGTTTGCAATTATTTTATTACACATTTTTTCTTTGGCCAACATCATATGGTTAATATTCTTTATTAGAAGTAGACAGACATAGTTTTTGGAGAGATAGCATGGAGGTAGTGCATTTGCCTTGCATGCAGAAGGACAGTGGTTCGAATCCTGGCATCCCACATGGTCCCCCGAGCCTGCCAGGAGCGATTTCTGAGCACAGAGCCAGGACTAACCCCTGAGTGCTGCCGAGAATGACCCCCCCAAAAAAAACAAAACCAAAACAAAAGATAAAGAAGTAGACATAAACAAAATTTCTGAACCATGGACATGAGCCCTAGATAGATTTAATTTTTTTGAATTGTTGTATTGTTTTGTTGATTAGATTCTGGTCTGAACTGGGGCAATTGGTGGCAAGATATGTATGCACTGGTGAAGCAATGGATGTTGAACATTTGAATAATTGAAAATCAATTATTATAGATGAGTTTGTAATTATTTATATCATAGTGATCTGATTTTAAAAATTATACCAAAATAAAGTTTAAAAAATAGAAAAAATTGCACCATTAGTACTAAAGGTATCATAGCAAGTGCATTTGTTTCAAAAGCAATAGTCTTCCTAATTACATAGTAGCAACACTTTTTCATCTAGATTCTTAAGGCCAATAACCTTGTTTTTTGTTTGTTTGTTTGTTTTGGCTTTTGGGTTACACCCAGCAGCACTCAGGTGTTACTCCTGGATCTATGCTCAGAAATTACTCCTGGCAGGCTTGGAGGACCATATGGGATGCAGGGATTCGAACCACCGTTCTTCTGCATGCAAGGTAAACATCTTACCTCCATGCTATCTCTCCAGCCCCAACCTTGTTTTATTTTTATGAAGTTACCTTTCAAAATGGTTATTCCAAGGCCCAAAATAGAAAAATGGCCATGGTAAGTTAAATTCAAAAAATTCTTTATGATATTATTCTGTTTCTTGGTAGAAACATTTCTCTCATGGACTTCAGAATATTCAAGCATAGAAAACTAGGTTATGAAGATGGGAAGAAAAGAAATGAGAAGTGCATTATCAGATGAATCTTTCAGACAGTTGGTTCCTAGATGAATATATTTAAGCTTAAAATTTTTATATGTTGAGCTAGAGAGACAGATTATACCACAGAGCACCCCAAATCCTTATAGTGTCAGGACACCTCCAATGAGCACTTCCAAATCCTAGATCTAAATTGAATTACCCAGATGGTTGTTATCATCAGAAATGTCAGTTTCCTCTCAGCATGTGTAGGAGCACCTTTCCCCCAAAGCAACATATATTTACTATGACTAAGTACATATGTTAAGGGTTGGAGAGATGAAACAGCAACTACAGTGTGTGTATTGCATGTGGCTGAACTTTTTTTCTATTTTATTGAAACTATTGTTGTTTACAAGGTTATTCATAGTTGAGTTTCAGACATGGGTTTCATACAATGAATTAGGGCCAATTCCACCATTAATTTTATTCCTCCTCCACCACGTTCCCAAAGTGTATCCCATACCGACATTCTTTGTGCTCCCCCCCACCCTCGCCTACCAGGATAACAGGCTCATTTAAAGTTTAGATGACTAGAGCTTGAGTCTTTTGATTCCATTGTTTTGAGGGCTTGTATATTTAGTTTTGTCTCTTATTTTATCTCCACCAATGGATCTGAGACTACTTGGCCCCTGGCAACCATCTTTTCATAACTGTATTGTTCTTCCTTCACTCAGTTTTTTTTTGATCTTCTGCTTATACTCTTGGGACCAAGGGTGTTTGAGACAACTCCTATTTAGGCAATTGCATTTCTTCATACAGTTTTTCTAAATACCACAAGAAGTGATATCATTCTGTATTTATCCTTCTTCTGGCTTATTTCATTTAACATAGTATCTTTCAGAACAATTATGTTTTGGCAAATTGCATGGGTGTGTCACTCTATATCTATGTGGTATTCCATTGTATTTATGTACCACATTTTCATGATCCACTCATCTTTTGTTGAACATCTAGGTTGATTCTATTTTAGCTATTTTACTGAATGCTGCAATGAATAGTCATGGGTGTACATCCTTTCGGATGAATATTTTACTATCCTGTGGATAAATACCCAAAAGAGGGATTGTTTGGTTCTGTGGCAGCTCAATTTTGTATTTACTCAGAACCCTCCATATTGTTTTACATAGGGGTTGGACCAGGCAGCATTCTCACCTGCATTCTCACACATCCTTGCCAACAGAGATTTTTCTCAGTTTTTTTGTTATGTGCCGTCCTCACTGGTATAAGATCATATCACATTGTTGTCTTGATTTGGATTTACCTAATGATAAGTGATGATGAACCTTTTTCTTTCTGTGCCTGTTGGCCATCACTTGCTCATTCTCAAAAAAGCATCTGTTTATTTCTCCTCTCCATTTTTTGAAGGGGTTTTTAGCTTTTATGAAGTTAACTTTTGTGAGTACTTTATATATTCTAGATATCAAACCTTTATCTGATGCAATCCAGATCCAAATTTAGACATTATTCTTCAAGGACTTAGAACAATAAATTATGAAGTTTGTGTGCAACCATAAAAGACCCACAATACCCAAATCCATATTGAAAAACAGAAAGCGGGGAGGCATCTCATTACTGAACTTGAAGTGATCAAAACAGCATGGTATTATAAGAAAGACAGACTTTCAGACCAATGATTCAGAATAGAATATTCAGTAACAAACCCTCAAGTAAATGGTCAATTAATCTTTGACAAAGGAGCCAAGAACTTAAAATGGAATAAAGACAGTATCTTTAACAAATGGTGTTGTAACAATTGGATATTCATGTGTAAGAAATTAAAGATTGACCCATATCCCTTACCTTATACAAAAGTTAACTCAAAGTGGATTAAAAACCTTGAGATTAGACCTGAATCTATAAAGATCAATGAGGAAAATATAGACAAAATACTCCAACACTTAGACCTCAAATAAATATTTAATGACAGGATGCCAATGGCTATTGCATCAATATGAATAAATGAGACTACCTCAAATTTAAAAGTATGTAAGGCAAAAGAAATACAAACATAACTTAGCAGACTGAAAAAATTTTTGCACTAAACACATCTGAACTGGTTTAGAACATGAGACCCCATATGGTTTCTTCTCCCATCCAGCATCCAGGAGTGGTTCCTAAGTACAGAACCAGAAGTAATGCCTGAGCCTACTGGGTGTGGCTGCCAAATTAAAAAAAATAAATAAAAAGTTTTCAAAGGATCACATATTTAAAAATCTTTATCACTCCCCTCCATAACAGGAGATGTCTATGAAAACATCTGCTATCAGGAGAGGGTGTGTATTATCAGCATGTTGCTTTCTCTCTCTTTTTTTTCTGGTCACACTTTATAACTAGTAACCAGATCAGTTTTGCTGGGAGAAAGAATATGATGCCAAACACAGCTTATATTACCACTTAGCATATGGACTATTAGCAAGCTAAAGGCAGTTTTTTTCAAGTAGAAAGCAATTAACATCAAAGGAGAGAGTATTCTCACTCCATAAATGCAGACATCTGCAGGGTATTCTCTGTTTGGGACTTTCCAGAGGATCCACTCAATAATTGTCTACCTTAGACAATTCTGCTATTACTGATTTTGTTGGCAATATATTCAAGTGGTCTGAAAACACCTACAAGATGAAAAACACTCGTGTTCAAAACTCCTTTAAAAATGGACAATTTTAATTTGTTATGAGCTCTTAAATAAAAAAATTCAGATAAAACACCAAAATAGATATATTAATTTCTAACTGCTCACCACCATCTTTCCAACTCTTCCAAGTTACCATTTATTTCTTTGCTGAGCATTTTAAGTTAGAGAAATTTACCTTTCCTTACATTACATTCTTTTTTTTTAAACAACTTTATTACATACATGATTGTGTTTAGGTTTCAGCAATGTAAAGAACACCACCCATCACCAGTGCAACATCCCCATCACCAATGTCCCAAATCTCCCTCCTCCCCACCCAACCCCCGCCTGTACTCTAGACAGGATTTCTATCTCCCTTGTACATTCTCATTATTAGGATAGTTCAAAACATAGTTATTTTTCTAACTAAACTCATCACTCTTTGTGGTGAGCTTCCTGAGATGAGCTGTAACTTCCAGCTCTTTTCTCTTTTTTGTCTAAAAGTTATTATTGCAAGAATGGCTTTCATTTTTCTTAAAACCCATAGATGAGTGAGACCATTCTGTCTCTCTCTCTCTCTCTCTCTCTCTCTCTCTCTCTCTGACTTAATTCACTCAGCATAATAGATTCCATGTACATCCATGTATAGTAAAATTTCATGACTTCATCTCTCCTGACAGCTGCATAATATTCCCTTGTGTATAAGTACCACAGTTTCTTTAGCCATTTATCTGTTGAAGGGTATCTTGGCTGCTTCCAGAGTCTTGCTGTGGTAAATAGTGCAGCAATGAACATACGTGTAAGGAAGGGATTTTTGTATTGTATTTTTGTGTTCCTAGAGTATATTCCTAGGAGTAGTATAGCTGGGTCCTATGGGAGCTCAATTTCCAGTTTTTGGAGGAATCTCCATATTGCTTTCCATAAAGGTTGAACTAGACGGCATTCCCACCAGCAGTGGATAAGAGTTCCTTTCTCTCCACATCCTCACCAACACTGCTTGTTCTCATTCTTTGTGATGTGTGCCAATCTCTGGGGTGTGAGGTGGTACCTCATAGTTGTTTTGATTTGCATCTCCCTGATGATTAGTGATGTGGAGCATTTTTTCATGTGTATTTTGGCCATTTGTATTTCTTCTTTGTCAAAGTGTCTGTCCATTTCTTCTCTTTATTTTTTGATGGTATTAGATGTTTTTTCTTGCAAATTTCTGTCAGTGACTTGTATATTTTGGAGATTAACCCCGTGTCTGATGGTTATTGGGTGAATAGTTTCTCCCACTCAGTGGGGGGCTCTTGTATACTGGGCGCAATTTTTTTTTGAGGTGCAGAAGCTTCTCAGTTTAATATATTCCCATCTGTTAATTTCTGCTTTCAATTGCTTGTAGAGTGCAGTTTCCTCTTTGAAGACACCTTTAGTCTCAATGTCCTGGAGTGTTTTACCTACATGTTGTTCTATATATTTTATGGTTTCAGGTCTGATATTGAGTTCTTTCATCCATTTGAATTTAGCCTTTGTAGCTGGGGGTCTAAATTCAATTATTTGCGAGTGACTAGTCAGTTGTGCCAACACCACTTGTTGAAGAGGCTTTCTTTGCTCCATTTAGGATTTCTTGCTCCTTTATCAAAAATTAGGTGATTTTATGTCTGGGAAACATTCTCTGAGTATCCAAGCCTATTCCACTGATCTGAGGGCCTGTCTTTATTCCAATACTATGCTGTTTTGATAATTATTTCTTTGTAGTACAGTTTAAAGATGGGGAAAGTAATTCCTCCCATATTCTTTTTCCCAATAATTGCTTTAACTATTCTAGTGTGTTTATTGTTCCAAATGAATTTCAAAAGTGCCTGATCCACTTCTTTGAAGAATGTCATGGGTATCTTATAGGGGGATCACATTAAATCTATACAATACTTTGGGGAGTATTGCTATTTTAATGATGTTAATCTTGCCAATCCATTAGCAGGGTATGTGCTTCCATTTCTGCTTGTCCTCTCTTATTTCTTGGAGCAGAGTTTTATAGTTTTCTTTGTATAGGTCCTTCTTTTTTTAGTCAAATTGATTCCAAGATATTTGAGTTTGTGTGGCACTATTGTAAATGGGGTTGTTTTCTTAATGTCCATTTCATCCTTATTACTATTGGTGTATAGAAAGGCCATTGACTTTTGTGTGTTAATTTTGTAGCCTGCCACATTGCTATATGAGTCTATTGTTTCTAGAAGCTTTTTGGTAGAGTCTTTAGGGTTTTCTAGATAGAGTATCATACCATCTGCAAACAGCAAAAGCTTGACTTCTTCCTTTCCTATCTGGATTCCCTTGATAGCTTTTTCTTGCCTAATCACTATAGCAAATACATCCAGTGCTATGTTGAATAGGAGTGGTGAGAGAGGACAGCCTTGTCTTGTGCCAGAATTTAGAGGAAAGGCTTTCAGTTTTTCTCCATTGAGGACAATATTTTCCTCTGGCGTGTGGTAGGTGGCCTTAACTATATTGAGAAAGGTTCCTTTCATTCCCATCTTGCTGAGAGTTTTGATCAAGAATGGGTGTTGGACCTTATCAAATGCTTTCTCTGCATCTATTGATATGATCATATGATTTTTATTTTTCTTGTTGTTGATGGTTTGTATTATGTTGATAGATTTACATATGTTAAACCAGCCTTGCATTCCTGGGAAGAAACCTACTTGATCAAAGTGGATGATCTTCTTAATGAGGCATTGAATCCTATTTGCCAGGATTTTGTTCAGGATCTTTGCATCTTTGTATTCATCAGCAATATTGGTCTGTAATTTTCTTTTTTGGTAGCATCTCTGTCTGGTTTAGGTATCAAATTGATGTTGGCTTCATAAAATCTATTTGGAAGTGTTCCTGTTTTTTTGATTTCATGAAAGAGTCTTGCCCGGATTGGTAGAAGTTCCTCTTGAAAGGTTTGAAAGAATTCATTAGTAAATCCATCTGGGCCTGGACTTTTGTTTTTGGGCAGACAGTTGATTACTGTCTTAATTTCCTCAATAGTGATGGGTGTGCTTAGATATGGTACATCCTCTTCATTCAACTGTGGAAGATAAGAGTCCAAAAATTTATCTATTTCTTCCAGGTTTTCATTTTTAGTGGCATAGAGTTTCTCAATGTAGTTTATGATTACCCTTTGGATCTCTACCATATCAGTAGTGATCTCTCCATTTTCATTCCTAATATGAGTTATCAAGTTTCTCTCTCTCTCTTTCTTTGTTAGTTTTGCCAGTGGCCTATCAATCTTGTTTATTTTTTTCGAAGAACCAACTTCTGCTTTCGTTGATCTGTTGGATTGTTTTTCGGGTTTCCACTTCATTGATTTCTGCTCTCAGCTTTGTTATTTCCTTCTGTCTCCCTATTTTTGGGTCCTTTTGTTGAGTACTCTTTAATTCTATGAGCTGTGTCATTAAGCTATTCAGGTATGCCCCTTCTTCTTTCCTGATGTGTGCTTGCAAAGCTATAAATTTTCCTATCAGTACCGCTTTTGCTGTGTCCCATAGGTTCTGATAGTTTGTGTCTCCATTGTCATTTGTTTCTAGGAAGGTTTTGATTTCCTTTTTGATTTCATCTCGGACCTACTGTTTATTTAGTATTAGGCTGTTTAACTTCCAGGTAGTAAAGTTTTTCTTCTGTGTCCCTTTGTAGTTCATATATAATTTCAGGGCTTGTGGTCAGCGAAGGTAGCCTGCAAAATTTTTATCCTCTTGATATTATGGAGGTATGTTTTGTGTGCTAGCATGTAGTCTATCCTGGAGAGTGTCCCATGTACGTTAGAGAAGAATGTGTATCCAGGCTTCTGGGGGTGGAGTGTCCTGTATATATCTACTAGGTCTCTTTCTTCCATTTCTCTTTTCAGGTCTAGTATATTCTTGTTTGGTTCAGTCTGGTTGACCTGTCAAGATTTGACAATGCCTTGTTGAGGTCTCCCACAATTATTGTGTTGTTATTGATATTATTTTTCAGATTTGTCAACAATTTTTTAAAATATTTTGCTGGCCCCTCATTTGGTGCATATATGTTTAGGAGAGTGATTTCTTCTTCCTGCACGTATTCCTTGATTAATACAAAATGTCCATCTTTGTCGCTTACAACTTTCCTAAGTATAAAGTTTGCATCATCTGATATTATTATGGCCACTCCAGCTTTTTTATGGGTGTTGTTTGCTTGGATGATTTTCCTCTAGCCTTTTATTTTGAGTCTATGTTTCTTCTGACTATTCAGGTACATTTCTTGTGGCAGCAGAAGTTTTGATTGAGTTTTTTGATCCAGTTAATCACTCTGTGTCTCTTAATTGGTGCATTTAGTCCATTGACATTGAGAGAAATAATTGTCCTGGGAGTTAGTTTCATCTTTTTATAGAAGTTTGGTGTGTCTGTTGGTCAGTCTTGTCTTATAGTAGGCCGTTCAGTTTTTCTTTTAAGAATGGTTTTGAGTCTGTTAAGTTTCTGAGATGTTGTTTGTCTGTGAAACCATGTATTGTTCCTTCAAACCTGAAAGTGAGTTTTGCTGGGTGCAGTATTCTAGGTGAAGCATTTATTTCAATGAGTTTTGTCACTATGTCCCACCACTGCCTTCTGGCCTTGAGTGTTTCTGGTGACAGGTCTGCAGTAAATCTCAAGGATTTTCCCTTGAATATAATTTCTCTTTTCAATTTTGCTGCTTTAACAATTTTGTCTCTATCTGTGGGATTCGTCATTGTGACTAGGATGTGTCTTGGGGTGTTTTTTCTGGGGTCTCTTTTAGTTGGTACTCTTCAGGCATGCAGGATTTGATCGCATGTATTCATTAGCTCTGGTACTTTCTCTTTAATGATGTTCTTGACCGTTGATTCTTCCTGGAGATTTTCTTCCTGGGTCTCTGGGACTCCAATGATTCTTAAGTTGTTTCTGTTGAGCTTATCATAGACTTCTATTTTCATCTGTTCCCATTCTTTGAGTAATTTTTTTATTCTTTGATCATTTGCTTTAAGGCTTTTTTCCAATTTCTTCTGCTGTATGGAGTTGCTATTCATCTCATATTCCAGTGTACTAATTCTATCCTCAGCTGCTTTTAAGCTGTGGTAAAGCTTAACCATGTTTTTCTTCAACTCATCTACTGAGTTTTTCGGACCTGTTATTTGACCTGAAATTTCAGTTTGGAGTTTTCTGATTTCTATACTCATATTCTCTTGATTCTTATTAGTGTTCTCTTCTATACTTTCTTTGAGTTCTTTGAAAACTTCCAGATTGCGACTCTAAACTCCTTATCTGAGAGGCTGACTAGTTGGTTGGTTATGTTCACGTCATCAGAGTTGCCATCGTCATTCTCTACGTCTGGTGCTGGCCTGCGTTGCTTCCCCATTGTCACACTTATATTGTGGTTTTTTTCTACATGTTGTGGTTGTATTCATTGGCTAAATGATGTGGATGGCTGGGAAGTGAAGTGGATCAGCCATGCTCCTCTGGCTCCACCCTTTCTGGGCTTGTAAATTCACCTCCAGGGAAGACTCCAGGGAAGGCAAGCCATCTGCAGATGAGCCACACACAGGATGAAATCAGGCCAAAAATGGAGCACAGCACAGAACACAGGCAGATAGGGGTGCTGACAGCTGAGTTCCAGCAGAGTTCAGCGGCTTCCCCTTTCTGGGCTTATAAACTCATGTCCAGGGAAGGCTCCAGGGAAGGCGAGCCATCTGCAGATGAGCCACACACAGGATGAAATCAGCCCAAAAATGGAGCACAGCACAGAACACAGGCAGATAGGGGTGCTGGCATCTGAGTTCCAGCAGAGTTCCCCAATTCTGTCTCTCCCTCTGAAGCAGGCAGGATCACGGGCAGGAACGCTGATGAAATCCATTTTCAGGCAGCTGGAAACCACATGGCCCAAGATGGCTTTTGTGCCCTTCTGACTCCCAGCAGAAACCAGCAGGAATCAGTGTGTGTATATCCCGACCCATCTCTGAAGCAGGCAGGATCACCAGCAGAAACACTGATGAAAGCCAGTCTCAGGCAGCTGAGAACAGCATGACCCAAGATCTCCTTACATTACATTCTGCCAAGACTCATACTGCTGGACTCCTAAATATATCCATGTTGTGAATTTTTGTAGTTTATCTCTTAAATGCATTTGTCATATAAATGTATGTAAGGCATGATATTTCATGCTTGTAGTTCAACTTATCATTGAATTGAACCAGCATGATGCTCTGTAAGATTTCAGATTGACCATGTTCACTTTAGACAATATTCTAATAGAGAATAAAAAAGCTAATGCAGATCTAAGATAGAATTTTATTTTTTATCAGAGAGATAAGAAAAATAATCAATAGATGCATCATTTTACACAAAGCAGCTAATTTTGTGTTGATTAATTGAAGGAGAGAATAATCTATATCACTCTATGATTGCTGTAACAATATATATTAATAACATACTATCATTCTACAGATGTCCTTTGTTGTTTTATTTTTATATGCAAATGGTGAATTAAAAGTTACATGAAGAAAGGTTCAACTCAGCATTCCTCAAGATTTTGATGCTCTTTACCTCTACTATAGTTTCATAAATAAGATAATTTGGTTTTCTCTAACTATATTATTGGTAAAAGATCAGTTATATTTAGAATAACATGACATTTTGTCCTCCATATCTCATATCATCTCAAGTTTCTAATTCTCTTCAATGTATATAACCTTTACATTAGCAAAGGAAACATACTGAGTTAAGTAGTTCAAGCTACCATAACTACAAAGCTCTTAAATTCTTGGCCACACCCATTTTATGCCTACAGATGATTAAAAAATTAAATAAAAGCCTTTCACACCTGTCATACACGTCTTGTGATTTCCCATGTTTCTTTAAGTTTATGCAGAGTTAAAATATTTTTCCTTGTGTTTTTTTCTAAGACTATAATAAGAAGTGATCTCATTATATTTATATGTGCTGAGGTTGATAAATACTAATAAATTACTAGAGTCATTCGATGTCTCACTGTCTTGCCTCAATTGCACCACATCCCATGCTGTATTGAGTAATGGTAATGCTATCATTTTCTCTGGATATAACCTGTCTCATTCCTTTCTCTGGTATATGTGCCAAATATGGTTTTGAAAGCTTGTTTTTTGATATTTTTTTGTGGGGAACAATACTGTATTCAGACTCACCTTCAGAAAATAATAGCTATATTCAAAACAGGGTAATTTAAGGTACATTTATTTACAAAGAAAAGTAGGCAGACCACAGGGAAAACGCACAAAATGTTATTGTAACATATAATTAATACCAGAAATTTTTTACTACTATTCAAAGGATTAGGAAAACAGTTACTAGAATTTAGAAAAAGAAAGTTGGATCAAGGAGGTTGCCTTTAGAAAAATAGTAACCTTTAATAAAACTTGAAGAATTTCACAATGGAGACTAAAAATATAACCCATCTGAAACTCTCCACGCTTTTAGCTTTTTTTAAGGTTCTACACATCTGAAATAAATAGCATATAGGGTTTGAGAAAACTAATTTATAGAGAATTGTGAGGAATGATGAAGAGATAAATGGAGGGTAGATGAGTATTTGGTAGTGGTAGACGTGGTACTTGTATTTTTGCAATTTGAAGGTAAGTCAGATAATAATTTCTGACATTTTAAATATGTGGTATAAAAATAACAAAGAGTTTTGGGGCCAGAGTGGTGGCGCAAGCCATAAGGATTCAGCTTTGCCCACTCTAGCCTAGGATAGACCAAGGTTTGATCCCCTGGAGTCCCATATGGTCCCCCAAGCCAGGAGCGATTTCTGAGCCCATAACCAGGAGAAACCCCTGAGCATCACCAGGTATCGCAAAAAAAAAAAAAAAAAAACCAAAACCCAAAACAAAACAAATAAAAAAAAAACTAAAACTCTCAGTCAACGGACCAGAAATTTAAGCAGAAGGTTTAGGTCACATGTCTCTCTTGTGACTAACCCTATATACATATTCTACCAAGCATAAATAGGTGTAGCCATGGGATTCCTTGAGTATTCCAGGGGTAACTTTGAGAGAACAGCACTGTAGAGTTCAAGCAGTTCTGTGTCCTTGGGCCCTCACATAAAATCACCAGATGATTAGCTAAAATGACTCTGGATTCCCTAAAACAAATGGGATGCGAAACAAAAACTAAATTTCAGGCCACAAAGGTTAAGAAGCTCTTTTATAGAGATATTTCAGTTGCCTAAATTCCCTGTCCTTATTCTGGTTTTGAAACAAAGTTATAATCTTCTGGCAAATATTTAAAATATTATCTGTTATTTGAGAGGGAAGTTACAAAGCTCATTGATCCAAGACTCTATTTTTGCTTTTTATTTTATTATGTTAACAGAATAGAAAATAGAGACTCAAATGTATGTTACACACACACATCCTTCTATGTTCTTATTTTGGTGTATGTGTGTGTGGGAAACCCACTAATGTTCATGAGTTATCCTGTCTCTGCATGCAGGATTTACTCTTGGTCATTGTTCATGGGATGCTAGGGATCAAATCCAGGTCAGCCATGTGCAAGACAACTGATTTGCACTCTTTGCAGCCTCATGTTTGCTGAGTTTTGATGAGCAATAGTTGAGAATGATGTTGTATCTCAATAGATTGTAACTTAGTATTTTTTTATAAATCCAGAGCTGTTACCTGAGATTTTTCTCTCTTATAGAAGAAAAAATTTATATGACCTTGATAGACTTGATATTTTTAAAAATTGTCTCTGAATTCAGAATCTAACCTAAAATAGCTAATTTTCTGAAAGTAAGTTTATCTTCTGTAGTATAATAGTTAATTATATAGGACACCATTTTTTAAAATTAATTAGTATAATGCATTCAGTATGGCAAATATCGAACACTTTTTTATTTCTTTAAGCCAGACAAAAACAATGAGGCTGTTGCTTTTTTATCTAAGACACTTAAACCTTGAATTGCTAAGACTTTATCTAATGTCATAAAATTAGACAATAGTGATTATATGAGATTTTAGGATATACCTACCCAAGTTTTTAACTTTTAGAAATCTATGAATTGAGACATAATTTAGACATCATAAGCATATATCTTGCCTCCACAGGGGCCCAAATTCAATCCCCAGCACTTCTGAGGTGACAATGGTGGCCCCCCAAACCACTGGATCCTAGAGATGCCATGTTGTTGAAGTTTACCATGGACATATCCACCCTAGTTTAATAACCTTTATTGATATCTCCATGCCTCTTGGATATGCTGTGAAGTTCTCAAAATATTTGAAAGTTGTTATTTGAAAGTTGTTAAGAGAGTAGTTTATTTGTTGCTGTTGTTTTGGAGCCACACTGGCAATATTCAGAGATTATTTCTGGCTCTTTATTCAGAGATTACCTCAGGTGGAGCTCTGGGGATCACATATGATGTCTGGATCAAATCCTGTTGTCTATGAGCAAGGCAAACACCCTATGCACTGTACTCTCCTGTGCCTAAAAGTATATATTTAAAACTTATCATCACAAGGTTCAAGGTGATAGTTTGGAGGATGGAACACATGCCAGCAGCAGATGGTTGATGGCCACTGTGTCCCCCTGGGTAGGTCTGATGACCTCTGGGATTTCTGAAGAATAACACCAGGATGGAGTACCATCAGCAAAGAACCTAATAATGAAGGGCCTAACCCCAAGAAAAAGTCAATTTTGTAACTGCCAATGTAGCAAATAGAAATAGCTAATTGTGGTTATTATTTTACAGCAATTTAATGATCATATTATTGTCTTCTACTCTTAAAACTACTATAAATGATAAATTATTCTCAATTAAAAATTAATTTAAGTGGCAATTTAAAAGGTCCGAAAGAAAAACACCTCAAGAGCATCTATCTTGCATTTTTTTCTTACTTCTTTATAAGCACTATGGTTACAGACATGTTCATAATTAGGTTTAAGCCATAATATACACCTAGCCTTCACTAGTTTAAATTTTCTGCCACCAATGTCCCCCATTTCTCTCTTCCCTTACTCCCTGCCTGCTTTTGAGACAGGCATTGTATTTCTCTCTCTCTCTCATTATCATGGTAATTGTTAGTGTAGTTATTTCTCTAATTGCACTTAACACTCTTTCTGGTAAGCTTTAATTCATGGGATGGTCCTTCCATCCTTCATCTTTATTGTCTCTAGGTATTATTACTGTACTGTCTTTTATTTTTCTTAAATCCCACAGGTGAGTGAGACTATTCTGTGCTTATCTCTTTCCCTCTGACTTATTTCACTCAACATAATAGTCCCCATAGCCATCCTTGTATAATCAGCAACTTTTGTGACTTAATTTTTTTTTACATCTGCATAGTATTCCACTATATAGATGTATCACAGTTTCTTTAGCCACTCATCTGTTTTGGGCATCTGTGTTTTTTTTTTATATTTTTGTCTATTGTAAATAGAGCTGCTATAAACATAGTAGTGCAGAAGGATTTATTGAATTGTGTTTTTGCGGTCCTAGGGTATATCCCTAAAAGTGTTATTGCTGGATCATATGGGACCTCAATGTCCAGTTTTTCAAGGAATATCCATACTGTTTTCCAGAAACACTGGACTAGATGGAATTCCCACAAGCAGTAAATGAGTTCCTTTATCCCCACATTCCCTCTAGCCAGTGGTTGTTCTTTCTTGTTCTTTGTGATGTGTGCCAGTCTCTGTGGTGTAAGATGATATCTCATTGTTGTTTTTATTTGCATTTCCCTGATTATTAGTGATGTAGAAGATTTTTAAGTCCCATTTTAATAATTTGCTACTGATACCTGCATTTATTTAATTCAAGGAAGTATTAGGCTTAATGGCTTAAAAATTTAATAGCTTACAATATTAGGCTATGATTTAATTCACAAGTAATGCCAATGTCAAAATATGTTTCTTGGATAATGTATTAATTAAGAAAAACTAGGAAAAGCTTATTTCTTTTAGTTAGTTTGATAGTTAAGGCCAAAGTGCTTAACGCCACAAACAAGCACAAAATTTCCTGTTTTTGCCGTGCACATATTTCAGCTACATGATGTCGAATAGATCTTCAGATTTCTTTTGCTGCTGAAATCAGTTGGGAAATTGTGCCCAGTAAATCCCTGAAACTTCATCATCTCTGAAGCGTCCATGTGAAAGCCCACACCATTCTATGCAATATGAGCTATCTGGTGACATTCTGATAACTCTATTTTCCACTGTAACTAATTCCAACTTACTTGCCAACAGCTTCAGCCATCAGCTTAACACTTGCTAGAGGGGAAAAGAAGATTAAGAGATGGAAATGTGTGTAAAGAATATTTAACAAGACTCATTTTTGGTAAGGAGAAATCCACATTGCTCTAGGGAGATGCCGGTGCTGCCTAAGAACTGACTCAATGCAAGTTCTGTTACTAGCTATCCTTTTCTGTGTTCATTCAATTAAAAGGTTGCTGGGTAGAATCTATGGGCGGAAATTCAGGCAACAGAGGGTGGAGTTGGAAAAAGAAGTTCATACTTAAGTCACAGTCTACGGATAAGAAAGAATTTGAATATTAATGCACAACCTTGAGAATTAAGTTCTCTGTCCAGCAACCTTAAGAGCTGGCAGCTGGTTAAGGGTTGATAAGAGATTCTGATGAGGGAATGGGGGTTTGAGGGGGGGGGAGGGTTTGGGGAGGAACCAGTTCCCAGGCAAAGCTCTCATCCCTTGTTGGCATTAGAAAGAATTACAATGCATGATTCAGAATCTAATTTTGTTAGCTGGTGATTGGCTCCCACCAGACTCTGGCCTCACAATGTGTTCTATTAAGTAATGGGAATTGTGCTGAGTTCTTTTACTAGCTTCATGCTTCCCACCCCATTTTCCTTCACAGTGCTTCCTTCCCATGTCTTAGTCATAAATTGAGGTGCTCTAACTGACCAATCCATTTTAAAAGGCATTTTGAAATGTTTCTATAGTGCAGAGCTCATCAAAACATAGAAGGATGCCAGCAGTGCACTGCACTGATTTTTAAAATTTAATTCTAAGATTTTACTCTTGGTCTGCATGAGGCCTAATAGCATCACCTTGTCATGATGGGCAAAATCCAGATGGGAAATGGACAGTTTAACTTAAACTGTCCATTTCCTAACCCTTATTTGGTAGATTTGTCCAAAGAGAGGCTTTTATCATGGGCAAAGAATAAATCTCCATGAAGAAATACCAAATAAACATTCTGTGTGAGAAATCATTTGGTTTATGTTAACTTCACAAAAAAAGGCAAGTGAATGAAAATCAACTCTCCAACTGGTTTTTCTTACCCTTTGTAGTCAAAGCCAGATGTCTGTCAAAGCATCTTTTATCCTTTATACTATGATTTATATTATCAATGATGAAACTCATTTTAAATCAAGTAACTTGCACCTCTATTAAAAGGTGGCATTAATCGCTCAGAGAATACACAATGTCTATTTTACATTCTCATAAAACCTTGCAGGAATTGCTTTTTCAGAGAGATAATAGGGCCAATTTCTCTTAACAGTAAGAAATAAGAATAAGTAAACATTTTTATTTTCTCTTCTTTGAAGAATTCCCTAAATTATTATCAATCAATGAGCATGAGGTATCATTGGACAGAAAGTTTTTAACTCAAAAATCATTCCAAAAAGTTCTTTTCATCAAATTAAAACATCAGACTTATTTTAATTAAAATAATTTAACTAAAATAATTGAGCATTTAAAGAGAAAATCATAAATAATTGAAGAATCTGAGATTTATATTGCAATTTTTAAACTTCCAAGAGTAATGATACCAGTTTCAGATAAATGCAGCTTGTTTCATAATAGAAGAACGGGTCCTTCAAAGGATTTCAGAAGACCTGGACTCTATTTTCATTCTGGCAGAAACTAATCATAGCAGTTGTAGTATGTCACTTTCTGGACCAATTTTCTCATTTGTTAACATGAGGGAATTGGCTTGTTCAGAAGGTGATATTCTTGACTTGGAAGGCAGCTTCCAGATGTGTTTCCTATGACAAGTGACATTTTTAAAATCCGCAATCGAATTCCATTAGGGAGGCATGCATTACTCACTTTCTTACAGAACTCATTCTGTTTTCAAATCGTTTGATTTGAAAGTAAGTGAAGTAAGTTGAAAGTAAATGAAGAATGAGTTCTGTAAGAAAGTGAATAATACATGCCTCCCTAATATATATTTATGTATATCTACATACATACATATGTATATGTATATATATATATATCTGGTATAGAATCTTTAATGTGACAGACAACTCTAAAATCTGTTTAAAAGGTGACTGTTTACTTAGCTCAACATATTTGAGCCAGTAATTTGATTTTAATTGGGAAGTTTTGAAGTCTTGATTGTTATTTAGCAAGGTTTCCGTTTTGAAGGCTATTTGGCTGTCAGTTAGGGCAACACATATCTAGACATATTTTTTAGTTAACTCACCATCCTTTAGTTTACTTTGAGATCTTCTCCATGGGTTAGAGAATATCTAAAAGATAAATTTATATATCATAGAGATCTTCTCTATGTTTTAAAGGATTCAAAACCAGAAGTGACTGGGCCTCTGGTGCCAAAGACTTGGAACTCATATAGTGTCACTTCTATGATATTCTCTTATCCAAAGCAAGAATAGAGGCCAACTCAGATACAGTGGGGGAAATCTCTGGGATAGAAGGGGCTGCATAATATTTTAATTACTTTTAAAACTTGCTCATTCTTGCTTATAAATATTTTATCTTATAAACTCTGTGCGATATGACATTGAATTTATTTCTAGACTAAAAACCAAGTAGATAACAGGCCAAACAAATAAAATGACTGCTCCCAAATTTAGCATGGGCTCACACTCACAGGACTTAACAGTTTATTCAAGTCAAAATCACTTTAAACAGGTTTGGCAAGGACATAGCCCATTGAACCACAAGTTTCTACAAGATTGGGGATTTCTGCCCTTACTGACCAGATATTTGTACCACAAACTGTTGGCAGTTTCTGAGTGTGGGATATGCCCTCGTCATAGCATGGGACTATCATTAAGTGAAGTGCAGCCTCAGAGAAGGAGATTCTAACTATTACACAAGAGCTTTCATGTCCCTATATGTCCCTGAGGAGAAACAATATGACTTTTAGAGGTCTGGAACTTGGTTTTCAGGAGCAAAGTCTTGACTTCTTCCCAGAATGCTCTTACTTTGAAATAATGATTGGGGTTATTTTCTTCATATTGAAGATTTGACTAAACATCTTTTATGTATTGTACAGTCTGAAAGGAAGACAGTCTAGTTTTAAAAGAGAAGTAAAGTAAACTCAAATTTTTAAGCTCAAACTTGACAAGCTATGGATTTAGTCATAATCTTCATGTCTATCCCACAAAGTGGGTGATGTCACCTCTTGGGGGTTATCAGGGTGGTAAGAGCCTCCAGTGTAATTGTGAGTGGCACTTTCTAGATGTTTGCTTAAGGAAGTCCAATTTCTCTGGGAGTGAGATTCTGAGTAGCTTTTTTTTTGGCTTTTGTTTTTCTAAAGATGCAGAAGTAGTCCAAATAAGTTTATAAAACTCTGCTTTATGTAAATGTTACAACAATGATTTAAAAAATATACCATTTAATGTTTAATTAAATGTCTGAAATTGAAAATATGATGCACACATATTAGTCCCTTCTGTCAAAGTGACAAACTCAATTTTGGGGGGGGGGAGGTCCTTGATGGATATTAGAATGATAGCATTGAAATTAAGGTGCATGCCTTGCATAAATCAACCATGATCTGAGCCACAACACCACACAGTTCGGTGAAACTCACTTGTTATAGCCCTGAAGCCCTGCCAGTGTGGTCTGGTAATCCCCACACTGTATGACTAGAGCAGCAACTCATATTCAAGCCTTTGCATTGAACCACTGACCCAGTTCAGAATTGCAAAATATTTGAAATTCAGTGTATTTATGGTATAACTCAATGAAAATATTTCAGCAAGTTTTTCTTTTTTTTCAATGTCTTTTTTCTTTATTTAAACATCTTGATTACAAATATGATTTTGATTAGGTTTCAGGCATGTAAAGATCACCCCCCTTCACCATGCAACATTCCCACTACCAATGTCCCAAATCTCCCTCCATCCCACCCCACCCCCTCCTGTACTCCAGACAGGCTTTCCCTCATTCATTCACATGATTATGGTAGTTCTCTGTGTAGTTATTTCTATAACTGCACTCACCAATCTTTGTGGTGAGCTTCATGAAGTGAGCTGGAAGTTCCAGCCCTCCTCTCATTGTCTCTAAGTATTGTTGCAAAATGACTTTTATTTTTCTTAAAACCCATAGATAAGTGAGACTATTCTGCGTCTCTCTCTCTCTCCCTCTGACTTATTTCACTCAGCATGATAGATTCCATGTACATCCATGTATAGGAAAATTTCATGACTTCATCTCTCCTGATGGCTGCATAATATTTCATTGTGTATATCTACCACAGTTTCTTTAGCCATTTGTCTGTTGAAAGGCATCTTGGTTGTTTCCAGAGCCTGGCTATTGTGAATAGTGCTGCAATAAATATAGGTGTGAGGAAGGGGTTTTTGTATTGTATTCTTGTGTTCCTAGGGTATAATCCCTAGGAGTGGAATAGCCTGGTCAAATGGGAGCTCAATTTCCAGTTTTTGGAGGAATCTCCATATCGCTTTCCATAGAGGTTGGACTAGACGGCCTTCCCACCAGCAGTAGATAACAGTGCCTTTCTCTCCACATCCCCACCAGCACTGACTGTTCTCATTCTTTGTGATGTGTGCCAATCTCTGTGGTGTGAGATGGTATCTCATCATTGTTTTGATTTGCATCTCCCTGATGATCAGTGATGAGGAGCATTTTTTCATGTGCCTTTTGGCCATTTGTATTTCTTCTTTATCAAAATGTCTGTTCATTACTTCTCCCCATTTTTTGATGGGATTAGGTGTTTTTTTCCTTGTAAAGTTCTGTCAGTGCCCTGTATATTTTGGATATTAGCCACTTATCTGATGGTTATTGGGTGAATGGTTTCTCCCACATGGTGGATGACTCTTGTATCCTGGGCACTATTTCTTTTGAGGTGTAGAAGCTTCTCAACTTAATGTATTCCCATCTGTTGATCTCTGCTTCCACTTGTTTGGAAAGTGCAGTTTCCTCTTTGAAGATGCCTTTAGTCTCAATGTCATGGAGTCTTTTACCTACATGTTGTTCTATATACCTTATGGTATCAGGTCTGATATCTAGGTTTTTAATCCACTTTGATTTTACCTTCGTACATGATGTTAACTGGGAGTCTATGTTCGCATTTTTGCAAGTGGCTTACCAGTTCTGCCAGCACCACTTGTTGAAGAGGTTTTCCCTGCTCCACTTAGAATTTCTTGCTCCTTTGTCAAATATTAGGTGATTGTATGTCTGGGGAACATTGTCTGAGAACTCAAGCCTATTCCACTGATTTGATGGTCTGTATTTATTCCAATACCATGCTTTTTTATAACTATTGCTTTGTGGTACAGTTTAAAGTTGGGGAAAGTAATGCCTCTCATTTTCTTTTCCCTAGGAGTGCTTTAGCTATTCGAGGGTGTTTATTGTTCCAGATGAACTTCATAAGTGTTTGATCCACTTCTTTGAAAAATGTCTTGGGTATCTTTAGAGGAATCACATTAAATCTGTACAATGCTTTGGGGAGTATTGCCATTTTAATGATGTTAATCCTGGCAATACATGAGCAGGGTATGTGTTTCCATTTCCATGTGTCCTCTCTTATTTCTTAATGTAGGGTTATATAGTTTTCTTTGTATAGGTTCTTCACATCTTTGGTCAAGTTGACTCCAAGATATTTGAGTTTGTGTGGCACTAATGTGAATGAGATTGCCTTCTTGACGTCCATCTCTTCCCTATCATTATTGGTGTATAAAAAGGCCATTGATTTCTGTGTGTTAATTTTGTAGCCTGCCACCTTGCTATATGAATCTATTGTTTCTAGAAGTTTTTTGTAGAGTCTTTAGGATTTTCTAGGTAGAGTATTATGTCATCTGCAAACAGTGAGAGCTTGACTTCTTCCTTTCTTATCTGATTCCCTTGATATCTTTTTTCTTTCCTAATCTCTATAACAAGCACTTCCAGTACTATGTTGAAGAGGAGTAGTGAGAGTGGACAGTCTTGTCTTGTACCAGAATTTAGAGGAAAGGCTTTTAGTTTTTCTCCATTGAGGATAATATTTGCCATTGGCTTGTGGTAGATGGCTTTAACTAGACTAAGAAAGGTTCCTTTCATTCCCATCTTGCTGAGAGTTTTTATCAAGTATGTGTGTTGGACCTTATCAAATGCTTTCTCTGCATCTATTGATATGATCATGTGATTTTTATTTTTCTTGTTGTTGATGTTGTGTATGATATTGATAGATTTATGGATGTTAAGCCATCCTTGCATTCCTGGGATAAAACCTACTTGGTCGTAGTGTATGATCTTCTTGATGATACATTGGATCCTATTTGCCAGAATTTTGTTGAAGATCTTGCATCTGCATTCATCAGGGATATTGATCTGTAATTTTCTTTTTTGGCAGCATCTAGGTCTGGTTTTGGTATCAAGGTGATGTTGGCTTCATAAAAACTCTTTGGGAGTGTTCTCGTTCTTTCAATTTTATAGAAGATCCTGGCTAGGATTGGTAGTAGCTCCTCTTGAAAGGTTTGAAAGAATTCATTAGTAAATTCATCTGGGCCTGGGCTTTCCTTTTTGGGCAGATGTTTGATTACAGTTTCAATTTTCTCAATAGTGATGGGGGTGTTTAGATATGCAACATCCTCCTTACTTAACTGTG